>NW_020454483.1:1395477-1434416 GCF_003342845.1 Nothoprocta perdicaria
GATGACCTCTGAGGTCCCTTCCAACCTTCGGCATTCTATGATTCTATGATTCTATGATACACTATTAAATGTCAAGTGAATAGCTATATGGTTAAGATTGTGGGTTTTCCCAATATTTGGACATTCCCATGTATTCTTCACCAAGTATTTTCTTGACCACGCCTGTAATGCAAGTATGAATGAAAACAAAACAAAACAAAACAAAACAAAAACACAAGAGGATTTAATGTGAAAACAAGATAAATCAGTCCCCTGAATTATGAAACAAATACAGGACTGAATGAATATTTGTACCTGTTCAATCASCTATTTCTGACCAATGACCAGTAYAGTGCTGTTCACAGGAGAGTTTAGGTCAGATTGGACTTTGCAGAAGCATAACTAAAAACTATAACTCATTCCATATGTTTTGCATACTATTTGACTACAGCTTGGTATCATTAGTTGCAACACAGA
The DNA here is from genome assembly GCF_003342845.1 of Nothoprocta perdicaria. NCBI lineage: Eukaryota > Metazoa > Chordata > Aves > Tinamiformes > Tinamidae > Nothoprocta > Nothoprocta perdicaria. Next base: position 1,395,934 of record NW_020454483.1, read on the forward strand.
ATGATGAATCCTAGTACTTAAGAAACTGCTTGCTATGTCTTGCAGTTGCTCTCTAGATGAAACATCTGTCATTTGACCCAAACAGCATTAGAAACATCTATCTCTGAAGTTTGTTGACTGCCTTTGCTGTTTTTAAAGTCCATGAAAACAACTTCTGAGATATTATGTCAGAGTGTCTCTTTCACTCTACTTACAAAGGGAACCTTTAGGTGGTTAGTTCCAATGTCGATGTTTCTTTTGGTTCTGTGGTCCTAATATCTGTGTTCTTGGAGACAATAGATGACTAACAACCTTAAAGAAGAATGGCATCTTAAGTAATTTCTCTTTATTTGTTACCGTGAAAAGCTTTTTTTTTTCGTGCCTTACACTTTCCAGAACTTTGCTTACTGTGTGGCATCCGCAAGCACTCTAAAAAATAAGTAGCGTTTTGATTCAAATGTACTGAAATTTCTAAGTTTAAGTTAAGATATGTAAGCTAACATATCTATGTTTAGGTAGATATTAGAATTACTGTCAGGGAGCAAGTGAAAGATGTGAATATGCCCTTATACAAGGACTGGTATATTTACTTCTGCCATAGTGCTGTGCGGAAAACAGAGCTAACCTTCTTGCATCATGCATTACATGAACACACATAAAAATGCCATCTTTCTTTCAGACAGCTTTGCAGTTGAAGTTGCAATTGTAGTCAGCCCTTAGGCGAGTTACACAGAGGAATAATCTAACGCTTAACCTGCTTTAGTCACTAGGACACTAGTACTCAGCTTTTGTTGTATTTCCCCTTGGAAAGGTCTGTAAGTGTTCCTCACCCTTCTTTTTACTCCTCACTACCTACCCTTTCTGCCCTTTGAATAGATTTACAGGAGATATAAAACTATCTTCCTGAGTTTCTAATTCTTATTAACTGACAGTGAGTTCCTTCACCTTTCTCTCTATACCTACTTCTTCTCTTTCTTTGGCTTTAAGTATCTGCCTTTATGGTCTGTTCTTCATTTTTGCCCCTTCAGGGAAAACTGGACACTTGTGTCTGATGAGCTAGAACATAACCCTGGAGAAAGCAGGATTATTGGATACTGGTTAATGCTCCGTGGCCACAAGCATGTGATTTCTTACTTTTTAAGACAAGAAAATGTGCAGAGACAATAGGTGCTAGACTATAATGAACACTGATAATGAGTTTCCAAAATAGAATGATGGAAACAAAGGCATCTATAACTTTCATTTTTAGGTTCATTTCATTTCTAAGTTTTGTTTATTGCTTTTCATTGCTGAACAGAATGAGGAAGAAAGAAAGACACAGAATGAGAGAGGAAAAGATCAAGCAATCAAGGGGAAGATAAGGGTCATATTTTATCTCAGGTGCATATTTTATCTAATATATTATTGAGAAATCGGTCATTGTATGAATGAATTTGGTTTAATTATTTTAAACATTAAAGTGTGAAGTGAATAGGCACAACATCTTAAACATTAATTATATTAAATATGATAATATCCTATAATATATATAAAAATACTATATATATACACGCACATTATATATAGTATATACTATATATTATATACAATATAATAGTATTCAACCAAAAGGTAAGTTATTATCCCTGTAGTGATACATATATATATATACACATATATGTGTGGGTTCATATGAATATGTGATACATATATTATATATACAGACATATTATATATGAATATATAAAAATACTTTCTGGACTAACATTTTTAGTATAAAAACATTACCAGTTCTTTTTACAGGTGTGGTAGTGCTAAATAATTTGTTCATGTAGAGAATGGTTTGCACCCGTAAAGTTGTTTTGAGACACCTATTTCAGTGTAAAATCCATGGTTATAAAATCCCTGAGGGGGTTGTAATCATATACATTTTGAAAGCCTATGAACTGAGATACAGAAAGGTTGTGACATGCCCAAGTTTATATGAGTCAGTCTGAAGAGCAAGAACAGAACTCAACTGGTAACAGCCAGCCCTCTCTCTCATTTTCTTCCCTGCTGTGTCCCAGCTGTCCTAGTATTTGAGATAAATTGGAGCCTGGAAGAAACCCAGAGAGCTCAAACTGAATGTGAATAAGATGTGGTAGATATAAGGAAGAGAAGGAAAACAGTTTGAGAAGCAAGGGGAATTATGGCTTTATTTTCAACTGAGGAGAGCCATCTTCTGAATCTTGAGAAAATGTCTCAATTTGTCATTGCTTCTTTAGAAAACTAAACAAAGCAACTAAAGAAGAATGTTTTTGTCAGCTCTTAGTTGAGTGACAGGGCTTTATCTTCTTTTTTTTCTAATGAGACTTTCAGAAAGTCCATGGCTGTAACAATTCCCAGAAGCTTACAAGAGATTAGCAGAAAAGGCAGAATCTGTCTGCCTTACATTATGTTCCCTCYTCACAGAGGACAGAAGCTCTTAAATAATGTGGAGGAAGAGGCTGCTTCACTGCAGCATCATAAAGAAGCTACTGTCACCATCAGGTTCAGGAATTACTATGGATCCAGCAAATCAGTCCTGCTTTCTGGAAGGAACCTGAGAGATGCAGTGCTAGTAATGGCTTTTCTCCCTCTCTCTCTTTATTTATTTATTTTTTCTTTTTAATAATCCACCTCCCTACAACTTTCTATCTGTGACGAAAAGGAGCTAGTCTTGTTTCTCTCGGTCTTATTTGGTAACTCTGCAGTTTGAAAACTACTGGGACAAACTGCCACCAGTGTAGGGTTGGTCTCTTTCTCATTTTCTTGCCAAGGATCATAAGAAGATGTATTTTCAGTGGATTGATACTAGTCAAAATAACAGCACATTCATGCTTAAATAATGCTCACAGTGCATGCTTAAATAATGTTCACAGTGCAACATGGGCATGAATTTTCACATTGCTCATATACCCCATGAGATCCATTCTCTTATTTCTTATAAAACTTATTTCGTGTCCAAAGAAAATTGCCAAGCTGTCAAAATCATCCTCATCTAGCACCACTGAAACTAATAGAAATTCTGCAGTGAGCTTCACTCAGTGGAACTCTGAATTTGGTTCCAAAAAGAATCGAGGTGGATCTGCTCTGAAATGCATCCTACAGTCCCTACAGTCTTGATTCCAGAGGGGGCATCACAATGCCTCCTTATTGGATTCTCCAGGGTTTTTCTCCAGTTGAAACCAAAAATGGATGAGAATGAGGATGAGATTGAGGATGGAGATAGAGTGGTGACCCCTGACACAGTGCAGTCAGGACACAGTTCAATGTGTGTCCAGACTCAGCAGTTGGGAGGTTCCCATCTTCACAGTTAGAAGCAACCATAATGGAAAATCTAAGGGAGAAAATGCTGAGAAATTCAGAGAATTTCTCAGAGTACTTAGTTTTTTAGTTCTGTATATAAATTTTAAATGATACCGAGCAGCTCGGTCTTCACTCTGTTTCCATGAGGCCTGTTCCTTGCAGATTGGAATTTAACTATTGAATAAACAATATCTAGTAGCCATTATCAGTGGAAATAAGAAATGTTCCTACCTTTATAGTTTGGGTTGAGATTCCATTTCATAATATTGTAATCCCGGTTATTTGGTAAAGTTTTGGATGCTGAACTGGAGAGAAAAAAGGAGAATGGTGATGTAGTTAACACTGCTGAGACATTTAGTCTCACCTTAAGATAACAGATTTGCAAAAAATAAAATAAAATAAAATAAAATAAAATAAAATAAAATAAAATAAAATAAAATAAAATAAAATAAAATAAAATAAAATAAATAAAATAGTACCAACTGCCATGATAGGCTTAAAATAATTTTGCAAAGTGCTAGATAGAACGAATAGAAGCCTAAGTGTGACTGTAACAGCCAAGACTACATTATAAATAAAGAAATCTAATAAGTCAAAATGCTTCTGATGTATTAGAGCTCTATAAATAATTCTACTCAATAAACTGATTGATTTGCTAAATGAAGTACTACTATTACCTCATCACTACTTCATCTTTGGGTTCTGTTCTTCCCACTTGCAAGTTAATTGCTATCTTGGGTTAAGATTTGTGGTGCAACTGACAAATGCAAGCAGCTACTGCAAAGATTGAGGGGAACACGTACCAGTTGTTGCTTTCTCTCGACCTAGATCTTTTTTTTTCTTTTTTTTTTTTTTTTGGTGCAAATAATCTTGCACCACCATTCTTTATATAGAGATGTGTTTTTTATTCAACATTGGTACCTTCAAAATTATTGTTTTAAATCTCCTGTCGTGTTAGAATATAGTTACACATAAGAAAAGCAGTCATCTGTAGGCTGCAGATAAAGACTAGTAATATGAAGATTAAAGAGTAGTAATATGAAGGTAATGACAGTGTAAAGCAGGCATGCTATCCTAGCTGTTAAATATAGTCACAGTACTGCAATTATACTTGGATATGAGTTATATATATGATAAGCATTTGTTGCATAGGACATTATATAAATTTTTATAAATTGTATAAAAGGTCATAGGTCATTATATAAATTTATAAATTCAGCCTGTAATAAATTAGGCCTGTACTGATAACAACCCAGAACTSAATATACAGCAGACAACAGAATTAGAGCTTCAGAAAGGAGAAGGACATTTATGGTCATTTTTTTTGACTAGTTTAGCTCACAGAAAAAAAGAAAATAAATTGAAAGCTAGGAAGCAGCTACAACTATATGAGRACACTTAGCTGTAGCTGAAAATTCAGAAGGCAGATATGCTATCCGTTTTTATGGAGGTCTCTGAAAAAAAAAGGAGATAGCCAAAAAGACCTACAAAGAGCAATTTGTTATGATCTCTAAACACTAGTGTGTTTAGAGAATCATGACAACTATCATATATTTTTAAACTTATTGTGCATTACTGATATTTGCAAGCATAAGCATAAGATTGATTAGGAAATTGTACAACAGAAAAAATTACACGTCATTTTTTATTACACATTTTTTAATGCCTCCACAGAGCTGAATTTTTAGAACTGGGATATCAAACATTTTTGTTTGTTTGACATTTTGGCTGTACTCAATGAAAGTAAAGTCATTAATACCTTGCTGCTTTTGGAAATTCATATGGTTGGAAATGACAATCTGAGGTCATGAGAGAGCTTCTAACTTAATTTCATGATTGTTCAAATAGTATTTTCAATAGTATTCATCTTTCACAAACATCTATTTGCTACTTTTCTTTTTTTTCTTTTCTTCTTTCTAGTGTTTACAGTGTTGGATTTTTTTATTTGCYAGCAAAAATAAACTGCTATAATTTCTGCTCCTCCTTCCAAGGAAGATAGAGTAAGGGAAAAGTTTAAAACAGCATAACTAAATTTTGTTTCCAGTTTACCAGAAAGCTGTCATTCAGTTTATGGACTTCCTCAAGACATTTTAATTTATTTTGTTTAATAATCCTCTCAATGCAACTGTAAACCACAAATAAGTCCTATGTCTTATGAAGATTTAACTGGTGAATAAGCCATGCTGCAGATCTTGTCACACTAAGTTATTTTCTGGATCAACTTTCCCATGCATAATTTGACATTTGTATATTTGACATTTTGAAGACTGAGTTTTCATACAAGTCTACTTGTTCTTTGGCATCTGAGTGGGAGGTGAGGTTTCACAAGGGACCCAGAATACATCCATTGAAATGAATTGTGTAAAGCATTGAAATGACAGGTTTTGCTTGAGAGCTGTGAGGCAGTTTTAAGAATAGAGTTAACAAAGGATATATGTRCAGTTTGGTAGCATAGAATCTTATCAATAATAACAAATAATAACATATTATTTTACTGCTCTATGCTTCCATAAAAATAGACAGATGTGATAGTCTTACATAGAGATTGGTCTCAGAATGTCAAGAAAAGCTTCAGAGCAGTAAAGAAATACAGGAAATATTAATTTTAGATGTTAAAGATTTGGGGAACATAACATTTTAAATAAATATTTGCAAAAAGTTTTACAGGTTTTGAAGGATACACTGCTCAATGACCAGGCATCAATTTAGAAAATGCACTGTATTTTATTTGCAAGTGTACAATTAATGTAGTTCACTTCTGCTTTGCCCTAAAGATAAATTTATGTTTGTAGTGGAAGGTACCAAGACTTGATGTGAACAGTAATTTGGAAGAACTGGTCACTGTGATCATTTATTATTAATGTAAACAGATTTTCTATTCACAAATCATTTATAAAYAGTTTAATGATTTGTGAATAGTCAGCCTACGAGGGGCACAGATAAGAGGGCRGGGGTGAATTGTCATTTGGCTTTATAATGTTTGCTATTGGTAAATCATTATATACTGTCAGCCACCTAAATCATATATTATTATTCTGTTGGCTAATTAATTAAAAAAAATAGTTTTGCAACAAAAGCATACTGATGAAAACTGTTGTTAAAGAGATAGTATGGTTCATGTGGTAGAACATTCTATGGACAAGCTTAATTAGAAATAGGCTTTTTTTAATTAAAACATTCATGAAATCTACAATCCATTCACTCAAAGTACTTTCAAACAGCAAGAAACAAAGGTCATAAATAAATGAAACTGTCATATGGTCATTAAATAGGTTTTATTTTTCAGTGTTTAGCTCTAGCTAAGAGTTCCTAATCCGAGTTTAGTAGTTGATTTTTCCTGAGTTTCTGATAATTTTATATGGCTCAAATTTCAGAAGTGCTATGAGAACTACACTTCCTATTGACTTGGGAGGCTATAAATGCCCAATTTCTCTCAGTTTCCTCACTTTCCTCCTTTGTAATTTGTAAAATAAAGGTAGCAATTCCTAGTTTCTAGAGGATCCTATAATGACTAAACTATTAATATTATATATAGACCACAAAGTGTAGATTTCTACCTACACAACAAGGAAAGAAAAAGTCTCCTTAATATATATTCTTCATTCCATACATACAGCACTATACAAAGTAACCATACAGCAAAGAAGCAGAGCTGAATTTTGATTCGCCTGTCCGGAATGGGACTGGAGATATCTGTGAATAGGAAAGAACAGCTAAAGGAGCACGTATAGCTGAGCTCTTACTATCTTAATTTCATGCAGAACATAGACAATCATACGGAATTTATTCATATGAATAGGCTTGTTGAGTTCTTAATGGACCCTATTAATAAAATAGATTTCAAGATTTTGACTAATCACAGTCAACTGCTTTCTTTTAGGGTCTTCTTCTTATGRAGCTAAGTAGCTATGTAACGTCTGAATTTCAATTCTGCACTGTGCGAGAAAAAGAAACAATACTTCTGGAAGTCATAGAAGCTGTTGGTATCTTGGTATATTTATTTACTTTAATGAAGGGTGTATGTAAGTGAGTCTCAATGTGTTCCTTGCCCTGATCTGATTTGGATGACAGAGGTGTTTTCTTAAAAGTTTTGGCAAAAGCTGGAGAACAAGGARTTTCCAAAGAAATCCAGTCCCTTGCTCTGTCTGTTGCTACTGATGAAGTTGTTCATGGTTGTCACAGCTCATGAAATGAGGGTTACCACGTAGGATTCTTCTCAACAGRGAATGAAACTTTCCAAAAACAATCAGGAGAAGCCTTGTGTAGGGAAAACAGATAGTGYTATGCATGAAATTATAAATATTAATAAACTTCATCCCCTCTCTGCATGCTCTAGCACTAATATACATTTTAGGATTCTTTCCTGTGGGAAATGTACTGTGCCATTCTTTTGTTGTTAGGCTACCTGAAAGTGGATAAGAAAAAAAGTATCAGTACTACTCTTTGGAAGCAATTACATTTGTCAAACATACTAAACCTATCTAGTTTTTCCATCTCCTTTTGATTATCACATTTCCCAAAATATAAAATAACTGTAATCCATGATTAATTACATAGCACCTCCTTTGGTACTTAATCCTCTTCTCCCACTTTATTCTAATTTCAGTTTACAGATAGGTTACCGTTCTTATTTCATGCTTTATTCCAACATCAGGACCACAGGAGCTGACTGCAGTTACTGCTGCTGTTGCACCCTTATCACAGTGATGACTTGAGACTCATCTGAGAATGGACCATGTTACCATGTCTTGCAAATACTTTTCTCCTAAAACTCTCTCTTCTCTAACTCTTGGCTCTTACGCTCCTTTATGAGTTGAATGACAGATGACACCCATTCTAGTTAGAGACAATTAAATATTCTACTCATAAGCAAATCTCTTTCCTGACATTCTTCCTACAATCCAAGGTGTTTTTGTGACCTTTAAAGCTCTGGATAGACCTCAGCCTGTTACTGCATTTGAGATAAGCTGGAAGAAATCTCAGGTCTGTGGCTCAGTTTGAACATGTCACTCAGAGAACTGCCTTTTGGAATGTACTTCCTTTGGCAGTTTATCAGAACGCAGGTCTAGTGACCTTCAGATAAAAAAAAATCAAATGCTAAACATTTTAAAAAAATTTAGAAGGATATGCCATACCTACATTCTGTTCTGCTCTTTATAATTCAACTCTTGACTACCGTAGCAGTAGCAGATATTAATAATAAATACAAAGGGTCTCTTCCATTTGGATAATTTCTTTTGCATGTCCTTAAAAATTAAATTTGTTTCATATATGATTGTAACACAAGATGTTTTAATTTCTCTGTAAAAGGTAATTTATTCATTTTCTCAGCGGTTTGTATTTTTTTCGAATAGCAGAATAATTTAATGGATGAATATTTATTTCCCCACTAGGACAGTAGCATGCATGCTTGTTGTACATGTTGTATTTTTAGTGCCACTTGGAACGTAGTCTTAACAGAGAAGACACTGTTCTAGGATTTCATACTCTTCTGAAAAGAAAAAAGGAATTAAGTTTGTGAATACTATGTGCTAATAATAACTGAAAGACAAAATTACTTGGTTGTTTCTGTTAATTTTGCCAATTTAGTTTGTATTCCTTATTTGTTGTATTTATTAGTAGAGTTTAAGTGGTCAAGAAAGTTTAAACATCAGAGAAATTAATTGTGAGGCCTTCACAACAATGCTTACAATAAATATCTTTAACGTACTCCTGAAGATATATCAAGAGCAGATTTTGCCACATAAGCCTGAGGACTTGAATGAGATGTTATTCAACTGCCACACTGTCAACTGTTTTGTGACCCTCAGTTTGTATGCATGAAATGTTTTAAGGCTATTGAAGAAAATAAGAGTGCTTTAGAAATGCAGCATTCCCCTTTTATAGGAAAGAAGGATGATGATAAAGGAAGATTTCTTCTGTCCTTGAGAATTTGGAAAAACTCTAAGGATACAGCATATTTATAGCAATAAGATCCAGAAGTTCTTATACAGTCAAGTCACCTCTTGCCTTTGATAATAGTCCCTCAAACCTACTTCAGCTTCCTCTGAGTCAGTGGAAAACCTTCTAATGATTTCAAGAGAACTGGATGAGCTTTTAAATGCAGTTTTCCAGCTGCACAATTAACAGCCAGAAAAGCACATTCTATAAATTATTTTGCTATTTAGGGATACATTTAGCATGTCCTAGCAATATCAATTAACTGGGAGAAGAATGACTCATCTAAGCCTTCTCCAAATCCATTAAGTCAATATCTGACTCACTTTCTGTGGTATGAAAAATGGTCTGCTCATCTAATTCACTTTGGATTTTTATCAGATCATCCAAACTGTATTAAATTGAACTGCCATGGAGGCAAAAAGTTGTGTCCAGAAAGCATCAGTCACAGTAGCAAAATAACAGGCTAGTCAGTTGTGAGCTGTAGCCTTTGACCTGATGTTTGGCAGAGGGTGCCTTGGCTATGAGCAGCACAGGTGCTCAGAAGGGTGGCTCAGTACAAGGTTGTGCAACGCTGCTGTTGGAGAAGGCTCCTCCTTGCAGCTGGTCCATGCAGCCCCCTCCTACAGCCAGAGCAGACTCTCCTTTTTTTTTTTTTTTCTTTTTTTTTTTTTTCTGTCTTGCAATAAGGGCCTGACAGGCTGCACACAAATTTCTAGAAGTGACCTCCTTGTGTTGCCTTTGGAGAATATGTCTTAATGCTACACTTAAGAGCCAGAAGACATTCAAATGTCCTCTCCCTGCCTTTTAGACTGATGCAGAACAGTAGACACAGATATTCATCTCAGGTCATGGGATTTATGAGAATAAGGAAGTGAGTGGTCAGAGGGAATGAATTCCCTGCAWCAAGGCTTTGAATGGGATCAAACATGCCTGGACACACTGGATATGGATTTTTAACAGATATCTTAGGAACTGTTTTTTCCTAGCTGGTCCAACCAATCCAATTGCTTAAAAACTGGTGAATTCAGCTTCAAATTATCAAGTGCATTTCTTTCTTTCTTTCTTTTTTTCCTCCTGATCTTTATACTAAGTAGACCAATAGCCCAGGTCCAAGCTGTGTATATTTTCCTAGCTCCCTAGACTTATACAACCTTTCAGTAAAGGAGATAAGAAGTGACCTAGGAGAACAGTCTGAACAATCAAAGAAAACAACTGTTGAATTTTGCTTTGTTCTCTTTTATTAGTTTTTGGAAATAAATAAGATCATAGAAAGGGATATGCCTGGATCACAGGAAATAGGGGAAGCAAGAACTCTGAGGGGAACCCTTCCTGATACTGTCTCCCTTTCCTTCCCACACTACAAACAGAAGTTGGACCAACTTGTTTGAGAAAATATTCAGTAATAGAGACGTTTAGATCTTTCCAAACAAAAATTTAGTGCTTTATCATCTTTATAAGGATTTTTCTGATGTCTAGTCTAAGTCTTCCTTTCTCTTAATTTAGATGTAGGTGTAAAAGCTAGGTGTAAAGCTTCCTCATATTTTTTTTCTCCTGTTAACAAATCAATCCTGTTTCAAACTTTGTTTGTAAATAGTATTTTGTTGATTTTCTTTGAATTCTCTCCAACTGATCCATTTTTCCTTAATATTTGGAATATAAAAGCCTACAACATTTCAGTCTACTCCAACTCTACTTCAGAAATACTCTCTCAAACCTTACCAATTATAAAATAAAGTAAAAATAAATATACCAAAATAAAGTAGACCCATGCATGTTTACATACCTTAGCTGCTTTYTATTGTCCTTAGTTTCCTTTTTCACAGCAGCATAAGATTTCTGATAAACAGTAACAACTCTAAGTCCTTAGTTTTTCTYCTGAGAAAACTCGCTGTTGCCATTTTGTACTCGAGTACTATGTTCTTTCTGAACAGGGAACTTCTCATTTCCTTCATTCTTCCTTTCTTTTTTTTTTTAGACAACTTCTCCAGTTTATAAAGATCATCTTGAATTCTAATCCTGATCCTGAAGAGGTCTTGCAGTTCCTGTATTCTTTTGTGCTCTGAAGTCCTTTAAACAAGTGGATAACTTGAGATCAAGTTTCTTAAATCTTGACACAGAAAGTAACACTCTCTCAAAACACTGAAGTTGAGGCTGTGCAAAATGAAGATGAATATTTTTGAGACTGAGCAGAGCAAATTGCAGCCTGTCTAGCAGCAGTGGCACTGTTTTTAATCCTATCTGTAACAATGTATGGTCCTCTATGCAGTTCATTTCTGACAGACATATGTTTTTATGTGTTTAATTATTCATATGCCGATATATACGCATGCTAATACATATATTGTCACTCCTGAGCTATGCCAGCACCAGATGTTCCTAATTGTCTCATTTAAAACACTATAGAAGCTTGCAGGCTAGCATTTTTCGGGGAGCMAGAATGAAGGTGGCACCCCCCTCATCTGACTATCACCTTCCTTTTTAGCAAGAAGGCAAATACGAATGTGAGCCATAAGTTAGTCTGTTAACATTTCTGCGGGAAAAAAAAAAAAAAAACCTCCTCTTCAACTGCTTCAAAAAGATTCTCTTTGTAAACAGAATTTGTTCTTGTTTGGATATAGATACTTCTTGTACACCCACCTTCACCCTTTTCTTCATGTATTTTTTTTCATTAGTAAAGAAATACAAGCAATGAWACTCACAACCTAGTTAAGAAATACTTAAATGTCTGCCTTTATGAATGCACTASATCTTTTCCTTATACAATACAAATCCTGACCAGAGCATTTAAGTGGTGCACCAGATTTCTTTTTAGTTTATGATAAAGTCAGTGAGTAATATATCAAAATAAAGCCAAGTAATAGTATTTCACTTCCCTTAAAATACCCACTCTATATATTTACTGAAAGAATTACAATACTTCCTGAAGGATGAATATCAGTGACATTATAATCTTACTTGCATTGCCAGGATTAAAGATCTGTCCACATTCTCTTTCTGAATCAGCTTTAGAATTAAAAGAAAACTTCCAGGCTTATATTGTGAACATTCTCTTCATTTGACTTCTTTTAATCAAAAATATAAATCTAAACTGCTTTCACTTTAGAAAATGCAGGGTAAAAATAATCTCTAGCTTTTACCTGAAATAAATTGGAGAAAAGCATGCTCAAGATTTTCCAAGAAATTAAAGAAATCTTACGAAGCTAAATCACTGGGGGATTTTTTAGCCTGGTTTATGTAATTGCTGCAGGTAAATCCATGCTGAGCATGTAAAGACCTATGCTCTCCTCTCTCCTTATTATTCCTTTTTCTTTRATCACCCTTTTTTCTGAAATGGTACTTTCAAGATTTCTGGAAACTAATATAATTCWTTTTTTGACTCTATTGTAATAATTAAAGATAAGGAGATAAAAGCTGCTTGAAGAAATGTCTCTAGCAAGGACATTTTAAACCATGTCGAAGAAAAAAAAAAAAAAAAGTGGTGTTGTGCTTAGCTTGTGGACTTTTTAACTGCCCTAAAGTAAAATCAGAAATCATTTTCTATGATTTGTTCTGCCCCCTTGTGGTTCTGAAGTCCAGTAGGGCATAAGTATAATTTCCCTATATAAATTCAAAYATTTGTTACTGTTTCCAAAGCAAGCTTTATAACAGACTTCAAGAGATGCACTGCTCCCAGAATCTGAGGAGAACACAAATAACAGGGGGGAAAGCAGAGAAAAAGATCTGATAGGTATGAGTCTTCATATACGAATAATAGGGTAGGAGAATGGTTATAAATCAAAGTAATTTTCCCAAATTATACGTTTTTAGGTTAGTTACTGAAAGGAAATAGGAAGCTTTAAACATAGGCAGTAAGTCATTCAGAAAATAATGCTAATGGAAACAGGATAGAATTAAAATGTAGTCTCAGCTTTAAGCACAGCTTTTCACTGTGGTTTTACTGATACAATTCAGTAGAAAGGTTGCTTTCTTTCCTGTAATAAAAAAAAAAAATTAATTGCATTTTGGCTGAATTCACCCAAAGCCAAAATTTATGTTGTGACTTTATTATGTTTTTAAGATTACAACTATAATTGAACAGTTTGCATTTTGTATAGGTACATTCTGGAAATATTTTCCTTAATATTTGTGGAAGTGCTCCAAAGTTAATTTATCTGAAATTATTTTAGCTAGCAGGTCAGATTTTCAAATCAAAAGATGAAACAGTAGATAAAGTATGTGACTTTTCTGTCAGTTATGAGTTAATGTCATATAAAGGCTATAAGTTACTGATACTTAAAAAGATTTTTTCTTAGCCATTCCCTGTTGCTACTAAACTGAGGAAATAATTGGTGCTTAATTTATTATCAAGCATTCACTAGAAAATATTATATACACTAAAATATTTTGTCTTTCTATGGTATTTATTTCTCATCTCCAATTCACTGCCTATTATTAAATGCATTATTGTAATTTGAAACAACAAATTAAATATTTTGATTAGTCGTCAATATTTCCTAAACCTCCCCTCCATAATCAACATTTTGTTTTAATACCTGTTCAAAAGAATTGTATAGTCCAACGTTTGATCTCATTTCTGTTTGGGATTGTAAGAGTTATAATAAGCTATATAAAAAGAATTTCAATATATACAGAATTGTAAGCCAATTCCAATATATAATGCATATATGTCATGTACATATAAAATTAAACTCTGGGTGATTGAAGTTTTGGTACTATTCAAAAATCTTTATACTTTTTCTAGGCAATATCTAGTTATGAACTGTAAAGCTARAGAAGGCTCTGTAGTAACTGAAGCAAGCAAAGTGTTAGATGGATAGATATCAAATCCTAGCTCATTTCCTGATTCAGCTAAAACACTGTTACAGMGTCAGTGCAGGCTCTGTATTCTGTTTAATTTCCATTAGAAAATAATAGCCTTTAGGATCAAACTCCATCTCTGGTGTATCCTTCACTCCAGGTTATAAACCTATTGGCCTAATCCAGCCACGGCTGTCAGGAGGGAGAAGTTTCAAGGATAAMTAAGTCTGTGAAAATAGGCAACCTGAAAAAGGAGAGATTTCTTTTGGTATCACAATTATATTAAAAGTTGTAACATGATCTAACACAACCCAGTTATCACACCTGGTGATAGTAAAAGTCTTGTTCAGGATAGACTAAGAAGTGAGATGCTGAGYTTAAATCACAGGGCTACTCCTGAGACCCTGAACAGAGAATAGCTGTCTTCAAAGTTCTTATTCTGCAAATGAGTGCATGTGAGCATTGAATCTCTGAAAAACAGGGCCTTGGAGACAGATTACAGCTTTGTGAGGCACCAAGGATTTGGGCAGCCCTGGAAATACCTCTCTGTCTTCTGTTAATATTTTTTAACACACACTCTGTGGTGTCAGTGAACTTTTATAAAGATTAGTAGCAGGCTATCAGAGTAAGCACAACTTGGAGAGTAACAAGTTCACCTCCAATAAATTTATTAGCCCAAACACTTATTGGCCCAAGCATTTTACATCATATTAAAGAGAGTCTGCTACTAAGGGAAACAGTCCTCATGTTGCCACCAAATCACTCTGTGGGAGACTATAATATATATGCAGAAATAGCAGAATACAAGGCTATTACAGTTAAATAGTTAATCATTTAGGAGATGCAAATCTGTTGGAAAGAASACCTCAACTGTTCCTTATCTCATTGAATGACTATAATTTCATATCCATCATCTGCACCTCAGATACTTGATGCCTGTTAAAATAGCATTCCTTGAAATAGCTCTAGAGATAAATCACATCCTCGTWCAACTCTCAAAGAAGCTGAAGTAGAGGGATCAGAGACTTTCAGGAAATAGTGGAGTCTACAGAAATATGTTTTTGTGTTAAATAAATGCATTTTTTAATAAGAACTGGTGCTGAACTTGTGGCTTCTTTTGGAGTAACTTACAGGTTGTACATATTAAAAATACAGTACTTTCTCATCTTTCCCACSGATAGTGATTTGAGATGATTGAGGTTTCGTAGTAACTGCAACTATCAGGCAGTTGTGAGCCTTGTGAAGTATCTATAGAGATTTCTTCTTTACAAGCTGCTTGTCATCCCACCATACATCCTAACTGTGCCAGGCTTTTTACAGAGCATTTAGTTATTTGTACAGTTTTATATTCATCCTAGCTAATGCATTTCTAATGAACTCTTCACTGTGAAATTGGTGCATTCTTGAATATGAAAAGAGTAAATCCTYAGGATCCTTGCCTGCTTTTCAGACTAAACTGAGATCATGTGCCATTAAACATTTGTATTCATGAATATTTAAGCATATTTGTTCTTATATTGATTTTGTACAATGCCTCTGGGTGTTCCCTAGAACGACTTCTTGTGTAAACCTAAGCAAGTGAATGACCGATGAGGAGAGAGGGTTTGAGAAATCCATAAATATGTATTTACATAAGTAAAGGATATACCCAGTATGTTAACATTTCATTTTCTTTCTCTGCTTGCATTCCATGTCAAAATCCTAATGCTGAACAAGTACTATGGTTCTTGTTCTTTTTCATGTTCTGGAAGAGTCTCATCTTTTCATAAAAATATCATAAAGATCCTGCAAAAGATACATATTTTTATTACTATTTTAAATAATCTCTTTCCAGTCTATGAGATTTACTCTTTTTTTTCCTGTTTCTGAAGGATTTTTTTTGAATGATGTATCTGCTAATTTCATCATACTAAACCTTCTAAGATATTTTAATAAAAATCTGTTCCATAGTAAATACAGCAAATACTGTAAATTCACTCCATTTGAATAGAGTTGGGTGAAGCGACTGCATATTCCACTCCAGTAATGAGGTAAGGTTTAGACTGACACAATGTAAAGTTTGTACTGATACAGCGATATGCTTATAGAATTTATATTCACCACTTCAGGTTGATTAGGCTCCCTTTCTTCTTAGAAAAAAAATGGTGAAATGTACAATATTACATATAGAAGTGAGGCCATAAGATACTCTAGGGTCTGTGTATGTGTATTTTAAGTGATCTAATTTATTGGTGTTTTGTTTCCTTGAGTTAACACGGCCTGTGTTGACATGCTGGGTGGATTCAACAAAGCATTTTAACAGATGGTAAAATGGAGGATTGCCCTCTGGTGTCCCTATATGTGATGAGTGCTTAGCTGCATCTCTGTAACATATAACAGATGCTATAGAAACAGCTGGCAAGAAAGAATTAGCATAACAAAGAGAATTTGCAATGCTATATAGCACTTACTTGATTAGTAAGGGCCATAGGCATGCAGGGTAGAAATCATGATATGTATTTAAGCACAGCATTCCAAAGTCTATATTCTCTGGGGCATAGGGTCAGATGGGATTCAAAAGAAGACAGCTTCACCAGCTCCATTGCTTTGATAATAGAAGCAATAGATTATTTTCCGAAGGCCAAAYTGTCAGCTCTGTTGCCAGCTACCATATACAGTGTCTTTCCAGGTAGCATACCAAAAAAGCTCTGAATTCATCTTTATTTGTAAAGGTCTTCTGTGCTGGTTTATCTATCAGGAAGGTAGCTGTAGTTCTTTTTCCTCTTGGGGAGAAAGATAATAGGCTTCACTATTGAAGGAAAAGATGAAGTATTTTAGAAATTATGAGACTGTTTATTTTTCCATCTTGCCTGTATTGATATCACTGAATGTTTATCCTTTACTGGTCAAAAAAGACAGCAAGTGAATCAAAGTCAGATTTATAGTCTAAACACGGAAGACACCGGCCTAAGTCTTGTTGCTACAATAAGCCATTGAAAAACATTGCTTGACCTTTTCTACATGAGGTCAAAAACCACTCAGTGCAAGTTTCATGAGTGTGAGCAGTGTTAAGCAAAGATTATCTTCTTTTCCAAGTACTTTCAGACCTGGTCTGATTCGTTAAATCCAGCTGTTTAATAACTAAGGTTTTAAGAAGCAGTCTTGTTTACTGTGCCTTCTATTGAAGAAGTGTTACTTTCATTGAATTATTCAGATCTACTATATTTTTGTTTATCAATATATTAGATGAAGGAACTGTAGAAAAGTTCAGACTTTCTTAGCCAGCCATAAGAACTATACCCCTTGTTCTAAAATGGCAATTTCTGAGCTGTATTTGGAATGACCTCTATTTAAAATACTGCTTTACACTACCCAATTCATGCTGTCCCTAAAAGGTTGAGCAAGAGTCACAATTTATAACTTATTTTTCAGACTGAGCTATGGCATCTGAATGATCATCTAGTTCAATTCTTGGTGAATTGAGATGATCCCAAAGTATGAGACTGCCCACAGTACAGCAAGTAAAGCATCCAATGATTATATATTTTTATCTTAAGATAAAAATGATCCTTACCTCCTTAGGTGTGCATTATTGCTACCACTCAATTAAATTGCGTTACAGAATGATACTTTTTCTTAATTCCTCTCATTTCTTTTCCTTTCTTCTTTGTTTCTGTCATTATCATACATTGTCCTTATTCAGACCATAAACACATTACCATCTACGAAAGTGGAAATGAATTCTTATTTCTAACTTTCATTATTTTTACTGTGAATATAAGGGCCCAGCAAAGCTGGGAAGAGTGTTTCTTGGGGACTAAATGAAGCTAATGGGCTGTCATCAACTCATGACAGTGAATACATTTAATGAGATATATATATATATATAAATGGACTCAATACCTGAATATTTGTAGTCAGGTCCTTAGAATTCTTGTGAATGTGGTTTTTGTGGATGTAGGTTTGTGAAACTATACTTATAAGTTCACTGACAGCTTGAAAGGTTCACCTTCCACTAGAAACAAAGTATTGTAAGCATCAGTCTAGCAAGTACTTCTGCTTTGGCAGGCGGGCTAATATCATAACCTAATAGGGTTTCTTCATCAGTAATTTCTTTGATCCAGTTAACTGTGACAATGTGACGAATTATATCATTTCAAATTGATTAAACCTGTAAGAACTCCTTTCTCAAAGAGCCTGTATGTTTATGTACTTTTTAGTCTTATCCTTTGGAAAAAGAAAAGAATATTTTTCTGAATATTATCTGAAACATTTTGAAATTGAATTTTGAATATTTTGAATATTTTGCATTGTTTAAAACTTAATTTACATTTATTTACAGATTATATTCAAAGGTTAATGTAGGAATTCTATTTTATGAGATGACTTTAAGAAAATTATGTTCATTCTAGCTTTGGCTTACTTTAACATATATGTGATATCCATTAGCAAGAAATGAGTGATGATATAAAATTCACAGAGCCGTTTTGAGGTGGGTTTATGATGATTTTCAGCATTGAACCTTTCAAGTTTCAAATCACTGAATTGTTAAGGCTGGAAAATGGCTGTGGTGATCATCTATCCTGCCAGAGCAGGTTAACTTACCCAAGGTGGCTAAGGAAACTGCCATGTCCAGTTGGCTTTGAAACCTCCAAGGATGGAGATCCACAACCTCTGTTAGTAATTTGTTTCATTCTTTGACCGGTCCCAGAAAAAAAAAGCTCCTTCTTGTGTATAAATTGATTTTTTTTTCTGTTTCAGATTGTGCTCATTGCCTCTTCTCTTGCTGCTGGGCAGGACTGAAAAAAGTCTGGATCTGTCTGTACTCCTGTCAGGTTTTGATAGAATACAGATCAGATTCCTCCAAGGCTTTTCTTCTCCARACCAAACAGTCCCAGCTCTCAAAAGCTCTCACAAGTGTGTCCAGCCTCACACTTGGAGGAGTCTCTATATTCCTCCTGGGTCACCTATCCCTGATTCCATGCCCCATACATTTTATTTTTATGTTTGGCTCTTGTACATCCACATAGCATTTCTGCCACCTCTTCTTGACGTCCTTCATATGGGAATGAAACAATTTTGAGTTGGAGGAGGTGGTCTTGGGAACTCAAACAGCTCTTCTGGACCCTTCCTCTCCAGAGCCGGATCCTAGGAGGCTCTTCCAAGCAGGTCTTATTTGTTGTTTGCCTTGTTCCCTCCTGTCAGGATTCTGAACTCCACCATCTAATGGTCACGGCAGACAAGGATACACCTGACTTCATCTTTCGAAACAGTCCTTCTTTATTTTTAAGTATGGGGCCCAGCAGAACATCACCTCATCAGCTTCTTTATCACTTTTGTCAGGAAGTTACCGKTCATATACTCCAAAAACTTTCTGGATTGCTCTTGTCCTACCATGGTGTCCTTTCAGCAGGTATTGGGGTGGCTCAAGTCCTTCTTGAGGACCAGGGCATGCAAACATGAGAGTTTTCACATATTGAGCAATACAGTCCTTCTAGTGTAAGTCATTCTTCCATTTATATATAGTGTTTACATATTTTTGTATCCTTTCTCATGAGAATTATAAAGGATTACTCATCCTCTCACCCTTCAGGGAATGTATGTTTCAGATATTGTGATAATTACATTTCAAAGATAGATTTATACAATAGGCTTATCCAATACTGTAGGATTTACACATGTTTTAGTTCCTCTGTATATTGTTTGATTTGATAATGTCTCTAATTTCTGAGTGGAGACCATCTTAGTAAAACATTAATACAATTAATTTCATGCTAGTATGTATTTTATCCTTGTTGTAATATATATTTTCAACTATCTGGGCTCAGTGTTTCATTATGCTCTTTACATCATGTGTCTTACAGCAAATTTTTGTCATTGTCTAACTCTTTATTGTCAGATACTGAGCAATTTAAATTTTACCCAATATATAGTTTTTCCCAAGATCCTCCCAATCTCTTCATGTTTTCACAAATGCCAGTTTTATCCAATTATAAGAACTGATTTTGTTTTCTGCCAGTTCAGTAATGTCTTTGGAGAGTAATACTTCCATGCTCTTAATGTAGTCAATGCCTGTCCCTGAATTAAAAATAGTACAGGGAGTAAAGATAAAGTGCTTCATTGTGTAAACTGTCCTCAAAAATCCCTCTCCCTCCCGCCCTTTTTTTCCCCTTCTCTTTTGGTAGAGAATATTTCTCTCTCAAATTTGTTTTAAAGTATTTCCTTTTGTTTCCTTTGGAGAAGCAAGGGTGAGGAAAAGAAGAGGAAAACAAGCCTGAGCTCTTCTCCCAGCCAAGGCCTCACTGTGCCATAGAATGAGATTAAAACATGACAATCATTCCCTGGCCCAGGATTTTTGTGATTAGTAGGTATTTTAATAAGGCTTGATTTTATCATCCCTAGAGGTAAGACTTTTACATGAAGAGCCTATATGAGTACATCCCTACTTCAGGGTGAATTACAACAACAAAATATAACTCTTAACTCTCTCATCCTGAAAGTCCATCTGAAAATATGACAAGGGAAGGAAAGGAAGCTATCATCAAGAGATATCTAGTCTTAGCAGCTTATCAAACTGAATAATCTTCTCCAATTCTTCATTAAATAGCTGGATTAAGCTGCAGAAATACATACTGATGTCTTCTATACTCTAGTTCCTTAGCTACAGATGCATATGGAAGACGTGAATTGCACAAAGACAATACAGGTTAGCATATTAGCATTGAAATAAAGGCTTAAGCCTGTGTAGCTACATTAAAACTTAACAGTGAAGGCCACAAAAACAGGAGAAACAGATATTGCAGCACTTCCTCATCATATTCCCATCCTATACCAGTTTGCAATATTCCGCTATGCTTGAAAGGCATATTGTAATAAACTATCTGCTATACAGCCAGAGGAAAAATACAATATCCTATAGAACAGAAAAAGAAATACAAAAGATGAAAGASCTTATTAATCTTTAATCATGTCCATTCTGAAGGAGTCAATACTTCCAGATGCTGGAGTGCTCCTCATGTTTACTAAGTCTCTCAATAGCTTTCCTAAAGATAAGATAGCAGTTCAAATCCAGGGAAGAGCTAATCCACAGCTATTTTATAAACAAGTATAGAGTTTGTACGATAAGGAGACACTTGATTGCTACTTTTTCTGCAGAAAATAGTTCTTTTCTCATTGTGCATAGCCCTGTTCATTAGACCAGAGACATATGACAGACCAGGGGAAGACATTCCCTGAGGCCTCGTGGAACTGGTAACTTCCCCATCTTGACAAACTTTTCACACTTAAACTGTGCACATATTTTTTGCAGCATGCCTCTTTGAGGGAAAATCAAATATCATTAGTATTAGTGCCTTCTTTGCTCTGGTTATCTTTYCTTAGTCCAAAAGAAAATAAGAAAATGCAACATCTTTGTGGGTGTCCTTGATCAAAATTGTTCATGAAAAGCACCTACCTTCTTCCTTTTAGAGTGAGTGTTTCAGTTTTAATAAGAACATTTGATCTGTGCTCTTCCTTTGACACTTAGAATGAAAGTAGAGAGGAAATACTTCATGATTAGATGACTGATTCTAAAGCAACTACTACCTCCCTATGCTAATTCTACAAAACCATAAAATGCAATAAGTTGTGAATAAGAAAATGATGCTCAGTTTTTAAAAATTTTCACACAAATGATATGACCTTTAAAGAGAAACTGTCTAAAAATCTGGGGAAATAAATGCAAGCTTTTCTTAGTGCAGATCCCTCTACCGCCCTCTTAAAAGTTCTATATTCCATTTTACTCCATTTTATATATTAAACTTCCCTCTCCCTCTAAATCCTCTCATTGCTTCCAGAATCCAGTCCTTGTACAAACAGGGAGAAAGAATGTTGACGTAAACATGTTCTCACTTATATATGTACATACTGAAACATATAAATATGTATTTATGTATATTTTTTAAATACGAATCTACACATACAGTCACATACAAGCATGCAGAGACACAAATGTTTGCATATTCCTGTCTTCCTAGATAGATTAATGGTGAACAGATATAGGACTGAAATGTGAAGGAACAGCTGTGTTCTATATGTGAGCATTTTGTAATGATAAATTTTCAGCAACAGAAGGAATAGGCTAGCATAGCTTGTTTCTAACTCACTGTTAAAAAAAATGTTTGTCTAATGAAATTCTGACATGCTATTTAAAGTGAATCATTCTGTCCTGTAACTGCTAAACAGGAAAGACCATCTAAACATATCTTGTCTTTTTTCCTCTCAATATTTTACCCACTTCTTCCCAAACCAACTACAATTTAGGGGTTTTACTGCTACAAAGAAATTAAAGAAAATGTAATCTTTGTGAGTGCAGTTCTTCTTTCCAACAGTCAGTAAACACTTTGCTGCTTTTAATATTTTCCTGCCTTTGGCAAACACCTGTTCTGTTTGATCATTACAGTTTCAGACAACTCTAAGAAATAAATATGCAGCACAGAGTTCGCAGAATTCAATGCATCATTCCTATAACCGATAATTGAAGAGTGTTCTTAAAGTATGACAAAAAAAATCTGTGACAGAAAACAATATTTCACTAACAGACCAGATTACTTTCTTGAAAATGACTACAGTAGCCACAGAACCATTTTTCTTACTCAGACATTATAGATAGACCAAATATCTTACAGCACCTTCTTTTCCTCCTCCTTATCTCTGCAAGCTGGGAATCAATTCTATGTGTTGCTTTATAAATTACTAATCTCTTGGATTAAATTAGTGTTTACCGTAGTCGAAATACTCACAGGAGTACTGGTAGGAAGAATTAACTTCTGTTACTGGGTATTTAGTTCTTGCCAAGCAGGCTAAATGCCAACAGAAGAATTCATTTTAATGGACTCTTTTATGTTTTCCTCTTGCTTCTTTAATTTCAGAGAGTAAAAATCGCTCTTGCAAATGCAGCCATGGTCTCTGGACTGGTAGTTGAAGAAAAAAAAAAAAGACTTCTTTCATTCATTTGTTACAGTGCTCTTCAGAAGAAAGAAAGCACTGTACAAATTAAAGTCCTCCAAGCACATCCAAAACTCTCCCAAGATGTTCAATGTGCAATTGTGCCTTTCTTTTTATTCAACAGTTCAAAGAACTTAATCATTTTATTTAAAAGCAAACTTAAAAAATATCAGGAGGTCAAAGGGTCATTTACTAATTCAGACTCAAGCACTGGAATCATTTTCACTGTGCTATATTCTCATCAGTGGTGGGTACTCTGTCCTTTCTCTTGTCTAAAACAAAATGGAGAATTCTAGCTCTTCAGKATGCTACTTTGAAGATTTTTGGCCAGTGTACATAACGTTTTTTTTGTAGTTGTAAGATCTCTAATTAATGTGCTTAATTGGAATAAACTTTATTTTTTTATTTCATTTTTATAACTATTCTATTGAAATATTTTTAATCAAAAAGTAATGTAAAACATTTACTTCTAAATTATTTTTCCTCCTTTCCTTTAGTTTTTCAGCTATTTTCTCTCTTTTAAAGTAGAAAAATAATGCATACTACTTAATTGAATTTTTAAAAAGTTTGACTTCTTTTGCATAGTTGAAAAGCAGGTATTTTTTCAGTTCTAGACCCTGTACTGTTAGAGAACTCCTACATAAACATTCCAACTACTGAAAGTTTGTATGTAATGACAAGAAGCAAAATCATACAGATGAAAGGAGAAATCAAGTTTAAAATTTAATAATATGGGAAAATCATAATTACAGACTGAAGATAAATTACCATTGTCTCAAAATGATCAGTTCTAATCTGTATGAAGTCACTGACAAAATAGTTTCATTTCTCAATAATTCCTTTTTTTTTTTTTTTTTTTTTGTTTTGCAGAGTGTCTGACTTTATAGTGATTGAAATTGGGGACACTAGGTCTGTGTTCTAGCCTATATTGCAGCAGTGAAAGGAGAAAAGGTGGAAATTTTTTCTTTGGCTAGAATTTTGGAATGCTCTCGTCTTCTCTTTTCCAGACTAGTGGTCCTCTAAATTCCCTCTAAATAATCAACCTTGGATCCTCTATTTTATTAATATATGCTCTATTTTATTAATAAACATACCTTTGATTTACCATACATCAATTTAAATGCAGATATTTAAGATAAGAATTGGCCTTGCATTGCTTCCTATATGTTCGTTACAGTGAAAGCAGCGTAAATCATAGTTAAGTTAGTTAGGCTTTTGCTTGATATTAAATATTATTTGTGATACCATTTAGCTATATTCAGTTGAACTAGATACATGCAAAATCCAAACAAATAAAGGAAATACTTCCTTGCACAACTTTGTCAAACTCATTGTCATAAAATTTGATAAAATTAGAAATACAATGAGATTTCTAAAGTAAATTAGTAAATTAGTAAAGTAAAGTAAATTAGTAAAGTAAATTCATATAAACAAGAATATCTGTAATTAACAGCTACCATCTCTGGGAAGCATTAGATTTAGACCAGGCTACCTGTTATTGATCTGGAACTATTTGGTGGTTGAAGTGGATCCTACTGTCGAGCTATCCATTTGAGTTGGTTACTGATGGATAAATAATAAGAATTGAAAGCACAGTTTTTGTATTCTACTATGGAAATTTCTATGTTTGTACATCAGACAATATTTTAGATGTTTCTATATTCACTACTCTTTCAAAAAAACAAGTAAAGAAAAAAAAAGTCTGCAAAACASCTTCAGCTAATACAGAACAGCCATCTTTGATAATTCTCTGCTTAATAGACTGCAGTTTCATTTAATACCTTGTAATGAGCCTTGCAAAAGAACCTTATATTTTTTGCTCATGTTTGCACCTCTGTAGTCCCTAAGCAATCCACTTTAACTTTTAAATTATTCTTTTTTAACTAGAAAACAGAACTACAATGCCTGTAGAGGTCCCTTCACTCGTAACTATTTTTGGTTCCCTCCTTTTTCATTGTAACCCAAGCAAACCACAAAGTTGTTGCCCAAGTTAGAGAAGATCAAAAATTAACTAAATGAACCATGGAACAAAAGTTATAAGCAACCTGATATAAATTAGAATCAAATAAAAAATAATTTTCTTCTTTAACTAGTCAAGGATTCCTTCCTCTTACCRTTGAATACACATCATCATATGCTGTGTTAATCTTCAAAATAAACATGTCTCCTTTTCCATTTCAGGGATTTCAAACACTAAGATGGTAAGTAACTATATTCAGTAGACAGTCATTTTCCTTTCAATATATAACTAGTAGAACATGTCGGGAAATGAAAATACTTTCTTTGCTTGAATTGTATGTTAAGTGAAAATATTATGGCTATTCTAAACATAAATACTGAAATTTCCAGAGACCTTTATTATTTATTTACTTTCACATTTTTATTCTAGATGAATATTTATTTTCTTTTTGAATGATGTAGTTGCATATATCATAGACTATTTAGGAAATCAGCATTTGTATTGTAAAGGCTAAAGCAAAGCCAAATCTCTCTCTCTCTTTTACTTTAGCAAGCTCCTGAGAATTGAGTAAATGCTTTGTTGACATTAGTGGAAAGGGTTACCTATCAAAAGGTTGACGGGGAGGTCTAAAACTTTATTTTCAAGAGTTATTGTAAAATATGCGGCAGGCATTCCTGTTAAATAAGGAGTCATGTCACAACATGGAAAACACCATCTCGGTTCTGCAAACCTTATTCACAGCAAATAGCACAAAGTCTCATGTCATACTGACATACGGGAGGTGTGCTTGATCACCGAAAGCAAAAACCAGACCCATGCTTCCAAATCACATGCATACCACAATTAAAACATTTCAACTAAAATTATTCAATTAAGCTGACTCTCAAGCAGAAATTCTGCAAGCAAAGGCAATGAAATAATCAGGAGAGGTTCAATGCTACTATAGAACATATTACTGGCTGTCGGGATTTTCATTTTTGAGAGCAGAATAGATGAAGTGTAAGAAACAGAAAGTTTTGCTTCAGGTCATATGTACTGTTAATTAGATTTTGGCAAGTACAATGCCTGCAATATTTCTTAAAATATCTTGACAAATGGTAATATTGTGCCAAATAGGATATTTAGAATTCGCTGTGTTTTCTGAAATTACAGTTGAGAACACCGATGTGTGAGCTAGAGCTGTACGAGGATCACCATGCCATATTTGCTAAACATTAGTTGACTGAGCTTTCTGTCTGTTCTTGTTACAGAGAGTAAGCAGATATTTCTTGTACCCTGAGGCAATGAAAGAGTCCTTAAGAACTGCATGCTCCAATTCAGTGGTCCTGTGATCACTGTGGTTGATAACTTGGTGTATCCAGCTTTTGTGGAAGCTCTGGCCAAAAAAAATGGTATCTGGAAGTATGGAAAGAAAGAGTAAACATAGACTGAAATAGACTGAAACTATATATAGCAGGCAAATTATAGTTTTAAGGATATCCAAGGATGTTAAAGCAACAAAATTATAATAAACAAAATAATGTGAAGGTTATAACTAACTCATCTAAAGAGCTATTTATATGAAAAAAGGAGGAAATGAAAAATAATACATAGAGATAACACAAATACATTCAAATACAGACATTAAGGGTCAAAACTGAGTATCTTTACCAAAGAATCACCCTGAAAGGAGTTTTATTGTGCAGAAACATATATATGTGTGAGGGGGGGGGAGTGGGGGGGAGTATTACAGGGTAAGGTTGACTGTACTAACCCTTAGCAATGAACTGAACCATCACTCTACCTAAAGCTGTCCCATGAGGAGAAAAAAATGTTGGATTGGTGTTCTGGTATCTCATAATTCACCTCCAAAATTATTTCACTACTGGTGTTATAGTGAAAAGGATAACTACTTTAAGGAACACTGCTAATATAGAACATGATTAGTCTGGATCAAAGGATCATTTCTCTTCTTTACTAGGTCTTCTCTATAATAATTGTCAATTTTCTTGGAGCTTAGTAAAAATTACACAGAATCACAAAATTGTTGGAGTTAGAAGTAACCTCTGGAGGTCACTTGGCTCAACTGCCAGAGGGGCAGCTAAAACAAATTGCCCAGGTCCACATCCAGTTGAKTTTTGAGTATCTCCAAGAAGTGAGACATCACAACCTCTCCAGGTCACCTCTTCTTCTGCCCAATCTGCCCAATCACTCTCACAGCAAAAAAGTGTTTTTGTATGTTCAAATAAAATTTCACGTGCTTCAGTTTGTGCTCATTGCCTCTCACTTTGTTTTTGGATAGCACTGATAGGAGTCTGGCTCCCTTATCTTGACATTCTCCCTACAGATATCTATAAACATTGATAAAATTGTCCTTCAGCCTTCTCTTCTCCAGGCCAATCAATCCTAGCTCTTGCAACCTCTCTTCATGCTCCAGTCTCTTAATCATCTTTGTGGCCCTTCCCTGGACTCACTCAAGCAGATCCACGTTTTGTGTCTTGGGGAGCCCACGACYGGAGACATCACTTCTGATGTGGTCACAGCACTGCTGAGGATCCATAACAGGATCATGTCCCTCCACCAGCTGTCAATGCTCTCTGCCTGTTGGCTGCCTTTGCTACAAGGGCACACTGCTGCCACATGAACAACTTGGAAGCCCAACACCAGGACCCCATTCTTCTCCACAGATCAGCCTTCTTCTCCACAGAAGGCTGATCCCTTCACTTGATCAGCCCACAGCTCCAACTGCTACCTGGTGTTATTCCTCCCCAGATTAATGACTTGGCATTTCTATTTGCTCAACTTTACAAGGTTGTCAGCCCATCTCGCCAGCCTCTCAAGGTCCCTCTGAAAAGCAGCACAACAATCTCATATATCACCCACTCCTCCCAGCTGCTGCTCCTCCGGTGTAGCAGCACTCATGAACTTGCTGAGGGTGCACTCTGTCCCACCGTGCAGGTCATTAAGGCCATTAAGATGTTAAACAGCACTGGCCCCAGGATCATCCTCTAGAGGATACTGATAGGGACACTGATAGCTGACCTCCAGCTGCGCCTTTCCAAGCAAGGATGCTATTAGGAGGAAGTGTCATCAGCATATAAATGGAAAAGCATGAATGCCACTCAGCACTAGCTATGGCTGTTACCTGTGGCATCACAGAAGGCAGACAATAGGAGGAAAAGTCCCAAGCAAACAGGATACAAAAAGAAAGGAAAATATAGCAAGATTTAAAGATTTTTTCCTTTTTTTAGCTTTAAAGTCATATGATACAATTGTCTACTTTGCCTCTGCTATAATTTTCTAATTCCTTTCTTCTGCAAAGGAAACTYTGATGAAAACTGCCTCCAAGGATATTTCTAAGTCAAAAGGCATTATTTCATTCAGTACATAAGTCCAAAGCAGGCAATGTAGTGGGGCTATAATTCTACATTTTCAAACCACTCCCTGGGTCTTTTTTCCTTTATTTCTGGGAATGCAGAGGACAATACAGTCCAAAAAAAGTTTTAAATAGTTTTAATAGGCATTGGCTATGTTCTGCTGAGTTGATAAATTTAACAAAAGTAAACAGCAGCAATAAGAAAAACTCAGGAAAATAATATTTAAAATATTTTTATTAATGCCATATATCATATTTGTCTTTCTAACTCTCCTTCTTCATCTGGCAAGTATTGATCTTTCCCATCTTTCCTCCCTTCTCCTTTCTTTTTCCTAGAAAGCTGAAGTCAGTACAGCAATATATACAGTACCCTGATTTCTCTTCAATGTCAAAACCATAACTGATGATTTCATCAGTATTATTGGCACAATTGTTACAAAATAGGATTTCTGAACTTGTTTTCCCTCTGACAACCTTGCTTCTCCTGCAGTTACATAAATATGCTGCAGGATCACACTTTATCAGTGATTTTACAATGTTCAAATGACCAAAAAAGTGTATTTTTATTTTCAAAATATCTATCTAGAACTCAGAGGCTTCTGTCTTGGAAGCTGTAAAAGAGATTTCTTGCTATTTGTAAAATATCATTATAGCATTAAATTCTGAGTCTACATTACTAGAGAAATTGCTGGAACAATGACAGGACCTTAATTATGAATCCTGATCCCATTTACTGTGATTTCAGCTGCTTTTGACCATAAGCTGTTGCTGGTGAATAGTACATGTTTAAAGAGTCTGAATATGTGCATAGGCTTCATGTGTACATAAAAGCAGAGATTGAAACATCTGGAAACCTGATCCTATTTGAGGACTTCATTTTAAAAGCAGTGCAGTACAAAGGCATCTTTGTGCTTGCACAGTCAATTGAGGTCCAAAAAGGTTAAGGTATGATATGCTCCACACCACCCTGAAAAAAAGAAGAAAAAAAATAAAGGAAAAATAAAAGGAAAGGAAAATTAAGGCCTTTCTATATTTTAAAGGTTCTTTCCTAGTCATATTTTTCTCATCTTCCTCTCTTGCTACACATAAATTTAAGGGGTTGCCTCTTCTCTCCTCTTATATTCCCAAACACAACCCCGCTTGGATTATAAACCAACACATTAACATGATTACTCATGTAATTTTAAAATTACAGTCGAATCAGTAAAAGTGGAAAATATCTCTATTGAAATTTATTATTCCACTTTGTTATTTAATTATAACCTTACATCTATACCAAAGAAATAAATCAAATGCATTGTAAAACTAAATACATTATTATTTTTGGTAACTCAAATTTTAGTTATTATGATTCTGACATATCTATATGCCATTGATTGCTTGCATTCTTGTTGGAAATTAAATATTATCTTTCTTGCTTGTCAAGAGGACTTTTTTATTTCCCTAAAAGACATAATGTAGTTATTGTTCTTGATAAAATCTAATTCTGTTACATTTATTAAGATAATAATAATTTATTATTATTACAGAAATTTCCTTATAAGGCTGAAAAAAAACTTTGTGCAATAATGCACCTCCTAAGTAAAAAACTATTTAATGTGTGAAAGTACTTTGGATAGTATAGATCTATTTAACAATGCAAGATTTTTTTTCTCCCTTCCTAGGGCAAAAGTCATGACTCCTTGACATTTGCTAACTTAAGTGCTTTTTTAAGCTTTTATTATTTACATTGAAAATCTAAACAAGAAAGCAATAAAAAAAGATTTGTTAATTCTAGTTAATGGTCTTGGAAATGAATTTTAGTTTTCCATAAAAAAAGAGATTTTTTTATGTGTTGAATAGTACCACATTATGGAAGACGTGTGGTCTTGCAGCCTGACCATGACGTGAGCTGAAAGGTGATCAAAGCAGCTGCAGTCAGGGAACAGCATCTTTGGGTTTGAAATAATTTTACTATCATTCTTATGCTAATTTTGTGCTTTCTTCTATGCCTCACTAAGAGTTAGAATACTCATTGATGGATAATGACAAATATACTAGAAAGACAGGAAAAAAAAAGTGGGTAAGATAATGGAGAAGAAAGGCAGCAGGATGTTTATTCTTAAGATACAGCATCTAGAGAAGTCAATCTGAGCACTCTTTCAAAATTCATCAAATTTAAAACTAATGAAAGCAAATGTTATCAACACAGCTAAATTTTGAAACTCCTCACTATATCAAGATGCTAGAAGGTGTCAAGAGATCAGAGTGTTTCAGCAAAGGGGCAGATACTAATTTATGAATAGCAGCATCTGAAGCTGTTGGTCACAAAATTTTTAAAATAGTGTTGGTATAAACCGTGGTTTGGAGAATAGATATCTGCAATTAAAAGTCATGTTGTTTTGTATTTTTCAGCATTGCTTAATTGATAATGTCCTCCTGAATTTATAACTGAATTCTCTCACCATAATCTTTTCCTCCACTTCGACAGCTGGAATTGTGGTCTCAGTTCTTTTATCACTTGGAGAAATTAATATACTTTAAAAGATATATGACCCTCCCAAACTTATTTCCGGTGATCCATGCAAGGTTTACTGGCTATTGAAATTCCTCTCATCAACTGTTCTGCCTGCTTGCCTACTTGTATGAGATATAAGTCAATAATTACTCAATTCCAATAAAGACTGAAAGTGAGATTGATCAATGGTACTGAGATTTCTCAAAATCCCACTCACCCTACTTAGTCCTGGTCTGTGCAGCACATTAAACATCATGATAAAGAAGTATCATCCAGAGATATTCATCAAGTTTTTTGTTTTCTCCTTAATTTATGTTCTATTGATAGCTTTTCTTTCTTCATTCTGGGCTTTAGCATGTTTTTAGTCTTTGCAATTAACAAAAGGATGTAAGACTAAGTAAGTATAATATACATTTTGTTTTGAGTGTCTCTAAAATTTACGATGGCTGTAAGCACACCTGGGAACAAGCTTCACAGTCACATAACAGCTGGTGAGAAACGTGTGTCTTGCACTAGTATAGACACGCACAGTCATTTCAAGAACAACTAAAATGGTTTAAACTGTGCGGCAAACATTCATTGCTATTCCACATGCTGAAATAACTTCTATCTTGTGAGTATCCCTTCACCAGTGCTGCAGTGGTGAAATATTGCTGAAGGTGCTTTCCATTAACTTAACTGATTTTGCACCAAGTTGGGTATCAATACGTGCATGATCCARCAATGCACTTCATCTGTGTGACATGGAGGAATAACTTTTACCTCAGAGATAATAACCAATRGCTGGTGGGACTTACTTGGCATAATCTACCAAAAAGTAAGTGTTTAAGCYTGTCAGTCATGAAATTGTCAGTTCCAAAAAGCTAAGGAAATAAAGTAATTTGTGAAACATCATTGCTAGCATCCATAACATTCTCAAACATCAAAAAGGGAGTCTTTGCTCCTAAAATACAAAACACAAGCACTGCTTTCTTCATATGGAAGAAAGATGTTAACATGAAAAAACTTTGGGTTTTGTGAACTCTCTCTATAGTATTCAGTCCATAAAAGAGGTAAAAGGCACAATTGACTTGATGTTCACTGTGTGCGTGAAAGACAAATGTATTTGAGCCGGACGGAGCACCATAACATCGATAGTTTCATTCTCAGGTAAAAAGAAGATAATGTGGGCACGTAATCCTGCCAAATATCTGAAGCTGAGAGTGACTGGATAACAACTGTTGAGAGTTTATGGTTATTTGAGTGACTGATCTGAGGAGTAGAGTCACACGTCTAGAAATGCAGCAACTTGGAAGGTACAAAAACTCTTCTTSGGAATCAAGCTGCCTTGTGTTATCTCTCAAATGTTGTTTTTGCTGCACCACACATAGAAGAGTACAATAGTTTATTCAGCTGTATAAATTCAACTGATTGATTCTTTTTTCCGCCACCGTGTTTTATATTGTAAACAAGTTAGTACACTATGCTTCAAGCAACCTTGTTATCTTTAAAAGTTAAGCAGTCATAGTTACCTGGACAAAATTATTTTATACATGTCCTTTCCATTTGTCACCTGCAGGCATAAGACATGAAATTATCCTGCCTACCCCAAATCCACGAGTCTCTTCCGAGTGTCTGAATCATTTCTTAATCATTTTAAGATTCTTTGACTGCAAGGAGAGCTCTTTATTTAAGGACACTTAAAACATATTGAAGACAATTGTGGGTTTTTGTTTGTTTGTTTGTTTTTGGCTATTTCTCATAGAATTTTAATCCAAAATCATGGTAATTTTAGATCTTCAGGAAAATCTCTGTAAGATGCTAAAATCTTAAAATATAATAGTGGTGCAACATTTATGAAACTCTCTTTTGTTTATTGTGCGTAATTTCCTCACCACAATAACGCTGTTATTCACTGTTGTATAATTTATCTTACTGCTGCTTTAATTGTGTTTGTGGCATTCATAGGATAGCATCCTATTTGGGATAATTACTCACTTTGGAGATGATCAGCAATTTGGTTCATGAGCACCTCTGAAAATTACCCTAAATGTTTGCAGCAGGCATATTCTTGCAAGAGAAAGATACTGAGTTTGCAAGAAAGGGCATTTTCTCTTTCCTGTCCTGAAAACATATGACAGCTGCTCTAGAACATGCTGATTTCCTTACAGCTATTTCTAGATACATGGTCTTTCTGCTCTTCCTTTGTAATTGTGGCATTATCATAAGTTCCCGTAAAAGGCTTAATTTCCCTAACGTTTCAGCTTATGTAAGATAAGTAAGCAAATCCAGCTGGATCTCTTGGCAACTGGGATGTCCATGGGGAAGCATGTATTTCAGTATAAATATCCATTATGAAATCATTACCAGGATGCAAGTTTCTCTATTTAATTACATGCGCAAGGAATAGACGATCATTAATAAATACAAAAAGAAAATAATCCCTTCTATTCATGGTTAGACTGATAAAGAATCATGGAGATGACTCTTTATAAATACGTTCTCTCATGGCAAGTTCACAAATCCTCAGCTGCTGTAAACTGATTTAAGCACAGTTACAATAGCTGGTTCTATTGCCTGAGCCTAATTCTGCCACTTTTATTCATACCAGCTGACAGCCTACTGTATAAACACCTCACTGTGTTATGAGTGAGGTGAAAACAACTAACAATGAAAACAACTAACATCTGTAAAAATGAATTCTTGATTTTTTTTCTTTTTAACTAAACAGTTAGTGAAAAATTTTAATGGAAAACCAGGACATGACAAGACACTTCTGAAACCTGGAGACTACTATGGGTCATTTGAAAGATATCTAACTCAGAGATAACACTACCATTAAGAGTATGGTATCCAGTAAGATCTGAAGTACTAATCAAACAATACCCTGAATTAGGTGGTATTTTCCCTTCTTTTTTCATAAGACTTTCCCAACAAATCTTTTTGCTAACTGGTGGGATATTTAAATTGCTTCAGGAATCTATCAAAATTGATCGACTCCACCTTTGAAACAACTAAATTGATTGATTATGATACTTTTCCATGTTAGATAAATTAACTACAATACTTTTCCATGTTGGACTTCTCAGCAGTTGATAGGGGATTTTATTCACATAATGAAGTTCTGGTCTTAGTTTCAAAACTTATGCAGCATGACATATGTATTATTTTTGCAAACATGTCTGAAATGCTCATCTTTTGGTTCATTTAATGTATGTTCACAAACACCAAGAGTCACACTGCTATGGGTGGGGCACTTTCTACACATCTTTCTAATCTCTGCTTGCATGACCTCAGTGTGATATGTTTTTGTGATTCGGTGTGATATATTATCTTATAGATTTTTTTTTCCTGTAACAAATTGGTTGTTCCATAAGCATCAGGCACAATGAAACTCTGCATGGTGTTGTACTTTGCCCCCTTATCTCCAAACTTTCCCTCTGCTTCCCAGTCTCATGATCCTTACATGTCTTTTGGGTAAAAGGTGGCATATACTACAGAAAAACATCAGCCAACCTGCTGCAGCAAATACAATGCGTGAGATCTCCTACACTTCTTTCAGTGCRGAAGATCTTGCCTTTGTACTAGAAGGTGGTTATCTTTGAAATTTGTACCTGTCTTTCATATTTTCTTGTGGTTGCCCCATCGCTTCAGGAAAGCGGACCATGCAATCCTAGTTTCCTCAGGAATATTTGAGTCATTATGGATGGAGAAGACCTGCAAGATCAAGCCCAGCTGTAAACCCTGCCTGCTAACCCATGTCCCCAAGAGCCTCATCTACACGTTTCTCAAACACCACCACAGACGGTGACTCCACTATTTCCCTGGGCAGCCTGTTCCAAGGCTTTAACACTCTTTCCACATAGAAATYCCTCCTAATGTCTAACCTGAGCCTCTCCTGACACGACTTGAGGCCATTTCCTCTTATTCTATCTGCAGTTATTCTAGAGAAGAGACCAACCTCCACCTCACTTCAACCTTCTTTCAGGTAGTTATAGAGGACAATAAGGTCTCCCCTGGGTCTCCTCTTCCACAGACTAAATAAACCCAGGTCCCTCAGATGCTCCTCAGAAGGTCTCTGCTCCAGCCCCTTCACCAGCTGTGTTGCC
The DNA here is from genome assembly GCF_003342845.1 of Nothoprocta perdicaria. Lineage (NCBI taxonomy): Eukaryota > Metazoa > Chordata > Aves > Tinamiformes > Tinamidae > Nothoprocta > Nothoprocta perdicaria. The sequence goes on from NW_020454483.1 coordinate 1,430,820, forward strand.
CTTCTTTGCTCCAAATTGCTGTGCTGAAACCAATTTCTCCAAATCCTATAGCAATACTGGTTGGCCAGGCCTTGGGTCAGTGAACATCACAGAAGAAATTCTTTTATCTCAAGTTTATTTCTAGCTATAAATCTGATGAAAATCTCACTAATGTCTCATCTTTAGCATCTATTTTTTTGCCCCTTTGATTTTGATACTCATTTCTAAGTAGGATTCCTTGTTTTTAGAGGAAGATAAATAAAAATATGTTTGAACCAGTGAACAAGCTTGAGATAAAAGAATTTTTCTGTGATCTTTGGTACTTATTTGACAATAGACTTCCTACTTAGTCTTGTCTTGTGGTGTATTTGTGAGGTGTTTTATGTTCATTTGAATCTTCATATTTATGCAATACTTGAAGATGAGAGACTGCTTGCATATGCTTCTTTATTACTTCTGGCTTTTAACTAAAACAAATGGTAATAGATGTTAAGATATGCATACAATTTATTTGGTTTTATTTATTGACATTGCTTGTATTTTCACTAGTCACTGGACTTTTTATGTGTGGTTCTAAACTAACTACAAGATAAGTCAAGTCTAATTTGATGACAGCATCTTGCCCACTTCACAGTAAAGGTTTCCTGCTTTGCCCAGTGAGATTTATATTTTGTTTTCCTTCAATAGTTTTATCCAGTCATTTCCACACTGTCATTTTTCTGTATTACTTTATTAACAATGTCCATTTCTGCAGTTGGGTACTAAGACTGGGACTCATGGGACCTCCTTAAGGGGAAAGTTCTTAGACCAAAATGTTTCTTCTTGTTGTCCTTTCCTGACCTACGACTAAAGGCCTTAGCCAAGAGTGTTTGCTATTAGTAGTCTTCCCTGACACTTCAGCCGAAAAGCTCCTATGCATCAATCCAGAACTCATCCAAAGGGCTTTGCTGACGCTGTTGTATTTTGTTTTTTCAAAACGATATGAAGGATATAAATATATGTGAAAATGAACCTACTCATTTGACAACAGATTACAAAAAGATCCTTACTCTTAAGAACAGGGTCACCTGGCATATTCTGGAATGATTAGCCTCTGATTTACGTAGTATAGATTAACCAACGTCACAAACATTTCCCTCCCCTCTACTTATGTTCCCTCTACTTGTGTTTTCTGTATGTGTTCTGCAGTATGTTAAAATGGCATTTTCTGAGGGAAGATTCACAGCTCTATCATGCATCTTGTTGATCCCAACAAGATCTGCCGACTGTATAATTTCTTCCTCCAATATTTCATAATTTTGGATGACTATTTTGCAGCAAGCGTCAAGCCAGAGATACTGATCGTGCTATTTTATACCTGTTTTCTGCAGACTCATTCCCCCTGTTCTTCCCTCCTCCCCCTTCCAAAAACGCTGTTGAAAAGGATGAAAGGAGGGGTTGAAAAACTATTAGGAATGTGTTAATAACTTGGATTAATTACTATCACTGCTCCATGATAATATAAATCCACTTCTGTCTCCACACATGTATCATACAGGTGGTAAGGTGACAAGTGATAAAAGCAGTTTCGGAGATCAGAGCTTAATTAAAACAACAAAAAAGAATTACCTCTTCAAAGTAAATCTGGATAAAAAGCCACCCTTCCCTCTCTACTTTGGGGCACCTTTTTTTTTTTTTCCCTCTTCTTTTTTAATCAAGCTGAGGGAGCGCTGACTGAAGCATCGCAAAGGGCAGGCAATTCCTTCTTAATGGTTTTATCGCATACACCCCCGTAAGCGGGGGAGGCGTTTCCCGCCCTCCGTCCTAACGGCAGGGAAGGAAAATAAGAGAAAAAAAAAAAAAAGAAAAAGAGCAAATTCCTAGACAGCTAAACCAATAGGTATAACACAAAATAAAAATGAAGAAGAGGGCGATGTCAGAGAAGCGACGGCAGCTCCCCGCGCTGCTCCCGCCGCACCAGGGCGAGCAGAGGCTCCCGGCGCGGCGCGGCGCGGCCGCTCCCGCTCCGCCCCCGCCCCCGCGGCGGGCGCCCAACCGCCCCCGCCAACCGCCCCCTAACGGGAGCTCCGCGGGGGGCCGCGCGAGCCGCTTCCCGCCGCACGCACCGCAGCGCAGCGCCGCTCCGGCCCCCGCCTCTCCCCTCCCAGGGGACGCGGGTGCTTCGCGGGGGGCTCCTCGGTCGCCGCCGCCCCCTTCCCCTCCCCTCCTCTCCTTCCCTTCCCTGGCGCAGCCTCCGCGCCGCGTCCCGCCGCTCGCAGCGGCGGAGGAAGCGCCCCCCTCGCGGGTGGTGCGGCCTCGCGTGTGCCGCGGAGGGATCCGCGCGGCGGGCGCCGTGTGCCCGCCCCTCGGCCGCCGCCGCCTCGCCGATATAGTGCGGCACGGAGCGGCGGCGGGAGCCACTTGCGAGCGGCGCTGCGCGGAGCGGGGCGGCGCGGGACGGGCAGGGCCGGACCGGGACAGGCTGGGCTGGGCTGAGCAGAGCAGGGCGGGCAGCAGGGGCTGCTGGGCTGAGCTGGGCACCGCACCTCACCTCACCTCCAACTTGGGAACTGTCCACGGGCGCGAGCTGCTGAACATGAGCCTCCTGTCTCTCTACCTGCTCGGATTGCTCCTCAGTGGCGGGCAAGGTAGGAGCGGGGCTGCCGCCTCTTCTGCCTTTTTTTATTTATTTTATTAAATTTCATCTCATGTTGTTGTTACTGCTGCCTCTTCTTACCTGCTCGCTCGTCCGCTCGACTTAACTGGGAAAGAAAYGTGGGGAAAAACAAAAATAAGAATCGCAGGAATTTATTTTCCCTGGAACCCCACTAAAAAGGAGCTGAAACTTGTTTTATTCCCCCCTCTTTTTGTGACAGTCCCCAAGGAGGGGTAGCGGTGGTGGGGAATCGATTATAATGAAGAAACCTGGAAGGTGCTAAGCTCGCTTAGCCGCGTTGGCAGGGGATTTCGATGGGATTTCGCCTTTTTTTTTTTTTTTTTTTTTTTCCTCCCTTCCTTGATGATAAGGTGAGAGGGATTTCGAGAGATTAAAAAGATATATATCATTGTGAGGGGTCGTGCTTCCAAATCGGCGTCCGCCCGAGGTGAAAAGGCAACGTGGGCGTTTAGGGAGCGAAGGAGAGGTGCTCCCTGCGGTGTCCGCGAGGAAAGCGGAGCTCCAGACTGCGCGCCCCTCGCCGGGATGGGATCCCCGCACTCCCAGCGCGGGAGCGGGCCAAGCTCGCGCCGCGGCCGTTGCGGGGCGGCCGTTGCGGGGCGGCCGTTGCGCGGGGCGGCCGTTGGTCTCCCGCAGCGCGTGGTGCCCGGCCCTGCCACCGCCGTGTTTCCAAGTGCTCCGGCAAGTTTCGTGGCGAGCGCTGGGCACGGCGCTGGGGCGAAGCGCCGTTGCCTCCCGCGGCGCGCGCTCCGAAGCGGCTCCGAACCCCTCTGGGTGCGAGGGGAAGCGCGCCGCCGCTCAGAGCCCCTCCGGGGAGTTGTTGTTTATTGTTATTTTAAATAATACGTGAGAAACATGAGTGAGCGCAGGCGTCGGAGCGGCGGGGTCAGCGCTCGCCCCCCGCCGCTGCCGGCGCCGCCGCCTTGCAGCAGGGGGCGGCAGAGCTCCACGGCGGCGGCGCG
>NW_020454483.1:1434564-1509385 GCF_003342845.1 Nothoprocta perdicaria
CTGCGATCTGTTGCGCTTAAAAAAAAGAGGAAAAAAAAAAAAAACCTAGAWAACGAGGGGGAGGGGATGGAAGAAGATATTAAAGCTGCGTTTTGATAGATCTCTTCGCTGCAATTATTTCTCAAACCTCTGACCACACAAGACATTTTGCTTCCTTGACAAGGAGTATAAGAGGCACCAGCTGCTTTAAATTTACGCGGAAATGCCTCTGTGCTTCTGGGCACCTCTCGGTGATCTCCGGAGGTCTCCCGATTAGTAATTCAGGGAGAGTCCGGAGGATTTTCAGCATAGTCAGTGCTGGGATGGCAGAGGAGGAAGGGAAGAGAAAAGCAAGAGCCCTTCACTCTTTGCCTTGATCTGCCTTGGTGCAGTGTGCAGAGAGAGGGGTCTGCGCCTCCTCTACAGGAGGGAAGGCAGAAAGCTAGTTTGGGAAGTGCAATTGCTGCAGCGCGGCAGGATTGCATAGTTCTGCTCTCCCGGCCTCTCAAACACCAGGAGATAAATAGCAGAGTGAGCTTCTAGTTGTCATTAATCTGGCTGGGAGTTTTAAAATGCCAAGGAGTTAGAGGGAGATAGGGAAGAGGGGAGGAAAGCTTCATAAATCTAATATTAATAGTAAGTTGTTATTTGGGGAACTCAATAAAAAGCAGTTTTTTTTTAAAAAGGAACTGAATTGTAGTAGAAAGAGGAGTGATATTTTAGAGTGGTTGCAGAAACATCAGGAGCATGCAGCCTTTATCCACAGCAGGGAATAGTAAATGGGAGTGGGAGAAACATCTGCATATGGAAAATATTCCCATTTAGATTRCTAAGGGCAAGGAAAATTTTAGAGCAATTTTGGAAGATAAAGCTTGTCTTAAATCACCATCAATCCTTTTCTATTTTTAACACCTTCTTCAAGTCATCCTGAGAATTTCTTGAAGTGATGCAGATAATCCTAGAGTCTATTCCATTTTTTTCCTATTTTAGAAATGCAGTAACAAGAATCACCTCATCAAMTAAAGTTTTTGTCTTTTTTAAGAAAAGTAACATCTGAATAATAAATGATTATTATGTTGTTTTAATGTAGAAATAGAGAAGAGTGTGGATAATTAAGAAAAACTGAGTAACAAGATGCTGATCATTTGCTTTGGAAATACTGAAAGCCTTAAATTGCGTATTGAAATTTTTTAAGAATATAGTTACTGTAGATTTTTCCACACTATGAATGAAGCTTTTTCTTTGGGAAGTGCTGTTGTCTAAGACTGACAAAAAGAAAGTGATATATCCTCTTTCAGACTGTCATCGTGGTTTGAAAACAATCGGTGACAGCAACCCTTCTCCCATCTCCCTAAAGTAAAGAGCTYGGGAATGCTGTAATTTCCTAATGAGGCCAAATTTTCTCTCCCCTAACTTTCATCACAAGAGACAAATTATTTTTAAATGGCAAYGTTATTAAGCTAAAACAAAAAGGTTTTCTTCTTAACCTTTCAAAGCTGTCTAGACAATTCATCCAGTATGAAAGACAAATTTAATTAGTTTTGCTTTTTAAAAAAAAAAAAAAAATCAAGAAACCTCTCTTTGAGTCTGTTTTTTTGCCTGTCTGTGGTGATACAACATTGAAAAGGAATAGATGTTATTGGTTTTTACCAATGCCTGGGGACACTGACTTGGTGAATGAAATGGGCATGTTTGTAGATTGTGGTCTCCCAATTTTTTAGGACCTCTGTATATAACGCCTAATTATATAGGTTACCTTTTTTAAAAAACTGTTATAGAAAGTGTTTCTTTTGGTAGAGTTTATTCTGGGCATAACTAGAAGTAGAGGATTCATTGTAGTGAGTCCATATTCTCTAATAGGTCTTGAAGTTTCCTCTTTTGACTGCTTTGAGGATTTTTGTTTATTTGTTGTTTTTGTCTTTTTCTGAAGAGTTTATTTTTGCAAGTGCTCATGGAGAATATTACCTTAATAAGGAGCATTTCTCTAAAAGCTGCCAATGTGTGCATCTCTTCTCTCACAGTGCAATCACTTCCTGTTCTTTTTTTTTCTTGCTTCTTTTTGTGTAGGTGATATGTGAAATTAAAAATTTTTGAAGTTGGTAGGATTTTGTCTGCTGAATTAAGTGGAACTGTTTATTTTATTCCAATTGCACACTGAAATCCTGGACTTATCCTGGAACTCCTTATAACCATTCTTCTTTGTTATCAGGTTTTTGATAACAACTGGAGGGAAAAAAAAAAAAGTATCAGCCTATTGCCTTCCTCCATCTGTTTCCCTTCCTCCTTTCCTCCCCTGCTACAAAAGAAAAAAAGTTTGAGTTGTTCTGGCCTGTATAGTTCCTCTTCAGGTGAGGGCAAGAATCCATACATGAACCAGTAAGCCTTCAGCAGTGAGATGCTTCACAGATTGTCTTGAGAGTGGATAGGCATGAAATAGAGGGTTTTATTTCATGTGCTGCTATGCAATATGCTTTATTTAGAGATGTTTCAATTTTTGCAGTGGCTTTAAACCATGAAACATAAAAGGATTTAAGATTCATATCTACTATTTTATTTCATAAGAATTTGACTGTCTTTTTTTTTCTTTTAAGAGATGGTTAATTTAAGTAAATTATTGTTTTTAACTATGGCAATGTTACTATAGTGTGATGACCAAATTGTATGTGATTTGCTTTTCTTGGCCATTTCTTAACAAATATTTAGAGAATAATATTTATTTGGCCTTTCATTGACCTTTCCCTTGAGGCACCTCTCCCAGGTGATTCATGTTTACTTACTGAGATGTACTGAGATGGTGGTTGACTTTTTTTAGAACACATGCTTGTATTATAATATTAAGGTAGTGTAGTTGATGAAGCATATCATGAAGGATGTTAAGAACATACTGTGTTTATATACTACCAGTCATTTGGATTTTTTTTTGATGGCTGTTAATTTTTTTGATGGCTGTTAATTCAAGAACTTGAAGGGACTTCCTGAGAAAAAATGAGGTTATCTTGGTGTATTCAAATTTAAAGTCCCATTTACATCTTATAATTGGAATATTGTCTTATCAGTCACAGACGTTAGCATTTTTTTGACCTAATCAGGTATTTTTTTTCAGGTATTTTTGACCTAATCAATTTAATTTCTCATTTTATTTTTCTTGTATGTTTAACTGCTTTCTATTTTGGATAATTGACTAAAATCATTCCAAGCTTTAGTTTAAAATAAAAAAAATAGTTTTGAAAGATAAACATTTGAACAACTGATTGCTCTTGTTTCAAGAATCTGAAGATGCTCAGCTTCAGTAACATAACTATTTCTTTCCRACTACTTCTGTGTTTTTGCATTTGTGGCTCAGTTGCATGCAATATTGTAGTTGTATGGATGTGGATATTCTTAGAAGATCTCAGAAAACAGATAATTTAAAATGGCAAGGTACTCTTCTCATGTTATGCTCCAACGTCTTGAAGAAAGTATCTTCAAGAATGAAGATACTTGTTTATTTTTGTTTAGCACTTACTTTGGTTGATAACAACTAATGTAAAAATTAACTTATTTGACTCATGACAAAAAAAGTTATGAATTTTTTTTATTTGTCATGTTATTGAATGAAAAGAATAAATGAGTCAGAGGAACAAAAAGAACATAAACAGGGAGAGACACTTCTCCAACTACAGCTCTTTGTTATGACACCTAAAATAGTGCTGTGTGGGAAGAGAAATGAATTTAAAATCAGTTTATAGATGATTTTTAAAAAAGTGGGGGAAGTGTGCATGTACAGACCCAAGTTTTTGTATTTATTAAGGCCCCTCGGTTTTTGTATACCTGTTCTTAAGTCTGGGATATCTTTGAATACCTGTTCTTAAGTCTGGGAGTATTCCTGGTTGGCCTGCTCTAGAGGCTGCTATGTTGAGTAGGAGTTAGGTGAGTAAAATGCATTTAGAGCATGTGGAAAGTACCTTTCAGTGTAGCAGGAGATGAGTAGCTTCTGTTTTTGAAGTACTGTGGGACTGGAAGGTGCCGTTTGTTTATGATTCTGTTGTGATTCAGGGAAATACCTCTTTAAGGGTTTGCTAACAGAAAATGCAACTCAGTGCACGGATGCATCAAAATTTACATCTTTAATGAGTAACACAGAAATAGTAGCTTGAACTGAGAATATGAAGTAAAAACATATATACTGCAGAATGAGTTATTTATAAGGTAGTTATTAAATATGAAAATGAATATGGGCTGTGTTGGTAAGCTCATCTAATAATAGTTAGAGGAGCGTTTCCACAGATTTCAATAGGTTTGTGTTGGAGAAATAAAGAGGGCTTGTTCTTTAACAGCAATTATTTTACCATGCTTTGCATCACTTAATTTGGGAAGGAGATAGGCAGTTAAACATATTAATTAAAAATCATTGCATAGTTTCTACTTTTTTTTGGAAAAGTACTATTATGATAAGAAAAAGCTCTGTAGTGTTTTACCTGTTTCTGCACTTCTTAGAAAAGAAACAGTTGTTTTGATTCCATCTATTCTTCAGTATAACACACAAGCAGTAGTGCGGGTAGACTGAAGAGATGAAGCCTATTAAAAACATGTTTGAACAAATCGTTTCAGCATGCTTGGAGCTCTGTTTTCTGAGGCTGTGATCTTTCACCAGTTTCTGTGATATGAGTAGGATCAGATCTGGAATGGCCAATTTTTGATGGAAAATGCCCATAGAAACTTGGAAATCTACAATAAATGCTTTGGAGATTTGGTCAGCTTGCTCATTGTTCCAGCCTAATCTTTATTGGTATGATTTCCTGTTATCCAAGGGCTGCATATATTCCTTCAAAAGCTATCTTTCCGTTAGAAAAAATGTARATGTTTTCATTTATATTTGGGGCAGTGTTTTTTTCAGAAATGGGGCTGGTGGAGGGAGTGACTTTTTTGTTGAGCTACTTCTATATTTCTACATTTCTTCTACAAACTACATTTTTATTGTAATTTTAGCGAAATACCCTTTTTTTATCTGTTATTCTAATTACCTGAATAATATTGSTAAACAGCTGACAAAGGCTGATAAATAACTTTGTCACTGAGCAAAAATGAAGTAATGCATATAGTATTTTGCTGGTTTTAAACAGAATATTTGCATTGTACTTGCAGCTTAAGTAACAATAACAATTGTTTGACTGACTACAAGCTGACACTCATAGATGGAATACATACATCGAGATGCAGCCCTTAACAGTTTACTTTTGTGGTGCCGTTTGGAAAATACTTTGAATCTAGTTTAAAAACAAAATTGCTGCCATCAGTTTTCGTGCTACTAAAATATATTGCCCCATATTCAGTCAAGCTGCAAGCAATTACAGACGTTTGAGCTTCATATACCGTGGTACCACAGCTGAATTTGGCTTTTAATTTTAAAGAGCTTTGTGAAGTCAGTTTGAACTTAATTTTTAGATGCATACTATGTGGAGAGAGAGAGAGAAACACAAAGCAGTGTATGGAGATCGTTGTAGAATGTGTCCCAGGTAGACATAAGACAGATACGGAGGGGTATTTTGGTCAGTTTTCTGTGTTGGTTATGTAAAATGCATCTTCTGCTTTATTGTAACAGGAAAGATGTAATTGGAATTGCAAWAATATGTCAGCATTATGTGAACTAGTCAAAGCAAAATAGTTTCATGGTTTTGGGTCAGGGAGAGGAGGAGGAAGAATGTGGTAAAAGTTTAGAATTCCAATAAAGAGGAATAATATGACGTAGTGCTATTTTTCAAGTTATTCARCAAGTGATATGCGTAAACTAAGAAATGTTCACTGAGTCGGAACAAAGATGAGTGTAATCTAGTCACCTGAAATCTCTGATCAAATGGAGACTAATGACAATGTATGAGGAAACAGTCCAAAAAGTACTGTGTGATTCTTCCATCAGTTCTCTCTCCACCTTCTGGTGGTCTGATCGGCTGCGCAAGAGACTACCTGTCTGTGATCTTGTTTAGTAATCATGACAGACTAATCCTGAGTGATTTTTTGGTTTTAAGCCCTCTTTTCTTTTGTTCTACTTAGTGTTCTGTGTGAATGCCTTAAACAACAGAAAAATGCAGAAAACGGCATGATAAAATCAGATTTTGTACTTGGTTCTTGTATTATAAGGAGGTTGGTAGTAGTAGATTATTACTCGTCTCTTCCTTTTGTAGCTTCATGTACTACTGAGAAGCTGCCTATGTCCTCTGCCAGGGGACCAGACCTGCTTGCAACATTCATAGACCTTACAGAGTTAAATTATACTTTATACTTTGTTCAGTTTCTTCAGTAACTCTTAGTATTTCATTTTCTGGCCATTTGTTTATCTTATTATTTATTAATTGATGAAGTGAACTACTTAAATTTTAATTTGATCTGCATCATGCTAATTGTAAACAGCCTCCTAGTTTATGAGTGTCTCCTTAGCCTTGTAATCAGTGTTGCAAATTCTGCTAAAAGTGTTTGAGTAGTTACGCTACTAAAATGATGGCTGAAAGGTATTTGATTACTGTGAAGACCCCAGGGATGAACATAGGGAGAGCRCAAAGATACTTGAGAGACAAGAAAGTGCTGATAAGTGAGTGCATGGSTATAAACTGATTACAAATAATTTCAGGACAAAAATATTTCTTTTTGTCAAATCAGTGATTCTGGAGCATTCTAAGAATGAGAAGCATGAAACATAGTTATTTTTAAGATCYGTCCTTTTGTGAAAGGATTACATTTCATCTCCACAATGTCCAGGAGGTCTAGTCAAATGATGCAGTTCTATGATGTGCAAAGGTTCTGAAAGTCTAGGGGAAGAAAAATTGAAGATTGACAAATGGTACTTTCTGGAAAATAATAATTATTGTAGCGTCTCTCATGCATCAATAGGTGCTGTGTTGCAGATGATACTTCTGAATTGCCAGAATTTTTTACTTATAGATATAGCGGATTATGCTGGTGTTTCATGTTGCAAAACATAAACACAAGTTATCCATTAYTGTTATTTTGGTGAAAACTTCAAAAATTTAAGTGTTTGGTGCTCAAGATTGCTTTTTTCCTCATTTTTTTTGAATGTCTGAATATTCCTCTTCACTTGTTTGCATCCCTGAAAATGGAAGAAATTTCTTCTTAGAATGTGTATTATTAAATAACTGATTTACATATGCAGCAATAATGGAGAGGTACAAAGATAAAATTGCATAACATTGAAACAGCCTGTACTCTTTTACCAGTCACCTCAGTCATTTTGTATCTGGCATTAATGGTTCATAACTTTTTCTTGGGCATTCTGTTTTTCATACATTCTAATTTTGTAAACCTAACCTAGGATCTGAAATTCAAGATGGATTTTGCCCAACTGGGCATTCAGTTTTATGAATAATGCAATAATTCATGTAGTCCTATGAGTTATGTTTGTAGAATAATATACCTGAAATATATGTGGAGAAATATAGCTGAAATATCTGAAAATCAAATGCTGATTTATTTTTTCTTTTCCCAGTGATAACTATCTGTAGTGTGCATGCTGTATTTCTCTGTCCTGTAAATTATTTTCCCAGAACTGTTTTGTGAAATGACTTCTGATGGAATTCTGTGGGTTGTGGGGCTCCCCTAGAAGTCAGTGGGAGCCTTTGTGGCAAGAGCCCTGTCTCAGAGGTTGTGCTGATTGCAGCTTTCAGGGCCTGATTGAAGCTTTTAAGAGTTGCATAACTCCCTTGAGAATATGTGGGGATTTTGATTTAGCAAAGAACAGAAAATTAAGCTTTAGCTTTGTGTTATCTGACTAGTAGTCACATTTATGCAGTTTTAGTGCTGAGAAAGTGTAGCACTAATCCAGCAGTACAAGAGAGCTAAGGACAAGAGTGATCTTGTATGTCAGGCTCTATTCAATGTATGTGAAAACAAAAGGGTGTATTTCTTAATTCTTAATAATACAACCAAAGCTACTGATTACTTTTTTTTCTCCTCCCTCTCTGATATAGTATTGGAAAATACCGTAATGTTGAGTTTTCTGCTATTAAACATTATCTCAATTGATTGTGTCTGCCCGGGTCATGGGCCCTCCTTTGAGGGGAGGGTAAAAAAAAAAAAAAGTTCATTTTTTATTCCTGTTTTAGATTGTTTTGATTTACTTATTTGTTTTGGTCTGTGGCATTGAGCTAGAAGTCAGAATTGTTCTTAAGACTTTCAGTATTCAGATCATGTCTGTTGATGCAAGCATTTTGTCTGAATGATCAGATGTTAAATGCATTTTTGCTGGTTTATGCCAGTTCAACATTGTTGAACAGCTTTCAGCGTTTGGTTTAAGGAATCTTTGAAGCGCCTTTGCATTACATTTTTGTGGATGGTTTCGAATTGTACAGCCTCTGTATGTACAGAATTTTCATTATGTTTGAGGAATCTCTTGCAGGGTGTTTTTTATACGCAGTTTTCTTAAACTCATTAAATACTTAACCTTATTTTATTGTTTCTTTGAAAAGATATTATGGATGTTAATTTTACATCATGGTAGAAGTAGGTTTCAGTTGTGAGTGTGAGATAGTGGTGAGAGTGTGATACTAGTGAAGAGCATTAAATTACAATTTGCATGCACACTAATATCTGTAAAATAAATTTGTCAGTCCATGAAAGATTCTTAGGTGCTCTCCATTTACATCCTTGTCAGTGAAAGCTGATTTTGCAGATTTGCTTGAAGAGTGGATTTGAGTGTCGGGTAGAGACATCCATGTGGTACTGCAGTAGTGTATTATATTATGTATACACTCAAGCAATAATTTCCTTAGATGACATTAAAACCTTTAATTGATTCTCCTTTTGTGCTGTCCCTTATCACACTGCATCTGTCACATGAGGCCTGCAGGCAGCAGCAGGAATATCTGTGTTTGTCAACCTAAYGGAGCCATTCATTTGTGCAGTGGTACTCCTGCCAATAAGAGAGGGCATTATGAATTTTGTAACTCTGTGGTGGATGCTTTTTGTTCACTACAGCACTGATTTGCTGATGAAAAAAGCGTGTGAGAGGAGCTTAAGCAACAGGTGTAACATCTAATCTTTTCTGAGAGTGCGTGTTCTTCTCAAGTCTTGTCTCACGTTGTAAAGGAGTAGTTCTGTTTTTGTGTTCTAGGTGTATTTTGAAACATCACACCGTTTCATGTAACGGCTCTGAAGGACTTCATTCTTGGGTCTGGAAGAGCTTACTTTACTTACAGGCATCTTCTGCATGACAAGTCTTTTGTGTTTAGCTCCGAGTAGCCTTTTTGTAAAAGGGACATCTACCTACTGAAAACAGAACAAAAATCAATTGGTGAGCATTTAGGGCCATGTTTGGAGAGAGTAGATGCACATATGTTGTGTGATGTCTTTCTCTGTAAGATCTAATTCTGTTCCTTCTACCCGCTACTTGCCTTTAGGAAAACCTTGCTCACATCTAATAACGTGAGGCTGTAGAAACTTAGCTAGGAGTCACTTAGACTTGTGTGCAAACAGAAGTGCATGTTCCCAGTTCATAAGTAATTTATTCTAATGCTTATGTAGTTAAAAAAATTCAAAATTATTGCATGACTTTCGGATGTATCTGTTTTATTTCATAGCAGAGAGTATCTATGATAAAGAATTGTTAAACTGAGTGAAGCAAAAGGTATTCTTCAGAGTAAAACATCTGTAAAAATATTTTTATAATCACTGAGTTAACAATTAAATGCATTTTATGTAAGGCTTCACTTCTGATTCTATAAGGAGTTAGCTTATAATCTAAAAGTATGTCTGRGGTGGCTCATGTCTTAAAAGGAAACAAGAATGGAAACAGTTAACCTCACATTCATTGAGTTAACTCTGAGCTTTGCCCTACATCCGTTTGTTTGGCAGAATTTCTCTCTCCAGCAGTGTAGCAGTGTTTCCATTCACTTGTGCAGTGTAGCTGCATAATTTAAGTTGATTTTTTTTTAAGGGATAGTTTTATGGAAGTGAATATTTTTATGTAGTAAAACTTTGGGTACCAAGCCATTTGCCTTGTATTTTGTAATCTAAGTTATCTGTAAAGCAACCTGGGAGTAAAAAGGCTACATCTACTGAAAAAAATGAACTTGTGTTTTGCTGGAAATACAAAAAGAGTAAAATACTCTTGGTGGTTTAATGAGTTTTTTGTTTTGTGTTTTTAGAAGAGTGCAGGTCTCAAAGGAGATGCCTTCCAAAGTAGATGATCTGTCCATTTAATGTCATATGCATAAACATCCACACAATGAAATGTGTTATTATAACTGACACAAATGGCATCTTTATTGTTAGCCTGAAGAGAAAAGCTAGAGAAGGCTAAGCCAAGCTGGAGACTTCATGTTTTTAATTTGAGTCTTGCTCCTTCAGATAGGAGCAATCAAGACAACTTTCATCTTGCCTGTGCAGTTCTCTATTAAATGCATATTTCATAAGTATCTGCTTGATATTATTCATGAACTCTAAAATTGCTTCTATTTATCTCTTGGAATATACATACAAGGTGGCATATATTGGTAACATACTGAGGAACTCTCAGTATGGAATATATTTATCCCCATAACACCTGCAGTCTGACCATTGGAGAAGTGGGAAACCCAGGCATTGGTTTATGTCCACATGATCTTTTCCAGGCAAATGCAAGCTCATCCTGCCAATGCTTCCAGTTAACACAAAACTATCTCCAAATGAAAAGCTGTGAAACTGCCATTCCTGTGATGCTACTGAACAAACTGTTGTCAGGGCTTATTAGCTTTAGTCCAGTGTTGTGCTAATTACAGATGCACAAATTGCTATTAGGTTGTGTTTGGCCAGCTCAGAACATGCATCTGCCTGCCAAAGATTATGTTGACACAGCCACAGCAAGAGGAGGGGTATGTCTGCTCTGCACAGAGAGACAGTACAAAAATCTTCAAGCTAAAAAGACCTAAACCAGTAAATCTAAATGGCACAGCAGTCTGTGGCACAGTGACTGCTCTTGTCAGAAACAGGCAGAAAACTTCAGGCTTCCATAAAATAGTTTCATGTCCTGTGCAACAAGGTTTGTATTAATATATACCTGTCCTGTGTCTAGAGTTAAGCTGAGTTAAGGAAGCTCTGTATTCCGCTCATCCACAGTCCTGCTAATGGCCACAGGAACAGCTGGCTTGTTAGAGCTGTGCATTCCTGACATGAGGAGAGGGGATGTCACACTGAGCAATAAATTTACTTCTCATTTCTGGAGTTTTAGGATRGTGTCCTAAATATGGGGCTGTCTTTTATAGCCCTTGATGTGATTCCATAAATTTTAGGAAGCCACTGACCCTTACCATCTTTATTGGAGATGCTTACTGTGGGATGCTCCTCTGAGAGTGCCCATGCGTGTTGCAAGAGCCAAAAAGTATCCTTTTGGAAGACGAGTAGTACAAGATTCCTACTGGTATAACTGAGAGGAAATGAACTATYAGCAAGAAATGAAAACCTAGCTATAAAATGATCAATTCTTTAAAGATGTTTTAGATGTATTATTTAGTTTCACTTAAACTGTATGTTGTTGTTCTTTCTACAAATAAAACTACAGATTAAATTCAATAAGTTTACTTCCAATTCTTGTCAATAAAACAGATGCTTAAAACAAAGATTTTATTTCATAAAGAGTTTTAAGACACTAGAATTATTGTTAGAACATCACTAGAAGCAAGAGAGGTTCTCCTATTGMCATGTTTTGTGAATTAACATGAATGACTTAATTTGTGCCTCAGAAATTTTGCCAATTGATATGGTYTGTGTGCTCTGGATCAACTAACTGGCACCAGAAAGGAGACGATGTTAGTGTTGCACCTTAGTAAGCCTTAGGTAATATATTGGATGTTGCTATCGTTTTGTCAAAACTTGTAAAATGGGATTTCTTTGTTYGTTAAAACTATCAAGTGAATCTGAAATATTTCTGTACATATTGAGAAGTCATGTTCAGTGGATGTTTTTCYCTAGTTGTCTGGATATTCTCTATTGATGTGAAATGAATATGGTCATTCGTTGGATCAATGAATGTGAATGAATCAAGGTCAARGATAGGAAGATAATGATGAGGTTAAAGTTGAACCAGCTGTTCTGATTTCACTCAAGTGCTTTAAGAGTCAKCCTGCCTTTGTGGTAAAATATGGAGTCAAAACTGACACCAAAATATGTAGTGATTGTAAATTACTTGCCTGTTTTTTGTTGTATAGGGGATTCTAGTGCATTGATTACAGTAGTTAGTCTTAAATGGGCTTTGAGACTAGGTTGTTTGGCCAGTAAAATGATTTGCAGTTTTTTGAGGATACCAGAAACTACCTGCTGAAACTTATAGTTCTACAGAATATGAAGTGGAGGTATCAGTTATTCTTTTTAGCGATAAACTACAAATGTGCTTGTTGGTGGGAACTTCATTGAGAAACCCTATAAACTCTTTGTGTAAACATTTTTGTGTTTCCCACTTASTATTCTCCCTCTGCATCAGAAACATACTGTGAAAATAGTTTTCAAGGCTTTTTGAATAGTTTTGAAATTATAATAGCTCTCAAATCCTTCTAAAGATTGAAAGAGCACAACTACGAGAGACGCATGTGAGAATGTGCCCTGAAGGTATTTCTTGTTGGTTCTGTTTTTTTGGACTGGTACACTTTATAACACTTGGTACGCTTGGTAACACTTCCAACACTTTGGTTGGAATCAGATGGGAAAGATGCTGTCGGCAACGACAGGCCCAGAATCTGACCAGCATCTTTTCTTCTTCCTCAGAAAATTCATTATTGAAATTGCTGGACTAGGTATCTATGATTTGGGGGGTTTCTCTCTTTTTGGATAGAAGATGAACCTTATTTTGCTTTGTGGAGTTTGGTTTCCTTTTATTTGAAGTGGGATAGTGTTATGCAGCTGTCTTGCAACGTATGTCCAGCTCTACATAGAGTTCTAGCACAGACAGTACTGAATTACAGTATCGCTAATATGAAGAAGTTATAAAGCTCTACTTATTTTGATACCCCTTAACATAAAAATAGGAAAGAATGTTATTTGCAACTGTTTTGAATGAGCATGCTAGAGGGCACCAAATGCAGTTAGAATTTGTGTGGCTGCTTTATCTCCTCATTTTAAAAAAAAAAAAAAAAAAAAAATCAGGACTGCAGGTTGCAGCGCACATTCTCTGATCTTCTAGCGCAAAAGAGAACTGAGTAATTAGAGAGGGAGATACATGTGTTCCTTGCATTGTTTGTACAAGAAGGGCTGCATCTAGGGCAGCAAATGGGCTTAGTTGTGCAAACGTTAGCATAATTTATTTAAAGGCAGGTCTTGAAGACCTGGAAAAGAATTATGGAAGAACAAGAGGAGGTTTGTTTTTTAAAAACAAACAAACAAAAAAACCCCAAACAAAACCAAAAAAAATCCACCAGAGATTTCTTAATGCAGCTATGCTTCTGTTAGTTGTATTACACAGGTAACTCATGGTTTTAACTGGATCTATTTGTTTACAGCAGTATTCCTGTAAGTGTGTTTTAACCGTTATTAAGAGTTTGAGACTCGAAGATTCTGCAGACATTTTAAATCTTTATATAAGGGCTGTTGAAATTGCATATTTAAAACCAATCATACTTCATGAATTCATAAAATCAATCACCACCTACTCCTGTTGAGCATCTGTGAATATTCCCACTTATATTTCTTGCATATATGACTTGCAGAGATGATGAGGTGCCTCCCAAATGGAGAGAGAAATGATTTCTTTGCAGTARTATGTACAGTAATATGACTCCGATTTGACTCCTCTTGTGGTTTGGGATATTCTTCAGTGTTCTCTCACCAAGGAACTAAGAGGAATGTTTGGAGAAGTCTCCCTGCCTGCAGCAGTGGTGATACCATGTAGGAGGCACAGAGAAATGCCTCTGAAGAGGTGCCTGCTTCGTGTCTGTCACAGATTTTTACCCAGTCCTGTGTTAAAGGAAAAAGGATTTTCTTTCATAAGTGTCCTAGAGACAACTCGTATAGAGAAGAAYGTAACCTGCCCTAACCCAAGCATGTTAAGTTATGATTTGTATCAGTCATGTTTACCAGCAGAGTAATGTGATGCAGGAAGAAATGCAGCTTTGTCAGAGTTGAGACATTCACTGTCAGCAACATGAATAGCACTTGCTTACACTAACCTAGTTTCTAAACAAAATGGCATTCTGAATCCTGAACATCCTTTTTCAGACTTCGAGATGATCTAAAAATTCTTTATCCAGTAATGTCTTTTAATTTTTCAAGTCTTTGATTAGCATATTCTTCAATGGGTTTCATGACATTTTGGGGGGAGTAGGAAGACTGTAAATGGTTGTAAGTTTATGTGGTATTTAAATACTTGTRAATCCTGTCAGTATTGTAATAAAAAATAGCCTTTCTGTTACATAGATAATTTTTTTTGTATCTATTTAACTTTTCATGCTTTACAAGAACAAGTATTGTTTTATTAGAAATTATGATTAATGACATGTGATGTGCATTGTGTTTTTTTTTCTAATCTTGGCTGTTGATTTTTATGAACCAAAGCTGTCATAAACYGGGCTCTTTATTTAATCTCTAACCTCAAATGCAGCCCAGTAAAAGAGGGATCTTTTCCAGTATAAAGTTCTTCGTTGTCATGTTGCTAGTGTGTGTTTCTGACCAGAATGCAAAGTAGTTTTGATCCATACATCCTTTTTTTCCTGTACTGGGATAGCTGCCAAATCTATGCCAGTGATTAACTTTTGAATGTGTCAGCTGTAACAAACAGAGTTTATTGTTTCTTGACTAGTTAACAGCTAGTTAAAAGGTAGGAACAGCTCAAACGGAAGTACTGTGTATTTTGTATTAAAAATATTCAGGCAGTTAGAGCTAGAGAGTTGAAACAAGTCAGTTGTAGGAGAAATTTTAAAGTAGGTAAAAACATTCAGCTTTTCAGATCGTAGAGATCTGATAAGATTATGGTCCTTTATAGGTTCTTTTCAGTAAAGATATTATATTAGTCAATATTTCATGTGTTATTTAGCTCATAAGCAAACAGCCTTTACCATCCCCCCAAAACAGGGAAATCAGCCTGGAACTATTAGAATAACATCTGAGGTACTAGGTGCAAAAAAATAAGGGGGGGGGAGGGGGGACACCAATAACAACAACAACAAAAAACTTATGTCAGAGCAGCTGAGAGAGTATGGAAGCTGTCCATGCACAGCAAAGTGCATAATCACAGTTTAGAGATGTGAGTTAATAATAGTCTTCTTCCATGCAAGCAAACATATTATAAAAATTAATGTTATTTTTTTTTATTTGCAGACACTTTGCACCAAGTCACAACAATTTTATGTTCATATTTTGCCTTCAAATTGTTTTTGGCAAACATTTTCCTCTGCAGGTGAAATGTAAAGAGCTTGTTGTAAATATTTTGATAACACAGTGTATTTAATTGCTTAAGCTTCACATAGACTTTTTTTACCCTCTAAATTTTAGATCAATTATCCTAGCTACTCTAAATGAATTTTGTAATAAAATCTGATTTCATTTTTTTTCCCCATCATTTGTTCTTAAATGTGTGAGATTTATTTGTGTGTGTGTGTGCGTGTATTTTGGCAAGGCAATCTTACTGTGAAAATACAGGTTGAAAATGAAGACCAAAAGGTCAGTTTGGAAGGTGTCATGTTGACTATGTTGCATAAGAAAGCAAATTTTGTTCTTGTGTCACTGTAATGACAGCTGCTAGAGCTGTGCAAAGATGCAGAATTGTTTTTGTTGTCTGGGTTAGTTGAGTCATGCTATTTTCAAACTGCAGTAAGTAAAAGCTTTGAATGCCTTCATGAGACAGAGCAGAGCGAAGACAGAAGAAGCCATGCCAGAAAATGACAGTAATCTAATGTAAAGAAAAAAGTTCTATTATATATAAAAGCAAACAAGCAAGAATTCTAGAAAACTGCACAAATGTGGCTGTGTGCTTTGAGTCTRAAGTAAAACTTTACCTATTGACAGCCAACTATACTGCTGGATAAATTTTTAAATGTAAGGAAACTGTGGAGAAATTTATTTGCTCAACTACATTTTTAAGTAAAAGCTACTTGTTTTTAAGTGCTCTAGTAAGATAAAGTGAGGAAAAAGAAGATAAAGTGAAGAAAACACTGGCTGTGCAGGTTTGTGGAAGGAGAAGGTATTTCTCAGCTTACTGACACTGCTGGTGCCTGTGTCTGCACCTTGATGTACAGGTTATGTATTCACAGTCCCAGTCCTTCAGTAYTTTTTTATCTCGCCCTATTTTCATTCTCCCTACTTTTACATACTCCTGCTGTTCCTTTCTCATGCTGGAGTACTGTTTTGTTTAACATGAGATTACGAGTGGAGATATCCCTCAGCCRTGAGTCAGAGCTTCTATATTTATAAGGCAAAGTTTTGCATATATGTAGAGTAGTTCATGAGAAGGATTTATTTGTCTGTCCTTAAGTTACTCAGTGTGCATGGTGGAAGACAGGACGTGCTTTTCTCCTGTATGACATCTCTTTTCTTACACTTCTTTGTCCTGGGGAACGATTGTGAGTTTTGGGGCACAAAATAGTTCAAGATACATTAATCAATAAATCTAGTTATCCCTGTTGACTATAAGATCACTCGCATTTTCAAGTTAGGCACTTAGAGCTTAGATTTTTCTGAAGTCTCAGCCACTTTCCTTCATTGTTTCCCACTGGTAGGAATTTCTTACTGCGTCTTGTAATTCTCCCTGAGCATGCTCACTGTGGAACAGGCTCAGAGCTATTCCCTGGCATCTTGGAGCTCTAYGAAGTAGCTTAGCTGTTACTTACTGCAGGCACAACTAAGTAAAAGGGAGGGGGGAAAAAAGTATTAAAGGAGTAAATAAAACCTGAATTATAGAAATGATATGAAAACTGCAGTGGAAGTGAAGATGAATGAGCACRTAATCTTCACAACATACTCATGAAGACTCTGATAAGCAAATGCAGACAGAGTAACAAATACTATACCTTTATTTTAAAGGTAGAGGAAAGCTATCTASCCACTACAGGTGCATGTGCTGCATYGACTGGCAGTAGTGGTAAAGATGATTATTAGAAATGCAAAAGGATGAATTAAATAGGCAAGATTTTTAGTGGACATGGACCTGAAAAATTGATCAGTGAATWTTGGATAAGAATCTTATATTTAGAGAAGCCAAATAAATACTCCAAGCTGTCACTGAAAATATAAAATGATGAGTATTGTATACTATGCTGAGATGATCTGAATCAGTGTGATTTGTCTTGAAGAAAGAGCATTCTGCTTGTGGTTTTGTTGTGTGTGCCTTTAAGCTATCAATGATCATTCTGCTATCTACRAAGCAAAAATATTCTGCTGAATGTTTATGCTGAACTGCCGATTCAATTCATTAATCATAAAGCATATTTGAAATAACTTAAACTTGAAAAAAWTACCTTTTATTTTATATGTAATTATAATAGATTACAGGAAAAAAGCTGATTATTTAACGGTTTTTCACAATGTTTTCACAAAGGAAGTCCAATGTGCTGCAGTTTACAGGAATTGTTTGATTAATGTAAAAGGTGTGATATAAAAATGTTTTGATTAAAAAGAAACCATGGCTAAGATGGTCATAGAAGTCTTGAGGTCTAGGTTCTAGTACTTTTTTTTTGTGTATGTAGATTCTAGTACTTTTTTGTGTGGAGATAATTTTCTGGACTGCAGAAACTTCTTCAGTGAGTGCTGAGTTGTGCAGTTTGTTCATTATGCTATGCTGCTCATGGTTTCCTATTAGCTATAACTAACCAAATAGTAATAAGTCACACTGAGAAGAGCAGGGTACARTTGTCAGAAATAAGGCAGAGACTTCTTCATTTAACACAGCTTTTAGCACTTCACMTCACAAAGTGAGATGAATGTCCCTGTTGTCCACATGGCTGTATTGTTTTCTTCAATTTACTGCTTTTTTTTCTGACTTTCCCAAGGAATCTAAATCTGGAACCCTGTAAGACAGGTGAATAGTCTCCTAAACGTGTTCAATTTATAGTTTTACAGATCTATGAAAGAGACTTTGTCCAAGAAGAAAAGAGGACAACAGTGTTTGACAAATAACTTGCACCAAAAAYGGCAATGTGAGGCTTGTGCCATTCACTTCTTAAAAGGGAAGCACAAATAAAAAGAAGCATTAGACTGATTGTTTAATATTCTCTGTTATCAAACAGAAGTAACATTTGCAGAATATGCACTCATYCAAATTTTGTAAATTTTTCTCCTTCAATTAACATGGAAAATAAGTTATACAATACTTGTAGCATTTTTCTAATAAGAAGCATCTGATTTCTATCATTATAATCAGTGGAGGAAAGCAACTGATACCACTACCAAAATTAAGTTCATATGATTTTCTCGTATATCAGAATATTCATATATAACAGTACATAATTTATTTGTAATTATAGTTTATGGCAAACATTATTTTCCCCTTTTTCTCCTGAAATTTGTTGCTCAAGTTCACTTACCGTCCAACAGTTGCTTGAATGCCCAGCCTTCAGGTTTGCTTAAGAGTTAACCAGCCTTTTTAGCCTTATACAGGATGTTAAACATGGCACTGCAACCTGTATTTTCTCAACATGCTAGTTTAATTCAATGAAATGTTTTTGATTTAGAAATAATTTGCTGCTTTTAAAGCACATAATCTTTATTTTCTTAGTTTCTTCATTTTATTTCTCAGCTATTAAAAGTAGTATTTAATGAATACTGTGCAAATATTCTGAGTTAACTTGCTAGTTTATTTGCTTACTGCAACCTCATGATTACTATTATTTCAAGTAGCCAAATATTCTTAACAGGACTTCAAATCTCTTCTCATCTCGATATATTATATACTGCCTTCTCTGTCCAGAGAGGAAATCCTTTATTTAAAAAAAAAAAAAAAAAAAAAATATTTACTATGAAAAGATCAATTTAAAAGAAGAATCTAAAGCAGATGTATTGAAGAGCAGTTAAGTGCTGTGGAAGAGAGGGGTTTTTATGGCCTGACAGAAATGCAAGTGGCATGAATAATACAGAATGAGTGCAATTTTAGTTTTCTGTCACAGGTAATATTAAATATCTAAAAAATCTATGCGAGTTCACAGGCATGCTCAAGATTAAGGTGTTTTTCATGAGAGAAGCTCTTCCTCTTTGCTTCACAGTGCCTTCTGTGGTAAAGCTAGATTGAATGATGGATTGGTCTGGAATGGAAGTGATGATAAACTTTCCTGCCACCCCAACTCAGTTATTCTTCTGATAGCGAATTTTCTGTTGGTGTCATGAGGAATTTTACAGAGAAGATAATGCTGTTTTAGGTTGCTGTGTGTTTGGCTGCAAATCTGCAGAGGGCCACGTGTTGATTTGGTGACTTCCCCATTTCACACACTTGTCACCTTTTCCTTTGGCTCCTTGCTGTTATCACCTACTTCCAGCAGAGACTTAATGATGAAAGCCATGATCTCTCCCTGCTTTAGGCCAATGAAAGAGACGGTGGCATAGAGGTAGACTGCTTTCCCAGTGCAGATCAAGAGAAGGGTGAGGTGAATCTGCAATGTTACTCAGATGTTGCGTTTGTTTTTGTTAGCTCTCTAAAGCCACCTGTATTCCCTGGGAAGTATTTACCATGGGCTGAGGCGGCGCGGTGYGTGTGGCACAGCTGAACTGGAGGAAAACAATGTCCTAGTTCCATAGCACACTCTAGACAGTCACTCTCCAGAGGTTCCATAAAACACTGTAATCAGTCAGTCACTATCAACAACAGAGCATTTTCTTTAAAATTTGGAGTGGAGTGGGGGGGTTACCACTGTCACTTAAAATACATGTTTGTCTTGTTTCTGATGTATATGTAAGAGAAGTGGTGTTTCTGTCTAATCCATTGAGTGACTCTGAAGTACAGGTTGTTCTGGTACTTTGCCTTTTGGTTCTGTTAAGCAGTTACACTGTCCAGCACATGCCCAGACCCAAGGCCTGTAGTGTCATGCTCGACAGAAGTGTAGAACCTCCACAGCGCTTCAGCTTATTSAGTAGCAGTCACCGCACCAGAGCCCTTAAAATGAGTCTGTGTACACTCAAAATTTGTAAGGTCACATCCAAGAAGGCTCTTTTCTGTCCTTGGCCTCTGTTTGACTTAATACTAGTGATAGGAAAGGAATGTGTCATAGTTAATGAAAGTAGAATCATACCTAAATTGTGTATTCTCTTGCTTCCAAAAACAATTTTGGATTGTGAAAGCCCTCCTCCATCCCAGTGTATAAGTAGGTCCTTATTAAGTAGTCTCCACCTGGTGGCAGTATGTCATAGCTAGCAAGAGAGGAACAGGCAGGGCCGGAGCACTCTTCTCAGAAACAAAATATCAAAGCTAGTTTGATCAGTTATTTATTACCCTTTTCTAGAGGGAAGAAAAAGCCCTCACCTGTACACACACAGAAGAATTTTAAAGCTGAACTCAGTGTTGGCACATGAAATTATCTACAAGACAGAAGTAAACTCCTGTTGGATATTCAGTAGATGTGTTCTGCATACCTCTCTTCAACATGCAAGTCACTTGCCAAAACCTGAGCTAGCATACCTATATTAATGAGCTAGCATACCTATATTAATGACTGTTACTTTCTTTGAAAAAGAACAGTGGAGATATTTTGATGGGTAAAGTCAACACTCAAGTGTTTCACATCTATATTCTACTTATTCTTGTAATTACAAAGTGCAGATTAGACTGTGCATAGTTTGGATAATATCCTTTCTTGGAGCCTAATTTTGCAGTCTGTTGCAAAGAAATGTTCATTGCCGGAGTGCTGAATTGGTAGTTTTCCTCAGAGACAAAAGATAACTGTTCCATAACAATAAGTGTAGTATTAACATCTCTTATCAATACATGTTTCTAAGAATTTAAGAAGAAAATTTTTCATATTACAATGGTCAGAAGTACAAGGTTTAAATTTGAAGTTACACAATAGATTTTATATTGAAAAAAGTACAATATATAATTAAAGTTTACACATAAGAATGTAAATATTTGATTTTCTACTCTTAATTGGGTATGACTTACATTTCTTTCCAAAACATTTTAAAAAGGTGTTGTGAACCTCCAGAGTTGTTCTGAGGATATTTTTGAAAGGAAGCTAGAGGCCATTCTGCCTTTGAAACTTCTAAGAGCGAAAGAAGAGAATCACCCCTGGGTACTATAAAATGCTGTGGCAAATTAAGCTTTTTAGGGAGATTTCCTGTAGTGGAGTTTCTAAGGAAATGGTCAGGTTTCCCCATGACAAATGTTTAGATATTTTAGATTTTTTTCCCCCTAGACAAAAATAATGAATAATAGTATGGAAATCACAATAGTACTTTGTAAATCTGTGGAGGTTTTTTTGGAGGGAGGCGGGGGGGGTGGTGGAGAAGGAACTAAAAACTGCAACAGAAATATCTGGTCAGAGCTAATCGATTGCTGAAGACTTGCAGCAAATCGTGTGGGGTCCTGCTAGTTCTAAAGCTCTTCAGAGCGTTCGCTTTTATGCAGTATTGTTTTTCTTCTGTTACAGTTACAAACAGTTAACAAAATACAGCCAAGAGTGTATTACATATTTATGTGGTTTTTTTTTTTTTTTTTTTGAAAATAGAGCTTGACTATCTTTTTTAAAAGGAAAAGACAGTCCTATAGGTTGTTGAATTTAGGTGGTAAGATGTATTACTTTAGTGAACAATCTTTATTTAGGGTAATTTTCTTGTAGCTATTTATGAAATATACCAGTCTATGAAACAATCTATCTCTAACTATTTAAAATTGGCTGTAAGTAAATGTTTTAAGAAAAAGCCTATAAGAGTAGTCTGCCAGCAATCTAGAAAGAAACTGATATCTTGGTTGTGTTGTAAAGTTGGTACATTGTTMTCAGGCCTTTGCTTGCTAACTGTGTATGGATATGTATTTTTTGTATATAGATGAAGTACTGTGTAAGCCAATGTACAGTGAGAGAACTGAAGAAATTGCCTTTACTAATGCCATTTTTAGGCAAAACAGGCTGGAGAAAGTATGTGTGGTCTGTGAGCACTGAAGAGAAAGGGCTGCAGGGTGGTAGTGGTTCACTGAAGGCAGTGCTCACTGACGGTGAGGCAGCAGTAGTTTGTAGTGCTCGTTGCTTTGGTAGTGTAAACTACATAAGATAGGGGTGCGAGTGTGGGGAGCGAAGGGGAAAGGCAAAGGATTCCAGCCAAGCAAGTAATATTTACGTGGCAGCATAGCCAGTCTTTCTTAAAAACCATGGATGTGGTGATTTGACACAGTGCGTTCAGGCAATGGATTAGCTAAGGTAAAAAAATAGACAAGCCAGAGTATCTTTTTATTATATATTTAAGCCTTTGGGTGTRTGTGTGGGGAAAAAAATAATAATAAAAAAGCCTTCTGTTCTTCTCAATGGGTAAAGAGATCAAATAAATAGTTCTATGCTCTTTTCTTGACAATTTCATCATTGCTTAGACTGTATGAGACTTTTTATTTTTGCTAAATCTTGCATAGTTTTTTTTCTTGTAATTTTTCTCAGAATACCATTTCTCTTTATTTTAACCTAAATTATATGAATTAATCCCTGAAAAAGTCAGGCTTCTAAAAGCACTTGGGTTTTAGATTAATAACCAAGCAACTGTATTTCTTGAAATCATGTTCTTGCTTTCCCCCTGCAACATGTGTTGGCTTAGAAAAGGATCTTATTCTGTAAGCTGACTTTTGTATTGTGGAAAACCTAAATTAACCGAGTTTGTTGCAGATGGGCTGTGATCTTGTGGGTACCTGAGATGCTGTGATTTCAGATGTGTTTGTCAGGAATTATTTCATTTTTTTGCTTGGGGGGAGATAAAAAATTGTTTTCTTATTTTAATTATATCTGTTTTGAGAGTGTGAGCACTATTTTGTTCCTAGCAATTAACTTTTTTTTCTGAAGATCTTGAACATAAACACCAAGGGGTAGTAAAAAGATCTGTGAAAGAATAATGATATAATGGCTTACATTTAGAATGGAAGGAATAAAAATGTATCTCACAAAATTAATATGACCTTTCTTAATATTACTTTGTGGCAACTGAATAGATCAAATTTATAATATTGTATTGGTTTTAAACATCCTTATCCTCTCAATGCTATCCCTGTTGTGATCAAATTTTGTGACAGATATCTTAGGGTGATAGGGGGTATTTTATATTGTGTGGCACAGGAGCTATAGCACATTGCCACAGCCCTGTTGAAGTGAAAGGATTTCTAATTATTTATAACCAGAAATTGAAACTGGTTCATCTGCTCATTCTTCTAAAAGGAACCTCTGTTGAGTGTAAGTACAGTAATAAACTGCCCTCCCCCCCTCCCCCTTCAAAAAAGTCAAGACATTTTGAGTTTTAGCTTTCCTACAGTGTGAATGAGCTGAAATTACAAGGGTGTATTCTTGTCTGGCATTCTTATCATAAATATGTAGTGTATTTAACAAAGTTGATGCTGATATATATATTTCATACCTTTCTTCGGCTTCTAGGTGAAGATGAGGTAGAATACCACACTAACACTGCTTTAAATAAAAGGAGCAAAGCTGACTCGTAGTTTATTGCTGATACTGCTCGGATGCTTCCATTTTGGGAAGCTGAATCATGTTAGAAGGACAGACAAACTATTATACATTGAATTGCTTTACTGTTGGCTGATGATCTTGGAGGTCAKCCAAGGGTGTTTCATGGTGTGTCTCAGGATAGTGCCTGGTACTTTGTCTTTGAATAAGCATTTCTCTAATTGCAATATTATTAAAATTAATGTGAAACTGACTGTTGACTTTTCTTGTAGCTTTCTAGTCTTAAAAAGCTATGTAAACATTTTTTTTAAGGTGGGAAATTCATTAAGAATGAATACAGTGTTCACATAAAATAGTGACACAATTTAGGAGAGAACATGTATTTTCTTAGTGAGACCATATATAATTAAAAGATTTCTTTTTCCTCATTTAGTGAAAGTCCTACCAACTCATTCTAACTCATGCTGGTGTCATTTCCCAGCAGGAAATGCAGTAGTGCATTGCAAGCTTATTCAGTATAATTCATGCCACTATTTAATTAACTGACCTGATACAAGCTGCTTTATTTGCCTCTGATTTACTGTGATGTGGACAGGTTTTCATCAAAAAAAAAAAAAAAGAAAAAAAAAATCAACCATCTAAAGTACCATATATTCCTGGAAAAGATAAAAGATAAAAACTTTATGGAAAGTTCTTTAGACTTTGTTCTCTCTGTGGAGCTGAGATCATCTCAATTTGGTGCGCCTATTTTGCGGTGCTCAAAGGGGCCTCTTTGATAATACTGTGATGCGAACCAGCATATGATCACATCTACATCCGGTAAGTAAAACATATGCTACTTTAATACATCTCCAGTCATATTAAGGTATTCATACTTTTATTCCATGTGGGAAAAAATAAATTGCTGAGTTCCAGCTGTCTATAAGTTTTCCCTGCATGCACAAGAAGCAAAACAAAAACTGTTTCTTCCAAACAGCAGCAACACATTAAACTTGTGGTTTCTGTGCACAYTTAGTTTGAGGATAAAAATGTTCTTCTATCCGGCTTCATCTGGCAACTGAGTAGTTCCTAGTTCAATACTCTAACAATGCCTTTCTTCAGTGTACTCAAAATGTTAACATTTAACAGTTAGTCATAAGAGTGGGAATAAAAGGACAGGTCTAAGAGGAGAAGGTATTGTAGATTTTTATATGTCTGGCTGGATTTGAGGGAATACGGCTGAAAGATTTTTTTTTTTTTTTTGAGGTTCAGCGGAAGTCTTACAAATGAGAAGTTAGCTACCTGTCACAAAAGTGGAGAAGGAAAAGGATTTCTAGCAACCTTGAGAAGTTTTGTATCCCACTTCCTTGTCAAAATGCCAGAATCCGAAGCCTTCATCCTTCTCACTGCTTCTGAATCCTTTTTAATAGTGCTGGAATCTGAAGGACATTTACAGTGCTGAACAACTGCATGGGAAAAGAACTGCTTATTCCCTACCTGGTCTGTTGCTTTGGATTTTTTCCTCAAATTAACCATTTCCTGGTCACTGGGGCAAGCATGTTCCCAAAAGGAATGCTGGGCTGAGCTGAGATGGTTAATCTCATCATTTCAGCTCGTGTATTTCGTCATATCTTCCTAAAATATAGTGCCTCTCATTAGTAGACTGAGTGCGAGTTAGATTTAGTCTTTTACATTTTACGGGTGTAAAATATGACAACTTGGAAAGTAGTAGATTTTGTGCTGAAGTCTGTGCATATTATGTACAAATCCAGTACAAGCTTCAATGGTGATTGGTAGGTTGGCACTGCAGTCCACAAAGCAAATTTCTGTCCTTAGTTTTGTCTTCCTTTAAATGTCATCTGCTAGAAACACTAATGCTCTAGAGTTAGAACTCTAGTGAACTTTTTTTCTGCCTTCAGTGGTGAATTACTCTAAGTATTAAATAGTTTTGAAAGCCTTCAATTATTCTCTCTATGAAAAGATAACCAGGTTAGCTAGGTTAGATGTTACTGACAGTTTACTTGCCAGTACATGGCAGTCATTCAGAACATGGGAATAGCTGTACTCATCGTCAACCTCCAATATTTAATAATTAAGACCTAAATCATTATTCTGTTGCTTGAAATTCCTCTGAAATTCAGCTACAGTCAGTGGAATATTTCTTGTATTAGAAGAATACAAAGAAAATAAGTGAAAACCCATAAGGCCTTCGTGAGACACTGATGAGTGTGTCTTTTAGGTGCATAGGTATATTTCAGTTTATTTTTCAGAGGGATTCTGTCAAAAATCTTTAAGGCTCTAAAGACATGATCTGCACTTGAGCACAGCTATTGCTACATTAGCTTGTAATTCCACTGAATTAATATAAAATTGGTATAAATTAGTGATGAATCAAGTGCACGGAAATGGATTGCTCCTGTGTCTAACTTAATCCAGTTTAATCAGTCTCCACATCTCTTCCTARCTCATCAAAAGACTGTGCACCATCTAAGATGGACAGCAAATTCATGGTTTATTATTTTTTAAGAGCTTTATATCTGCTTAGCTTTATTAACAGTTAAAGATGAGGCTTGGAAGAGGTTTTAATCATTGAATTTTTTACTTGACAAAGACATCTGAAATCAAATTTTTGTTTTACCTAATTCCTTGAAAGAGCGMATGATCTCATGTAAGCACACTTTGACCAGGCTTTGAGATTTCACCTTTGCTTTGATTCTAATAAGTTTTAGTTTTCTAGTTTGTGAGAAATAACAGAAATGGCAACATTTTCTTGTTATGTCAGACTGTAATTCATTTCGCCTTTTCATTTAGTTCTTTAGTAATAGCTTTAGACCTTGAACTCAGAGATGCTTGTACCTAAGGACACAATTCACAGACGAGTTGACTAAATACATAGAATAAATGGGACATTGGAAAGTGCCTGTGCACTGTCCTGTCATGGAGAAGAGCAGTCGGGAAAGAGGCTGAGAAAAATACAGATTGGGTCATTGGGCTGCATTTAAGCAGATTMTTTGATAATATGGACAATTGCTTCCCATGCAATCTGGAGTTCTAGTATTAGACTCTATTATCATACTGTTTTGAAGTCTAAATAAACTCTTATTTTAAAATAAACTTTTTAAAAATGAATTCAAACTCTGATTCAGTCTTTTAGTAATGCTGGTATTAATCCTTGTAGTGATTGGCCTGTCGCTCAACATCACTTGCATCTTTCCTGCAGTCACCAGTTCTGCTTTATAAATCATTCAGAACAATTAAATCTTCAGGAGATTCTGTGCACGGTTGCATGATACACAGATGCGCACAATTCTCAGTGCTTCTCCCTAGGAGATCTGCCTAATGCTACCCAAAATAGAAGCAATTTTTGAGTTGAGTTTTAAAATTCCTCAGACTTTTGAAAAGTCAAACCAAATAAGAACTTTGTAAATGCTGTCTCATTTGATAGGAACGTTTCTTGTTGCAAGGAAGGGGAAACTGAATTCTTAGTCCTCGCCTCGATGAGGAAAAAAAATCCCTCTCCTTAGTTGTTTAAACTTCTAAGTATTAGCTGTAAGATACTGTCTGTTATCCACAAGATTTCAGATAACTTGTTTTGCCTCCCTAAGAAGCAGCTGTGATGACAGAAGAGATGCTTCCATAATGGGCAGTCATCTGTGGCATCACTGATCACTCTCACCGCAAACATCAGCTTGTCCTGGCTGCTGTTTTCAGTGATACCTTTTCAAGAAAAGGGAGAAATACAATTACCTTTTTGCTTTTAACTCCTAGGATATGTTTTTCAGGTAAAGTTAAAGGAAGGAAATGAAAAATGTTTGGCTGTAGGATGGGGGATATGCAGGCTAAGGGGGAAAATCAGTACAAAGTGAATGTAAAAAGGGTGTTTTCCTTTCAGTTTCGGAAACTGGTGAATTCAAGACCTTATKTCAGAGTAAGTTATGGTGATCTTCTTTGCTTACTCCTCTTCCTCATTGGTTAGATGACTCAGAAGAGTCTTGTTTTTTCTCTACATGTGCTTTTTCTGTGCCTTCGTGGGAAGGAGCAGTGTCTAGGGGAGTAGTTCACTGCCTATTTGACTTCAAATGTTGSTATAGAGATATCTTTTTTCCCCCTATCCTTGTGGGATAGAAGATCCAGATATGAAAGTACTAGCTTAGTCTCCTTCTAAGAAGAATTCTAGTTATAAAGAAGTCTTTGAGACTTGTAAGACTTTTTTGGGGTATATATTTCATTAGTTAAAACTACATCACATTGATTTAAATGGGACTAAATATTTATGGCTGGAAAAAAACATAGAATCATTGTGCTTGAAGCCTAAGTGAAAACTAGTGAACACTAGTAAGAGAATAATAATGATCACTAAGTGTAGCTAGTCAATATATACATTAAAAAAAACTTTAATTGAGGTAATTTGTGTACTGTAAGATCCTTTTCATGAATTTAGAACTAGTATTTATTTTTGAAAAGTCAGTGCTTTAATGATTCTGCATGAAGGTTACATACTCTGTGTGCTAATATTTTTTTCTTTTAGATGTTGTCACTCAATAAAGCTTAAAACATAAGAAATATTGCATTCCCCTAAAGGTTCTTCTGCTCTAGGCTTTTATTTTCCTTATGTGACCTATGTATTGTATTCATAGGTATGCTGAACTTGGTGTGTGGGTTTTTTTTTTTTTTTCTCCAATTTAAAAGACTAGCAAGGAAGTCAGCAGAAGGCTTACACAAGCATTTTCAGACACTTTCTCAGCAAAAAGCTATATCCCACAGGAGACATTGTTTCCCTGATGGAAAGACGATCTCTGAATTTAATACCTTGAAATGTAGTTTTGCTTATGAAGCAAATGCCAAAGCAAATAAAAGTTGTGTTTAATCTGCACATAGCAGTAGTTTAGCAGTGTATCTGGGAGATGAGTTTCCCATTTGCCAGCTAAYGTTGAGATGTGAAATTCATAAAGCACGTTAATTAGACCTTCTTCTGTTTTCTCTTGATGTTGCTGTATGAATTGTTTTAATTTGTTATGCCAACATGCAAAATGTTTTGCCATTTCCTTTAACACTTCCATGGTGAACTGGTTGTATCTGCATATGTGATATAAGATACAAACAATTATATGGCTGCTCTTAACTATRAGGATAATCTCAGCAGGGTCAGTTTAGCTGAAGTACTAGGTAGTCTGTAAAACTGTGGCTAGTTATAGAAGTGGTTTTAGATGTCTTTGGTAAGCTTGACTTTATAATAATTTGTATCGGATTTCTACTTCATACATTGTAGTGTCAAACACTTTCAAAAATATTTACCTTTKTGAAGAGAAAATCTATGTTTATTGGAGCCACTGTATTGAGATTCAGTGAGATTCAGACCATTAAATAGACATCAATAGCTAAAATATTATGAGTCACAGCAGTGAAATGCTTTTGTTTCTTCCTAAAGATATGTAGAAAATATAAATCTTATTTTATAATGAATATGGTAAACTTCCATAATTGTAAGTATAAAAGCAGTATGAAATTTTTAAGCAGGTTTTATAAATGAATCTAAAAATGTGCAAAGATAGACCTATCGGTCGGCCACAGTTATTGTCACTTGACAAAATGATTTTATTTAATGCAGCATGGATTTTTCTTTTGGGGTTTCTCACTAA
This sequence comes from Nothoprocta perdicaria, assembly GCF_003342845.1. Taxonomy (NCBI): domain Eukaryota; kingdom Metazoa; phylum Chordata; class Aves; order Tinamiformes; family Tinamidae; genus Nothoprocta; species Nothoprocta perdicaria. The sequence continues at coordinate 1,463,681 of NW_020454483.1, forward strand.
ATAGATAGAAAAAAAAAAAACAAAAAAACTATGGTTTGCCAGTGGAAAAGTTGAGCATCTTGCATGTGGTCATAAGCCCTTGCCCCTCATAATGAACAGAATATTGTTATCATTGGGAAAAAAAGTGTATATATTTAAAATTATTTAAGACCTGGCCATTCTTTGACAAGATACTTGTCACAAGTGATAAGGAACTTGTCACAAAGTTTCTCTAGCATCTGTAAAATGAACTATGTTTAAAAATATTAAAAAAAAGCAAGTGCTGACATAATGGGATTAAATATGTGTGAGTCTAATTCTATATATAAGTAGTGCTCCGGATGACTTGGCACAGAACGTGTCAAAGCTGTCTGTATCTTCAGTTCTTTAAAATCTGTTACTGTTTGAATCCTGGGGCTATGAGAATGCAGTAAGAGCTACTTTTGGTACTTCCCTGTATCCCGTTCTCCTGCATGTCTGCAGGCTCTGTGCTCTGCCCCAGGATGAGGGCTAAGGAAGCCGTGTGCAAGGGCTGCCTTGTCCCACGCCTTCAGGTACATCCCGGCCTCCAACCCAGCAGTCCTTGGTACTGGGGGGCCACAGAAGCCAAAGCCCAGCCCACAATGCCAGCAGCCCAGCTGGTTGCTCTCTAAGGATCCATCTGTTCCTTCCTGAGCCTTTTTCCTTGCTCACAGGTTGGGCACTGTGGAGGCCCTCAAGCTTTTGCCCTAACTCTGAGCTTGCTCCTACCCTCCTGCTGCGAGGGCTTCTCCTCTCTCTGTCCAAAAGCCAAAGACAGAAGTCCTCGTCTTCATAGGCTTTTAGTCCCTCCTCAGTCCCTGCTGTGATTGACAGCATCTTCATTAAGAAAATACATTAATTACATATTGATTAAATTATTGATTAAATTGTTAATGATTAAATGATATTGAGTACATATTTTGTACTGCTTGAGCAGAGGGGTTTGACTAGGTGATCTCTAGAGGTCCCTTCCAAGCGCAACCATTCTGTGATTCAATTCTTAGCTCAAAACTTAAGATGAAATGACTTTGTAAGGTTTATATTATGTCAGAGCTGAACCTTGTTAAAGTTTTGATGAGAGAAATTCCAGACCATCTGTGCCATTGTTAGTGCGAAAAGTAACTAAAGTGATAAATAACCCACTGGTTTTTGAAGGCAACAATTTTGTTTTACTTGGATTTGAAAATAATGTTTAAGAACAGCTTTTTATCAGTATCTAGTGTCTCTTGTATAACTGTGTTTACATATTTCTTTTACTGTCGTATGGAAGTGCTGGATTAGACTGCTAAGGGGTAGCATTGCTGTGGGACAGCAATGATGAACTGGCCGCTTACACAGGATAGTCTGCAATTGGTGTGAACCTTAAATGGGCACGGAGGTCCCTGGAGAAGAGAGAAAATAACTGGCCCTTCAGAATCTGAAATAGTCCCACAGTGTAAGAAGCCTCTTTTGGCTGTTCTGGGAGGGGGAGAGAGATGTTGGCAGAAGGGCCAACATTACATTCCTTGCTTAACACTTAAATTCTTGCAGATTTTTCTACAGCATTTATATAGGTAATATATTCATGTTATAACAAGGTAAAAATGGCACTCTTCCTTTAGTAACTTTGGGACTACTTGTTAGTGATAGAARTACCACTTTTTCATTGAAGTTAAATATTGATTTGTGATAGAAGTCATAGCACTCTATATTAAAAGGATAACATAAAAATGAATTATATATGAGTATGTATGAACTAAATGRGAATACATAGAGTTCATATATAAAAACAAGAAATATCTGAAGGATGAGTAACTTTAGTTGCAATGGCAAATTTTTCCCTTAAAAGTAAAATACTTCATTTTAAAAGAAGCTGCCTAATTTGTTTATCCTCCAAGTCATACTCTTAACAATATATTATTAGTGATCATTGATATATAAATATATGTATGTGTTCATGTACATAGACACATACATTGATTATATATCCACATGTGTGTGTATATACAAAAGAGTGTACACAAACCATCTAAATATGAAGACATATATCATTTGTTTTGCATTTTTCTTTCGGCTCTTGAGCCTTGATTAAGAATAATAGCAGTAATAAAAAATTGTCTTCCTAGGAGAAAATATTTGTGTCAAATTACCTTAGCAAATTATGATATGGATGACAGTTGCTTGCATGATCTATTTCTGGACATTCCAGGGTTGAATGTCATTACTGCAAAATATTCTTAGACTGTGGAAGGAACAGATATTTGCAAAGGCCACTTACAGGCTTTTATTAAGATTTTTTTTATTAAGGTTACAGTGTCACCTAAAGAATGAGAAGTGCTTTATAACATAACGTACAAGACTGCAAGGTATAAAGGTATTAAGGTCTCTGATCTGTGTTGTGTTCTTAGAAACTACTGAGGGTAGAAAAGCTCACATAATGCCAAAAACGGAGTGCAGAGACAATTTGTTATTGATGGCCATAATCATATTAAGAAAAGATCATTCTCTGTTCTGTGCAACAGATGCAATGGGGAAAGATGGAAAAGGGAAGATACTCTTAGTGGCTGATTCTGTCAGTATTCCTAAAACTACCTGTTTGTTAGGGTTTAGATGGAAAATAAAGAGTAGAGGGTTGGCATGGGAGGAAGGGCTGATGCCTAGGGAATGCCATTCTGCTGCTTAGGTCACACTTGTCCCTTTTCACTTAATGTGCATGTCTGGATATACCATAGTGCTCCTATTCACAAACCAACGTATCATGTAACCGGAAAATCTTATATAAAGTGCGTGTGGTTTGTTCCTAAAGTTTGCATTTTACCTGACTGCAGAAGTGTCCGGGGGGACGTTGATCTTAACTTACACTGTGTGACAGCCCTTGCTTGAGAGATTGCCCTGCCTGGTGTAACTTAATGGCTATATTGTCACGTTAAGTGTGAGAGGGTATAAAATCTAATGGTTTGCTCCTAGTAGATTATAGGAGGTGGGTTAATTGGGAAGTGGCAAGTGAGTTTAAGAACACTCTGCCCGCTGTGTCTCTGCTGATCCTTCTGTTATGTTAGCTCAGGTAGCATCAATACAGGTATGTGTAACAGTCTACACTGTAGGCCTGCGTATCCAGTAGCTTTTAAATTATGCAGCTATTGGCATTTTGGACGTGCACATAGGTAATACTTTTGTGAAACACAGACTTAAGACTGTTTTCTTCCACATCTCTTACCAGCAGAAATGGAATCAGTTTTAAAATTCAGTGAAAAAAGACCCTTGATATATTCTATATGCTGGCATGCCCTAACAGCWTAGGTGAGAAAAATAGGATAATTCTTGCAGAGGTGGGAGGAAAAAGAAGGTTTGGGTCTGAAGTGGTGATATAAAGGGACAATCATCTTTTTCTTTATTTTTCATAATTTGGATTTTTTTATAAACAGTAAGCCCAAACTAAATAACCCTAAATGGATTATTAGTATTCAAAAAAATCTTCATTTTAGTTAGAAAGATAATACCAGCGAAATTACAAAACACTATGCTTTAAATTACAAGGAAAGAAGACCCTTGAAAATGGCATGTGGGAAATAARCAGTATTTGAGAAATCTGTTTTAAAATAAGAGTAGGTTTTTCATCATAGGTGTGTATTTTGTACAGAGGTTTAAAAAAAAAAAACTTAAAAGACCTGAATTGAATGATGGGTAATAATGATGTTGTACTGTGAATCAGAGGARTGATTTAATATGTGAAGAAAATTAATGTGCTTAAATGTTATTTTAAAAATCTAGTATATAGATGTAAACTTAAAAGTACTTGCAGAATTAGTAATAATCAAAATGGATAATAAGTTTGGATACAAGCAAAATGAAGAAGTACCACAGAAGTTCCTGTTCTATCTCCTTGCGCTTAGAGAAATTATGTGCTCAGGTCAAATATGTGCAAAGGCCAGTCTGCCCTGCGTTTGCCCGGCTTCCTCTCCCATTGCCTTCCCTGCCGCACAGAGCTGTTGAGACAAAGACTTCCTTGGAGCTGGTTACCTTTTGAACCTGCTCTTCTCCTTGCAGCTGGGCGGTAGTCAAGCACACAGCTGCCTTAGGTCACAGAAAGTGCAAATGCTTTTAATCACACTTACCTGTTTGCATCAGRTAATGCTTAACTGCAGTGAAAGGTAGTAGAATAACCAATGACTGTCTGAAATTGTGCTCCAAAAGTATTAGCTTGATTTGAAACAGAGTTTTTGTAGAATCACAGAATGATTAAAGGTTGGAACAGACCTTTCTTAGTCTCCTGACATGTTTCATGCTTTTGCTCATATGAATAAAATGTATCTTCTACAAGCGAAATTCTCAAAAATTTGAGAGTATCTGCATACATGTTCTGTGTAGTATACCATAGGAAAGAACCAATGTCTAAAGTAATTGCTTGAATCGTTTTCACTGGCAACTCTTCATATATGTTGCAGTTTAACCTTACTGAATCACTTACCACTATGACTAATGGTAACTAGAGGATGAAACAACCAGTTATTACTGGTCTGTCTTGTTTTTTTTTTTTTTTTTTGCTTTCTCTCCAGGCTGTGGATTTAAAATACTGTAAGGCTTGAAAGGAATTAACGTCTGGATGTTCTAGGATACTACCTAGTCGTAGATAATTCTGTAGCAGAATTTCCACAAGTGGGCTAAGTTGTAAAATAGGTAGAGCAGAGAACTGATCACCTTACTCCTTTTTTTTTTTCCTCAAGAAGTTTGCTTGGTATCATTTCAATTTCTGAATTAATTCTTTTTACATTATTATTTAAGAATCCTAAAAAAATCYGAGTTAATTGTGCTAGATTTTCTAACTAGATTTAGTATTTTMAATCCACTAAATAATAACAATTGTGATTGACATTAATCATCAGATCATTGTATGATTTTTATCAGAGCCCTATGTTCACTATTTTGCCTTTGTCTCGGGCTGGTAGGTCTATAATTACTTTTTCAAATGTTGGTCTTTTACCATCCAATGGAACCTTGCTGTATCCCAATACATATTGAAAACCAATGCTAACTGCCAGGAGAACTCCTCAGCCATTTCTTTTAAATGCCCTGATTGCAAGTTATCCAGATCTGATGAGATCTTGTAGCTGCTATTTCAATAACTTGCTAAATAGGAATAGTGTATTGTAATTATGAAGGTTTGACTTCATTGCCTATTGTGGCTTTCAGGACAATTTTTTGAATGCTTCCTTGTTTCTGTTGATGATTCTATCATGGTAAATAGCACCTCATATCATTTAGGTTTCATCAAGTTATTTTTAATTAAATTAAATTGCTCTCATTTGGAGTAGAATTGCGTAACATGTAAAGAAAGTGTAATGTGTTATGTTCTGTGGATTGTACTGCAGTCATAACCAAAAGTGCTAATGGAAGTGTGAGGAACATTGGAAAGTTTAGACTTCCAAGCTTGAGCTGTGCCTTGTGGCTCACACTTCTCAGCCTCAGGTAGGCTCCAATCTCTGGTAAGGACGTGCTGTGCTGACGTTATTATATGCTTTGTCCTTTTTTTCAGTTTTAAATTCAGTGACTATTTTGCCTTTTTTCTAATAGGCTAAATAGGTCTCTGTACATCATTTCATTTTAGTTTTTGAGGAGGATYGCAGCCTGGGATCTTTTCCAACTGAACATGTCTCCAGGAATTCTTTTTGCTGCATCCTTGTCTTCTCTGAATGCTCCTTCTGTCATGATCATGTGTACAGACTCATTGTGCTCTTGATGGGCACAGAAAAAATATTTGCATTTTTTTCCTTTTTTCTTCTATTTATGACCTTAATTGAGCTTTTGTATTTCTCTCTAGAATTAATGCTTTTTGTTTGACTCAACGAAGTGGCCACAGCTTCCCCCCCCCCCCCCACTTCTTTTCCCTCCCCTCTCTTTCCCTCTTGACTTCCATCACCTCATGTTTTACCAGTTTTTGTCATGGAAACCTTAGGAGAGCAGACAAATGATTTCAGGTGTGCAAAGCAGTAYACACGATTACCAGCTGTAGGTGCAGTGTCCTGCTCTTAGAGATAATAGGTGACATTCTCATGGCAGATTGCAAATCATTACATTTGTCTCATATAGAAGTGGACGTCCTACTGCTCAATACTTCTTTCTTCTTTTTATATTCCCAATATTGTTGAATTCTAGCAATGCTAGTGGCTTAACTGTTCTACAGTGTCATGACTGAACAATTTAAAATTGGCAAGTTCATTAGCAGAGCTAAGTATTAAAAATTAGCATATGAACTAAAATGAAAAATCAAAGCAACTACTATTGGTAGAGCTATATTTAACTTTTTTTGTCTAGCAGGAGGGAGGTAGCAAGATGCTTTAGACTGAAAAGCTTTCAATCATCCTTTCAGGAAAAAGTTCCTGAGCAGTCCTTCCCATTACATTAATTTCTTCTTTTGTGAACTGCTGACAATTAAAACAGTTTTTCTACTATTCGGAAAATGACTGGCCAGATTCATCCTTGGTATTACATCTTGTAAAACTTGGAATTGTACCAAGAGCTTGACTTTTCCAAAAAGTTGCACCTTTTTCTCTTTTTTTAATTAATATTACTATCACTACTAAAGTAGTTTCTTAGATAAATATGCTGATTATTCACAGAGAGCTGAATTTTGTTCTTGAGCTTTGCTGTAACTCGAATTTGGCTGGTAGTTTATTTTGGATAGCTTGTCTTTGATTTTTTTTTTTATTTGTTTAGCGCTCAGATTGGCAGAAGTAAGGATTGTTTATTTATTTGGAAAGTCAAGGAAAAAGAATTTCCTTTGGTTTTACAGAAAGCAGTATGTATTACAGGGTATGTGTTACAGAGGTATCTTAAAGTTTAATATCATGCTACTATAGCAAAAAAATTGCCATGTATCTTATTTGAGAATGTCATTCTTGGATATAGGTTTCCCTACTCTCTTGAAAATTTCAGCTTTTAAAATTCTTTCCAATGAGACTTCCAGCTTTTGTTTAATAAAACAAACTAGCCAACAAGATTCCTAAGGAAGTAAAATTAAAAAAAAAAAAAAAANTTGGATCCAACCTGTTGCAGGTATCTGCCCTTCAGTTCTCAGGCTGGCAAGGCAGGAGGCTGATCTCCCCTATTATTTTCAGACAGGCTGTGTCTTAAAAAAAACAAGCCAAGAAGATTCTTAAGGAAGTAAAATTAAAAAAAAAAAAAAAAAAGTGTGCTTTAAGGGATTTGCCATCTCTTCTTTTTAGGCCTTCCCTCTCTGTTTGGATCCAACCTGTTGCAGGTATCTGCCCTTCAGTTCYCAGGCTGGCAAGGCAGGAGGCTGATCTCCCCTATTATTTTCAGACAGGCTGTGTCTGGTGAATCTCTTCATTAATCAAAGCCAGTCAGCAACAATAAATGACAATAATCTGACAATATCAAAATACCTGTAATAAACTAATTTGAGAATTCAGCTATATAAAACCAGAAAAACAAATCTTAAATATAAACTGTGATGCTGAAATGATTCCAGAGGTTATGGTCCTGTCACTGATTAATGTGCATGCCATACATGTTTTTTGATACCAAATTCTTTACTCACAAATGACTGTTTGTAGAATGTGTCTGAGAATAGAAACGTCCATCTTTTGAAGGGATTACAAGATGTTGTATTTTCAGCTGTCTGGCAGGAAATTTGGCTGGAAGGCATAAATGATGCAGAGCTTTGATCCAGATGTGTACGTTATTGCACCTGCAGATAAGCCGACATAAGTAGATGAGAAGTAGCAGGAAATGTAAGATCATGGGCTATTAAGAAAAGGCAGAATTTTGTTTTTCCCTGCATTGGTGTAGGGCAGTAAATGGATGGCTGTCCTCCTCTGGCGACAGTCCAGTGTCAACTGGACTTGACAGCCCAGCTGGGCTTTCTGGCACCCTCAGAAGAGAGTCCAATAACTAAAATGTTAAAATATAGATTGAGAGCTTCATGTGAGGAAGAGCTTCTTTCCTGTGAGGGTGACAGCCCTGGCACAGGCTGCCCAGGGAGGCTGTGGAGTCTYCTYCTCTGGRGATCTTCCAGACCCACCTGGATGCYGCCCTGTGCCCCGTGCTCTGGGTGTCCCTGCTGGAGCAGGGAGGYTGGGCTAGATGATCTCTAGAGGTCCCTTCCAACCTTAACCATCCCGGGATTCTGTGATGTGCTATTAAAAACTGTCTCTGCATTAAAGATTATCAGAGAGCACTGATCACCAGCACCTTTGGGCTAATACCTGGTATTTCARTAAGTAAAAACTTCTTAGTAGCAGAAGGTAAAAATGAGCCTCAGTTCCCAGGAATGTACCCTTTATCTCCTTTCATTTCAGAGCACAAAGAAATATTTTTTTAATAACACTCTCTAGGAGCTCCAGGGCACCAGCATACACATTTATTCTGGATGAKTTTTTGCATTTTTCATTTTTTTGAATGTTCCTTAATACACTTTTAATAAAAATGGGATTTTCTTGCCATAGACAACACTTGCTGCTTTTGATTATTCCTCTCACGATGATGTAATGAGATGCATGTGGAGGTAAGCATGCAGAACAACAAAAAAGTAAGTTGTATTTAATAAAATGTTTTCTTAAAACTGCAGAATATTTGGATAAGTACTACAGAATTGAACTGTTTGCAAGTGGCTTGGTGGTGTAGAGCCTGTTAAAGGCTGTAAATTTTGCTGCATTCATTTCAGAGTGTTTTGAAAGGCAGCTTTTCYCTGCAGTTTGCCCTGTGTCAGTCTGGCTGACAGTATGAGCAACTGCCGCACGCGGTCTCTCCTGGTACCTAACCCAGAGACTAACTGCAGATTCTGTTGCTCRTACATAATGAAAGTATCAGCTCGTAAAGAAAAAGCCTTCTTCAAGGCTGAACAAGTTCTGTTTTCTGTGTCTCCTTGTTCATCGCGTGGCTCAGTCCTGTACCCGTCTCGGGGGTAATCCCCCGGGCCTCTGTGTTTGCGTCTTTCTGGCGTGGGGGACGCGCTTGCTGCACCCTTGCTGCCGGAGCCCGGGAGGCCCTTGGCCGCCATGGGGGCACTGCTGCTGCCTGCTCTTCCGCTGCGAGTTGCCCCTTGCACCCCCAGGTTGTTTCTGCCAAGCTGTTCTCCACACACTTGGCCCCTTTTATTTACTGCTGCCAGGACTAGGCTCATCCATCCCATTTTCCTTTGCAGAATATCATGAATTTCTGTTAGTTTTCTTCCYCTCCCCCCCAGCCCACCCATGTCCCTCTCAGCAGCAGCCTGGCCTTTCAGCATGTTGAGGTATCATTCATAAAGGTGCCTGTGTATGGTCTCTCTCTTAACATCCACTTCATTAAAGAAATAAACCTTACTGGTCCAAAGACTTATTGGTTTCTCAATTGTAGCCCAGTTTGTTGCCTTCCTCAGCAGTGTTCTGAGACTGGTATTTATAGCCAGACTTAATTATATTATCCTACTCATAACAATCCATGTGCCTATTTTAAATGCAGATATTCTGCCTAATACTCTGATCAGGAAAAAGAAAATAGTTTTTTTATAGACTAAATTATGAAACATTTACAGTGTATTTTTTTGGACTTTTTCTTAAATCTAAGGCATAATATTACTCTTTCACTAACATAATTGATTTCCTTTTTCCTTTTTTCTTCTGTGTTTAAGGATCRTTATAAGGTGGAGCTGATTTTTGTTTTTGTAAACTTAAAACTTTAAGTTGTGTTCTAAATACGGGTGCTAATTATTTTTTGTTCAGGGTCTAAATCTCCTTCATTATACTAATGGAAAGAATGCTGCCTGTTAGCACAGTAGCCTTGTTCTCTGTGTTTGTTTGCTTTTAGACATGTGTTACAGAGATAGATTACTTCAGGCAAGGAAGTATTAGTTAGACAGCCAAGGGTGAGGAGGAGAAGTAGGTGAGCAGACAAGCTGATGAGAAAATAGGACCAGTCTCCTAAAATACAAAAATGTAGGCCAAAGACTTTAAAGTCAGGATAAAGATGCTTCTGTCACAGGAAAAACTGTAGGGAMAGAAGAAAGGGATGTACAAGGCAGAAAAGTGAAATGAGAGACCTGCATCTAGCACAGAAAATCCCCTTTAAAGTGAGAAGACTAAAATCCACGTTTTGATCCCTTACTAGAAGGGTTTCTTTCTTTCCCCCACCTTGTATAGTGTGGGGGAAAGGAGCCTTCCACTTCTCTTCTGCTCGAGCGTGTCGCCCAACAGAGCGTGTCTCCCTGCCTGGAGAACCCAGGACTGATTTCGTAATAAGGACACTGGGTGTTGCAGCAGAGTCAGCAGTTCTGTACCTTGAGTCTGGTTTGGTTTTGTGCTTAAACACCATACAGAGAATGGAGAAGAGAGAAATAATCCAAGGGACAGGAATCGGCATTGCTTTGGCCCGCCAACCCTCCATTTACTCCTGAGGTGTGCATACAAAATTCTATGTTCCTTTTTATATTTTTCTTACAGAATTAGTTACAACTCTGAATATATAATTCAAACACTCTATGATTTCAGTATAATTTTTAGTAATTTCAGAATACATTAGAAGCCACCTCACTACTATACAGACCTCCTGGTATCTGATTATGACTTTTGGTGAGTGGGTGGCTATCTCAAGTTACGTTTATGCAGCTTTTGTATGTAAAATTCATCTTGCATCAGRTGGATTGTGATGAAAAATTGTTTAAAAAAATAGTGTTTTAATATGTCAGTTTTTACTTGATGTGTTCTTAGCTTTAAGGACTAACCATGAATTTATGTATACCAAGCAGCCTTTCTCTCCTCTTCTTTATGGGCAGACATGTAATACTATATACACTAAGCTGTTCACTTCTATTCAGAATCAGATTTAGGTGGGTAGTTCTGTGCAGAGCAGTTCTGCTTTACCAGTATTTGCCCAATTAAAATCAATACTGTGTTCTGAGGTTTTTATTGACTGTACCATGAGCTGAGAATGCTAACACAGAAGACTTCTGTGAGCAGAGATTGATGCCTAACAATTGTACTATTTTTCCACTCGTATGGTGTTTCTCTTCTTCTTTCTGAACAGTATTTATGAGTTTATTGCTTTTGGAAAGTTTTGTTCAGCATTTGGTGATTAGTCCAGTAGCAGTTGTTTGATACTTTGATTCAATTATATTTATAGCTTGAAGAAACTTCTCTACTTCCCTCTCCTTTCAGCGATAACACTCTTATTGATCCATCAAGCTACTAAAGAAAACATGTGAAAGCTGTCAGTTTAAAATTCACTGTCTATTAAATATTGTAACAGTGTCTGCRTCACTGCCTCTTACTAGCAGGCTTATGGTTCGGCTTCTCTTGGGAGAAGAGAGACTTTTTATTTGGAAGCTGTTCCATTTCCTGAGTTTGCTAATTTCTGTTGTTATAAACTTATTTGGTGCAGGACTGACTTATCTAGATCTTATGTATACCACTTTGTATAGATCTTCCAATACTAATACTATACTTCCAATACTAATATTAAAGACAAAGGATACTAAAAAACACTGATAATCATTTTTAGTGCTCAAAATGAAATATGCARGTCACTTGTCCCTGAATGAACAAGATTTATGAGTAGATACACGGAGAAAAATGTGTAATGTATTAGGAGATATATATATATATATATATGAGTAGATTAGGAAATGTGTGGTGTAAGTGTATTAGGAAAGAAATGTCATATTTAGCAAATTCCACAAGCTTTTCCCTTTGAGGATGATGACAAATAGTGAATGCAATAATGATATTAAATAACTTGTAGTCTACAATTTAAATGATATAGATTCCCTTTGTTAGAACAAAAATTATAGGGAAATGTCAAAGGTCATTTTTTCCTTAGTAAAATGAGATTTGCTACTAAAATGCATATTAATACATTAATGCAAGTGTAAATAGATAACATAAAATGAAAACATTTTTTACAAAACTTGCAMGAAAAAAATCTTCTTTTTTGATGATTCATAAGAAAAAAGAAAGCTTTTACAGATGCTTCTCAAAAATTATTCTTCACTGATTTTTTGACCTGGAGTTTCTTTTGTAGTAAAGTTGTTCTGGTGTGTGAAGCCCTCTGTTGGATTTCTATATTCATATCTTTATATAGTTTTATMTTTTTTATCAATTTTATATATTTTTGTTTTATAATAATTCTAACAGGACTTTAGAAGTTTGGAGTTTTGTTAATATTAATTCTGTGGGGGGGGRAACATGGATGGGGGAGCAGATTCATTATATTTGTTTCTATATTTTTAATCTGTCTTAATATCTATTTTATATCCTAGTAGAATTATTTATTTAACCAGGTTCTCCTTGCCTTTTTTTTTTTTCTTTCCTGCTTTTGTAGCTCACTCGAGAGTAAAATGTTTCAAAATGGTTAGGAAAACATACATCGTTCTACAACTGTGCTGAGCAGCCACATGCAAGCCAATGAAAAGGCATGCAGAGGGTCATAGAAGTATATTTTTAGGTTACTTTTTCCATAATTGAACTTTCTTTTAGGTTTTAAAATAACATACCACACGCTTTTGTGGTCTATAAGCAGCATCTTTAAAAAGTCCTTTAAAACAAAGTATTAGCTGTATCTGCTGGGTTTTTATGTCACTTAAACATAACTTTTTCAAAGGAGCTTTTAAAGAAGAAAGCTTTCAAGAGACATTTGAAGAAGCTTTCTGAAGATGAAAAGTATCATACCATAGCATGAGAAACGGTCCTTTTAAGTTTTCTATTGCCTAGCAATGGGAACCAGAACCATCATTATTGTTGTAATAAGTAAATTTATATTCCTTTAAAATTGTTGAGATGAGGTTTACATTACCAACATTACCAAAAGTGACAGGGAAACACGTTCAGTCGCAATCTTTTTGTAGTTCTCTGTTCTCAGTGTATTTTTCACTGTGTAGTGCTGACCCTTACTGCACTTGTCAGACAGTTGAACTTCAGTATGAAGCAAGACCATAAAACTCGTCAAGGCCCATTCATTATAAAGAGAACCTTTGCTGCCTTCGTTAAGGCAGATTTAAAGTACAATTAACTTCTAAATTCTATGGTACATGACTATGCTGCTAGGCTTTGAAGAACCTCATCCTTCCCCACAGGCATTTTTWATACTTTTTCTGTATGTTTGCTTCCATGTAGGAGCTGCATCAAACGAAGGTTTGTCAAAGGGGAAGAGGCGGAGAGTTGTTTATTCTTATTTCCTTTTCTGAACTCATTTCCTTTGCTGTCATGGTCATTCTTCTGTGAACAAAAATGTGGAAGTATGAAAGTGTTTAGTCATGCTATGGGACACAAACATTTCGGAGGATGTGCCAAGTTGTGAAAGAAACTGTATGTAGACGTGTGGGTGTGTGTGTATATATATATATGTGTGTGTGTGTATACACACACAAACACACACACGTGCTGTGGTCTTTGTAGACCTGYACTGTATATGGCAACCTTTTAGTTTCCTGTGTGTGAATGTCCTATCTTAGCTTTCAACAAATATATCTTGTCTGTACTTGTGCTTTTATTTTCAATGATGTCTTTCAGTGTTTTTCTGTGGGAGTATCTGTGGGGGTAAAAAATGTAGTATGTTTGAGCATGGAGTATTTCCAATAAGATTCTGGGAGAGTTCAATACCATGTACACTTTCTTATTGGAGTTCTATTCTGAAAGATACTACCTTAAGACCCTTTTTAAAAACATCTAATCTCATCAGTTCATTACGGGGAGTATATTGTAGATCTGATGCCTATGTTATACTCTCAAATAAATATTTTTGTCATTTAGTAAGTTGCCATGTGTTTTATTTTCTATGATTCTTGCTACTTGCTGATTTCCTTTTTCCCCCTTTGCACCTGGGCTCCAGGTCTGTTTCTCAGGATACAAATTTCATCATTTCCATTAAAGCATTTTCCTCAATCTACAGCCACCTGATAGTGCCTGCCAGCTTGGAGGCTAAGGAGGAGAGATTTTCTTGATGTAACCGACTTCATTCTTAACTGAATTTTCCTGCCTGTGCTCTGCATTCTTGATCGTGAATGAATAGGAAAGGATATTTTAACACAAAATTTGTCCTTACTAACATGGTTATAAAAGACTCAGATAATAAAAAAAAAAAATAGTTTGAGGAACTGCAGAAGGTCAGTTTGACAGAAGGAATTATTTTTAGCTCCATGTTCCTCTACTGTGTTCACATTGTGAATGCTTTCTCTTTTTTCACAACACCTATGAGCCTTTCAAATTCTTGTTTTGCCCCTAAATTGTCATGTTATTCTGTATGATGAGTATTTCATCTGTCATAAGAGAATATGTTTCAGTTTCCCAAAGTACACTAATTGATTTTTTTGAAGCCTTCAAAAAACGAAACATGCTAAAATTGTAAAAGTAGGGTAAAAATTAAATCCTCCACTTTCTGTGTGCATTGAAGAGAAACTGTATCCTCTAGCTTGTGATCTCAGCAATCCATTTGGCTTATTCTTTGATTTTTGCAGAGCTGGAAAACGGATGTGAAATTGGTAATGTCAGAGTTGTCAGTGATGTACATAAAATAAATAAACCATATCAAATCTTCAGCTTCTTTGTATATGCTTCTCAAATATATCCCGTTGAATAGAAGTACTCTGCAGTATTTCCATCTCATTGACAGTGGCAGTTTGTGTCACGATATCGTGGGTGTGCCTGTTTAAATACACTTCCCAACTGCTAGATTCACTATTAGAAGCAGTCCTCTGAATTTTGGTGTCTTTGTTCCCCGTTCTACTCTGATTTAAATTCTGTTGGAACTTTTACAGGCTATCTGGAGGGAATTCAGRCTCACTAATGGATGAATTACTAATACTGGACTTCCAGTTTAACACTGGAAAATATGATGTCTTATTCATAATGTAATACACTTTGTCAAGATTGGGACTTGACCATTTATGGATCCTTACATTTTGGAACAAGTGGGTTCCAAAAATTCTCGAAATTTGGAGAATAACTCGTCACTTTTTTTCTTYACCCTTCACTTCCTTACAAAAAACCCTTCATGTATAGAACCCTATTTCACTTTCTGTTGCATGGCTTTTAGCTTGGCCATTAATCAGTTTTGAGAGACCTTGTCAAATGCTCCTTGAAAATCTGAGCATACTATATTCACTGAACTTTCTTTATTTAGCACAACAGTAATGTTTTCAAAGAACTTCAGAAGGTTAGTTAAGCATGACCTGCCATGTCTGAATCTATGTTTGCCGTCATTAATCAAACTACGCTTTACTTAAGGGGCCGTAGTATCAAATTATCCCTATGTTAGGTGGTAAGTTTCCTAGTATACATCTTTGTGTCTGAGAKTTTCTTTTTTTTTTTTTTTCAGTATATTCATGGCAGAGAGATCTAAAGAGTCATCCTGTTGTCATATAGTATTAAAATTATAACCTTGCTTGTTTTTAGAAAGATAAAGAAATCTGCCAGGCACACTCATGTCAGATTTGCTCTTGTTTCCTCAAGGAAGAAAAAGCAGTTCAAAATGAGCTAGATAAAAATGTCTGTAATTGGCTCTCTACTMACATTTCAAAGGCAGCTGGATGGAAGAAACTTTTCCATGATAGAAATGCTCATTGTGATACTGTAACTCTGTTTCCMATGTGTCTTAATACGATTCTGATCTACCAAATCCTGCTTGCTTCTGGCACTACCAAAGTGTGTTGGTGCTGCTTCAGAAAGCCCCTGTGCTATGGCGGCCTGCTGGGGATGTGCTGGGGAAGCAGCCTTGTCTGTTTGCCTCTTCTCTGTAAGACGTGGGCCTTGTCCCCTGTGAAGGCAAGGCGCCTGTGTAGGTCGTCTCATGCCAAGAGCCCTCTTGTGGGTGATTCCCAGATTCAGGGAAGAGAGGGACCGATTGCTAGACCTGACCCTTTGTCAAGAGAGGTGTGTTGTCTTCCTGGGGCCCAGATTAGGGATGTCACCAGACGACTTCCCAGACTGGTCCAAACCACAGACTATCACTCCTTGATGGCCCTACATGTGGGTGCAGAGGAGGCGGCAACGCGTAGCCTGAGAGCAATTAAAAGAGACTTTAGGGAGTTGGGGCGGACGATCAGGGACACAGGCACACAGGTCATCTTCTGTTCGATGCTCCCCAGTGCGGCCGGCAATGCAGAAAGAAATCACAGGGTACAGTCCATTAACATGTGGCTCCGTGACTGGTGTCATCGCCATAACTTTGGCTTCTTTGGTAACAGGARGTCTTACATGGCACCAGGCATGATGGCACCCAATGGGGTCCATCTTTCTCAAAGGGGGAAGAGGGCCCTGGGTCAGGAGCTAGCTGGGCTCATCATGAGGGCTTTAAACTAGATTTGAGGGGGGAGGGGGGTTTCCGTGGGGTGGCAAATGAGATGGTGCCTGATGGCCCATCACCCCATCCCCAGCAAGCTAGAGCTGTGGCCTGTGAAGGRTCCTCTAGGACTGAAGAGGCCATAGGGCAAAATAGGAGAACTTCTGTGAGCCCGCMCAGTCAGGCTGCAGCTGTCCCGACAAGGAGGAGAGGCACRTTGGGAGCCCCACTCAAATGCCTCTACATAAACRCACGCAGCATGGGGAATAAACAAGAGGAACTGGAGATGCACGTGCAGCTACAGGGCCATGATCTTATTGCAATTACTGAGACATGGTGGGACAGCTCCCATGACTGGAATGTGGCCATGGAGGGCTATAGGCTTTTCAGGAGGGACAGGGTAGGCAGGTGAGGTGGCAGAGTTGCTCYTTATGTGAGGGAGCAACTGGAATGCATAGAGCTCAGCATAGGGGAGRATGGAACGCKAGTAGAGAGCCTGTGGGTGAGGATAAAGGGGCAAGCCAGCAGGGGCGACACGGTGGTGGGAGTTTACTACAACCCTCCTGACCAGGACGAGGAAGTGGACGAGGCCTTCTGCGGGCAGCTGCGGGAAGCCTCCCGATCACAGGCCTTGGTCCTCCTGGGGCACTTCAACCACCCTGATATCTGCTGGGAAAACCACAKAGCCAGGAACAGACAGTCCAGGAGGTTCCTGCAGAACATTGCAGATAACTTCTTGASGCAGGTGGTTGAGGAGCCAACAAGGGGAGGGATGCTGCTAGACTTGATACTAACAAACAGAGATGGTCTAGTGGGAAATGTGAGGGTTGGGGGCAGTCTGGGCTGCAGCGACCACGAGATGTTGGAATTCACGATCTGGYGTGGAGGAGGTGGGGCGAGAAGTAGGATAGCTACCCTGGACTTCAAGAGATCCAACTTCGACCTCTTCAGGAAGCTCCTTGGAGCAGTCCCCTGGGCCAGGGTCCTAGAAGGAAAAGGGGTCCAGGAGAGCTGGCTGATATTCAAGCGCCACTTCCTCCAAGCTCAGGATTGGTGTATCCCCACAAAAAAGAAGTTGAGTAAGCGGGGCAGGAGACCTGTATGGATGGGTAAGGAATTGCTGGACAAAGTGAGTGAGAAAAAAAGAGTGTACAGCTTGTGGAAGAAGGGACAGGCCACGTGGGAGGAACACAGGCGCATCGTCAGAGAATGCAGGTGCAAAATGAGGAAGGCCAAAGCCCGGGTTGAATTAGAGTTGGTGAGGCATGTCAGGGACAACAGGAAGGGTTTCTATAAGTGTATCAATAGCAAGAGGAAGACAAGRGAAAATGTTAGTGCACTGCTGAATGGGGAAGGGGCCTTGGTGACGGAGGATGCCGAGAAGGCAGAGTTACTAAATGCCTTCTTTGCCTCTGTCTTTACCGCTAAGGTGACCCGCCATGAACTGCAGGGCTCAAATGGAAGAGATATAAATGGGCTAAAGGAAGACCTTCTGCGGGTTGGGAAGGATTGGGTTAGGGATCACTTAGGCAAACTGGCCACTCAAAAATCTATGGGCCCAGATGGGATGCACCTGAGAGTGCTGAGGGAATTGGCCGAGGTTATTGCTCAGCCTCTCTCCATCATCTTTGAGAGGTCCTGGAGAGCAGGGGAGGTGCCGAGGACTGGAAGAGAGCCAACATCACTTCAGTCTTCAAAAAGGGCAAGAGGGAGGAGCCGGGCAATTACAGGCCGGTCAGCCCCACCTCCGTCCCTGGAAAGGTGATGGAGCAGTTCATCCTAGAGAGAATCTCCADGCATATGAAGGAGAAGAAGCTGCTGAGGAGCAGTCAGCATGGATTCACTAAGGGGAAGTCAGGTCTGACGAACCTCATAGCCTTCTATGATGGGATGACAGGCTGGCTGGACGAGGGGAGAGCCGTGGATGTTGTCTACCTTGACTTCAGCAAGGCTTTTGACRCTGTCTCCCATAACATCCTCATACGGAAGCTCCGGGAGAATGGACTTGACGAGTGCACGGTGTAGTGGATSGAGGGCTGGCTGGATGGCAGAGCTCAGAGGGTGGTGATAAATGGGGCCAAGTCCAGTTGGAGGCCTGTGGCCAGTGGTGTCCCCAGGGGTTAGTACTGGGCCCGGTGCTGTTCAATTTGCTCATCAATGACCTGGACGAGGGCACAGAGAGCACCCTGAGCAAGTTTGCAGATGACACCAAGTTRGGTGGAGTGGCCGACACTCCGGAGGGCTGTGCTGCCATCCAGAGGGACCTGGACAGGCTGGAGAGTTGGGCAGAGAGGAACCTCATGAGGTTCAACAAGGACAAGTGCAGGGTCCTGCAYCTGGGGAGGAATAACCCCAGGCACCAGTACAGATTAGGGGTCGACCTGCTGGAGAACAGCTCCACGGAGAGGGACCTGGGAGTCCTGGTTGACACYAAGTTAACCATGAGTGAGCAGTGTGCCCTCGTGGCCAAGAAGGCCAATGGGATCCTGGCCTGCATCAGGAAGAGTGTTGCCAGCAGGTCAAGGGAGATGATTTTGCCCCTCTACTTAGCTCTGGTGAGGCCGCACCTGGAGTAYTGTGTGCAGTTCTGGGCTCCCCAGTATAAGAGGGACGTGGAGCTTCTGGAGAGGGTCCAGAGAAGGGCAACCAGGATGATTAAGGGAATGGAACATCTCTCGTATGAAGAGAGGCTGAGTGAGCTGGGCCTGTTTTCTCTGGAGAAGAGACGGCTCAGAGGGGATATGATTAATATGTATAAGTTCAGGAAGGGAGAATGCAGGGAGGAAGGGGACAAGCTGTTTTCACTGGTGGCCAGCGATAGGACGAGGGGTAATGGCCACAAGCTGGAGCACAGGAAGTTCCGTCTGCAGGTGAGGAGSAACTTCTTTCCTGTGAGGGTGACAGAGCAGTGGAACAGGCTGCCCAGGGRGGTTGTGGCRTCTCCTTCTCTGGAGGTCTTCAAAACCCKCCTGGATGCCDCCCTGYGCCACATGCTGTAGGTGTGCCTGCTTGAGCAGGAAGGTTGGACTAGATGATCTGTAGAGGTCCCTTCCAACCTTAAATATTCTGTGATTCTGTGACATAACTACTGCATGAGACAACGCGTAGCACATACCAGGCAAGAGCAGCACTTCTTTGCACAACAGCTCACTCAGTGTTCAACTGTAGTGCAATAAGGAAAGMAGGAAAAACAAAAACAACTGTTTGACCAGAGTGCTGGAAATATGGTACCAGGTTAATAATAAGGAAAAACAAATAAATAAAAAAGGAATTGATTGGGAAAGGAGCACTATAGAAATCTGTGATGTCCTGGGTAGCRCTTGAAGTGAAATATTGGTATCAGTGCAGTGTTTTCAGCTTAGTATGTGGAACTGCACAGGCATGTGGATCAGTTTGCCTATAGAAAGCTGCAAGGTTGGGAAAGAAATGCTGTGAATAATTGGACCTTAAAGTAAGAAAATACAGAAATATTTAACCATTTACTCCCCCACCTCCCCAATATTAGTATCTCCAATGCTTTACAGAAACATTTCTGGGTGTTTGGTTGGGTGTGGGTTTTCTTGCTTTGCTTTGGTTTTGGCGRTGCTCATGATGGTGGTCGTTCCTCGCCTTTTACTGCCCTCCTGTAACGCCTGCCTAGGCTCTGTCATGAATCCCCGGCACAGCCCTTGCTAGCACGTTTCAGTTGAGAGGGTTTAAGAAGACT
Organism: Nothoprocta perdicaria; assembly: GCF_003342845.1. Taxonomy (NCBI): domain Eukaryota; kingdom Metazoa; phylum Chordata; class Aves; order Tinamiformes; family Tinamidae; genus Nothoprocta; species Nothoprocta perdicaria. The sequence continues at coordinate 1,483,635 of NW_020454483.1, forward strand.
GGAACAGATCTGCAAGCAGGARGCCATTAGTGCCATGTCAGAGCAGCAGAGAACATGTCACACGAGCGGCGCCTGAGGGGATGTCTTTCCCAGTGTGTGCAAGGAAGGGTTTTCATCGTGTTTATTATCTGGGGCAGAACAGTTCCTAAATGGGCCTTCMCCTTCCAGACCTGACCGGTTCACATCCTGCTTCAACATCCAACCCTTTCAAGTAGACAGCAACCTGTGTTGTGTAGCTTTAGTAAGCTGATTATTTAAATATGAACAATGTTGTTAACTGCCACACAAGTGAGATTCAAAAATAGGCTCTTAGAATGGCAAAGACAAAAGTAGTTGTTGTCTAGGATAATGTGGATGATGAGTTGGTAYATTGGCAAATTTGCTTTGGTGACACAAGATGGTTGTCCTCTTTTGTCTTATGCTGAGAACCCAGTAACTTCTGAAAATATTCATTGTGGCTTTTTACACACAATTGGCAGTTTCAAAGTGAATAAACTTAAATAAAAGGTATTTAGCTATGGTCATTGCCATGAAGGTTTTATAAGATGTTGGTGATGTTGTTGCTCCTTTCAAAAAGAAGTGTGCATTTGGTATTTAATAGTATCAATTTCATAATAACCCTTTTCTAAGTAAGAAGATTTCTATTTACAGGAAAAAAAAAAAAACAAAAAAAAATGTGTTCTTTCTTAGCAGATGACTAATTTTTTCATTCCAACTTGAGACCATATAAAACTTATGTGTATCTTGGAAGTGAGAACAGAAATASCTCTTCTTCTTTTTGACTAACCCATATGTATAAACAGGTTTCTTTGTGCCCCTATCATTGTAACCTTGGGAMAATCGGGAGAGTGAAGAAAGGCAAGAGCAGGTTAAATTTTGGTGTGCATGGTAGTTCTCTGCTGCGAAGATATAGTGCAATGTATGTGCTTCTGTCTTCGGTACATGTGGYGCTTGAATATAGCGGTATTTTCCTAATAAATTATTAATTCACCACAATATGTACAGTTAATTTAAATCTTTGTTTTAAAACTCTATTTCCCCAGCTTTTCCTCTTCCATTACTGCTGTTGACAATTGTGTGCATCAATTCTTGCTCATGGGATTTTGGATGTATTCATTTTCGTTATTTCAGCAGACGTTTGTGGAGCTTCCTAAAGACATGTTTTAGTGGGGAAGAAAAACAGTGGTAGCAATTTAACGATTGAGCCTAAGCTTTCAGAAATTCCATTTTGAATGTTAGCATCAAAAGTTAACTTTCTTGCTGGAAGCCTAGTGCCTTAAAACTTTGTTTTTCCTACAGCAAAATGTTGAAAGTGTCATTAACTCTGCCTAATTTATAATAAAATTACACTTCTATTTTTCTACCGTATAGACATTCCCTAAGAGAATACACTTTCCTCCTTTTTTTAATCATTGGTTATGTGTGCACTGCTCAAGGCTAATCACTAACCACTGGAAAAAGGCCTGAGGAGGCAGCTAGTAGCCCAAGGCTGCCCTTAAATCTAGTGAGGGTAAGTCAGGCACCAACTTTAGTTGAAAGAGACGGGTGTCCACTTGGTGGTCTCAGCTCCTTAACACTCGTTTAGGGGAGTCTTTCTGGATTCCATGTGCAGAGGGACTGAGAGATGAAGCTCGTTATTTTCTCTGCTTTCTTCTATAAGCTGCACTCACCACCCAAGTGCCGTGGAGCATATAGGTGCAACAGGAGACTTGCATACAGCTTTCCTGGTATGAGAGCTCCCAAAGGATGGGGGGGAAGCTGGGGGCAGTGGCAGAGAATATTTGAAATATTTAATTTTTGATGATTTTTTTTATTTAATCAAAAGAGGACTGAAGGTAAAGTTTTCTATGAAGAGCTGTTTTAAAAGGCAGCCACTGTTGCCCACTGCTTTTGCTTTTGGGAGGTTGTTAAAATGAAAACTGAGTACTGTGCTAGTGCTCACTTCAGGGCATCAGGTGTGCTTTGGCTGCTGATTCTCAGGTACTTTGTACAGACCCTTAGGCATTGGTCTGGTATTTACAGCTCTAAGTAGCTTTTACTGTAAGCACGTATTTTAGATTTGTTTTATTTTATAAAAAAAGTTAAAGAAAAATTACACAGCATGTACACAGGCTAAAATRATTTTATGCAAAGAGATAGTTTTCCTGCTTTGATATCAGTTTTTATGTCTCTGGAAGTTAGAAATAGAAAATATATTTCCACTAAAAAATGATTTCTAATGTATTCTATGTTATTTCCATAAAAATATTAGAATGCTACTACAAAAATTATAAAGCCAATTTATGTGGCTTATTGTAAAAAAAAATTGTTATGGAACAGCATTTCTATGGAAGTTGCTTAATGTAATACTCTGTCTAGGCTGACTTCAGTAGTTTCATTGGAGAGTTTTGCTTAAATAGCCATCGCTGTTTGTTAAAATCAAATAACTTTTTTTTTTTAAAAGGTAAAACTATATAAAAAATACAGTGAGTAAAACCAAACTATGCTGACTTTTTTTGTCAAATAGTATAGCACTGTGAGACTTTTTCTGCTGGCCATAAGTAAACATTGAACAAAGGCAGTATTTCATGAGAACTAGATGGGCAATGGGACTTAGTGTCCTCTTCCCCTCACCTTATTGACAAGGGCTTTGTTTATAGCCCATTTTATATAGTTCTGTAATGAAAATTATCGACTTATACCTTCTTACAATTTTAATTTTGAATGTAATCCAAGGGTTACACGTTATTTAGTTTCTTTTCATACAACAAGGATTAGTTAGGTTTTCTCATGGTTTGAAAAACAGTCTTTGCAGCTGATTTGAAAAGATTTTTGGTCCTTGTTAGCTCATCAGTATGACTTCAATTCTAAGTTACATACATGCAGTTTAATACACACACAAAAAAATCTTGTGGCAAATAGCTGTATTTCAGCTACTAAAACTTGATAGTGCTTCAACTTACATTAGCAGGGAGAGGGAAAAAAAAAAGCCAAGTTAAAAGCTTCTAAAAGTAGCTTATTAGATTCTGTTACTTATGACCCTCTAAGATAATTAAATCTCAAAGAACCTGACTTTGCATGGATCTGTGCTTAGTTTTTTGAGCTTCTTAACTGAATCAAGCTAGATACCCAGACATACCTGAAACCTCTAGACACAAATTTTATATCTTATCTTCCTTAAGAATTAAACATTTAAGTGTTGACCCAGAGTCATTGAGTAAGCAGTATACAGCTGTTTATTCTTTATGCTTTCCCAATTGAAAGTCTGCATATCTGAAATTCATATAAGCTGCATTATACAAGATCAAGATACAGTTTGATTGCTCCTCAAATTTTAGAGAGGGTGCATGTTTAGATTACTGATTTAAGTCTGTCTTAGCCTGTGAAAAGTTCTCATTATTATTGCACTAGTCTTTGAAGGTTTCTATCTTAATCAACTTTCTAATGAAAAAAAAACTTTTCAAGAGCAGAAGCTCTTTAAAACTCATGAGAAAATGGGATCTTGACAATAGGAAGATGCATAGAGATTTGCAGCAGTTGTTGTAAAATGAATCTTACTGATCCAAAGAAGCCACTTCATGCATTGCATTTTACTGGAAATCCAAAAAGATGGTAGAAGGTGTTTTTTCTCTAGCCGTTTTCAGAAATAAATCTTTATTTTGGTGCTAAGCATGCTGTGGTTTGCAAAATGAAAATTAAATTTCATGAGCTTCAACAGAACTSCTCAGGAAAGAACAGTGGAAAAACAAATACATAAATTAGATCTATATTAACCTGAAGAGAATTCTTAGTGGGATAACAATAGCATCCAATTAAGAAAGGAGAGGAACGTGGAGAACTCTCTTATGTACTTAAATTTGCTTTTAGTAGCTCGATAATGACTGTTGTGCCCCCTTGCTCAAATCAAAGTGTAATTCTTGGGGAAATAAGGGGTTTAGCAGTTTCTCTTTGATTGCTGAAGTTGGTGTGTATATGCAATGACTGAGTTTGGTTGTTTTGAAACACCCGAACTATTGAGTTTGGGTGTTTCTTCCCTCCCAACTCCCCTGCCCTAGTTTGCAAATTCTTTCTCAGATCGTAACTTGACTAAAAAAAAAAAAAAAAAAAACTTTCTATGTAATACGATGAGCCAGTCTTAAAACTCTGTAGGACAGTTAACTTTAGTGGTGCCCTAAGAGTGTGGAGGGGTTCATGCTCACAAAATACATGGATAGAAGAGATTTTAGATACAAACATCACTTAATCTTCAAATCACCATTTGAAGATTAGAGCTGTCTTTTTAAATTAACATAGGAAGCTGTCTAAAAAAATGTTGTATTGAGCATTGAGGTACAATGGATGCTTATGGTTACCTTAACTTCCAAGTAAATGTCTTCATTTAGGATCGTATGGGATGTGTATTTGAATACAGAATAATCAAGGTGGTCACCTCTGTAGCTGGATCTTTGGCTAGAGGAAAATGGAAATAATTTCTCAAGTGAAAGATAACTTTACAAAAATGGTAACTTTACCTACGATAACTTTATGAAAAGTTATCACCATCACTAATCTCTTGACTAGCTTCATCTAAAAGCAAATTTTCTGCATGCTACTGGAAAACTTGGCAGAAGTGCAAGTAGTGGAAAATGAAATAGCTAATAACATCTGATTAGTTGCCCCATGTGTTTTCAGGCATATTCTTGCRACATGGGGTATGAGTGCCTATGATTCCACTCAGGTGAGGACTTGAAGAGAGAGGTTACACTTCTATTTATTTATTTATTTTCAGACCTTCATTAGTGTCCACTTCAGTTACTGCATAGTTAGTTTTAGCACCATGGTTTCAAAAGAAGCAGTCTGGCTGTATAAGTGTAAGATGCACCTGTGCATCTGGTATAAATTTTCTCTCAAAATTAGCATGTTATGAATGAATGCTACCAGATTTAGTCCTCATCATCTTTCAAAATCAGCATAGTTGGTCCTTGCTGTTCAGCTTTTTAATGTCAGTTGCTTTTTTATTTTTACTGCTTATATTTTCTGGACATTTTTATTGTTCTTGTTGAAATGTTATTTCTTTTAAAATTGTTTAAAGGCCTAATAGCAGATCTTCTCATTCACAGATAGGTAAATATGGGCAAAAGATGACCACTATTGCTGTACGTTTACCAGTGTGTAACATGATTAGCTAGGTAGCCTGAGATGAATGCCTTCTGTCACAGTGCAGGCTTCTCTGCCATATTTATTAAGTCATAGGCTGGATTGTGCTGTTTTCTTTGGAGAAAGCATGTTCATTGAAACTGTTACCACTTATTATAGTGTTATGTTGTCAGCCTGTGGTGGTGACCTCTTTTCTCATGTCCTTCTCGGCAGATTATCCAGATGTCTCAGAATATTCAGAGCTATCAGTAAAGATTTCTAAGCATGTCCCCTTTAATGCAGTTCATGAAGTAGCATTGCATAGTGTAAMCACTGAATTAAAATAATTTAGTGATTAATTTGTTAATACAATAATAGAATAAAAATATGCACACTGAAGAAAATGAGCTTTGAGAAGTTTGATGCAATCATCTAACCGTATTTTCTCTTTTTTGCTTGGAATGTTGTACAGTAGATAACTATATATGTTGTTATAAATGTGTTTTCACATTGGTTTGAGCTATGCTGTTACCTTTCTAACGCATAATTTGCGAATTTTGGCTCTCAAATTTATAGAAGGCTTGGAAATTACTTCTTTTCAATTACAGATTGCAAATTCAAGATGCAAAATTAAGCTATGAATGCTTCTGAACTTCTAAGTCTTTAAACAGACCTATTGTTCCCCAGAGTACCGAATCACCAAATTGATTACCGAATCACTGAGAGCTGCTTTTCCTTCATAGAATCAGTAGCAATTGGCTTTTGTTCCCAGCTAAATTCTTCGCTAACCTGGATCTCATGTATGGGTAGCTTGTGAAATCTTACCAGTTTAGACCTACTCTGCTGCTGGTTGTTTATTGGATACTGTGATTTTGGTGATGGGAGTCRCTTGCATTTTTTTATGTGTGTTTATTATTGCCTAGGCTGCTGTGAGAGTGTTTCTGTGGGAAGCCGGCCTGCCTTGGTGGCCTCTCGTGCACTCCGAGGTAAGGCCTGGAGCCCGGCAGCGTCAAGTGTCCTGAATTGCACCCTAAATTTTGGGGTTGCGTTCTTGCTAGTTCAGTTCAGGCCTGAGTATAAAACTGGYATTAGCTGTAGCCAGCAAGATGTCCAGGAGTATTTTAACAGGATGACAGGCACTTCAAAACGTTTTAGGTACAGGATACTGTGCTTTTGCGGTGTGTCCCTGGTGTCACTTTAAAGTGGCAACAGACATCAACACAGCTGCACAGTTTGCAGTGCCTTGAAGCTGTTTTTTTCAGGCTTGCTACAAACTCTAATAGATATCATTTGCAGTTAAATCACATCTTTTAGCCCTTAAACAAGTCTGTGAGTTTTAAAAAAAGTTAATTCTTAACTTTTAGTTCAGTGTTGATTTCTATGCGTGTGAACATTGTCTCAGTACACCCAATGTTAAGTATTGAACTAAATGAACTCAGTAATTTGACTTTAAATATTGGAAACAGGCAGGCAATCTTGTTTAAAAAAAATGCAAAAATCCCTCTTGTCAAAAAAAAAGAAATTGCCTTGAAGCATAAACCAAACACGAACAATTGAATTTGAAAAGATAAGTGTTTGAATGTCTAAAAATAGAAATCTTCAACTTAGCTACCTTGAGATATAATAAAATGCTTTAAAGCTGAATATATTAAAAATTAAAGGAAAATAATGACTTTTTTAGTATCAAGCACTCAGGAAACACAAGAAATTGACTAAGTAATAGACCTTGGGCAAAAAAAATAGTTTAATTTTAGGAATAGTTTCATAGAAACTTTTTATCCTGAAAATACTCAAGCTGAGCCATGAAAATATTCACAACAATTAGGAATGTTAGGCATATATAAGCCTTTTAATGATTGAAATACAAGCTAAAATATGATTGGAGCTTTACTGATTAATATGCACAGAGACTAGGATTTGTCATTTACTTATAGATGGATGTAATGTTGTAACTTTACCAACTTTCCTTAATCGTGTTTCTTCTTTTTTGAAATGCTTTATGTTAATGAAAATCAAAACACAATAATTGCATATCCTATTGTAATGCTGAACACTGATAGAAGCATCAGTCTGTTTTTTTTTGGGGGGGGGGGAGTTTATTAAAATCAATGTTTAATTTTATCCACAGTAAAAGGAAAAAAGAAAATGTCTATTTAATATCAATCAGAGTGCTTCTTTTTCCACATTATTGTTTGTAGCTGGAAATGGTCTAATCTTAATCTCTTTAATGAAATCTGCCTTGTCAAAAGGACTTTTCATAAGCCTATGTGATCTCATTAATCTCTCCTGGGAGCATTCTGTGTAAGGTACAATTCCTATCTTTTAAAAATACTATTTTCAACTTGTTTAATGACTTTTTTTTCCCTCCAAATTTATCATTGTGTGGGCTCTTTCGATAGCGTATAATCTTTATATATAAAAAGCTTTTGTTCAGTAAGGCTCGCACATCATCCCTGTCTCCTTTTGAAGTGAGGTTGGTTTGACAAAAGCTATTGAGTGTGTGGTTGATCTTTTTGAAGTATTAAGACTTAAAAGGTAAAAATCTACCTAATCTTTGTTAGTTGTGACAACAACAAAATGGTTACAAAAATGGTAAGCAAAATAAATTCCAAAGATTACAAAAAAACCTCTATTCAATTCACTTTAGGTTAGCAATTTAATCTTAAAAAACAGATGAAATGTCTTTTTTCATATAAATACATCTACCTGAAGATACATTTATAGATGCACAGAAATAGGCAGTTTTTTTTTAAAAAATAAAGCTAATTTCAAAATGTGAGCGTAATTAAGTTTATCATTAATGTGAAGTTATCATCACAACTACAATTAAAATCTATATATATATATATATAAAAGTTTATAGTTTATTAGAAAGACCCTGTTACAAATTTGTTTAATGTATAATCACTTTTATTTAAAATCTGTTAAATGCTGGAGAGAATTTCCCTTATTTGAAAGCAAGATTAAAATTCCATAAGTTTATGAATAATATTATTGAATATGTTTGCTATCTCCAAGAATAACTATGGAAGTGAACTTGTTGATTGTGTTAGTATCTTCTTGAGTTTAACTGAGGCAGAGAATAACAGCCAAGTGTTTGTTCTCCTTGCTTTTGCTATTGAAACCTTAGATCTTAGCTATTGGAATATATTAAACTTACAACCATATAATGGAATGATGACTGAAAAAAATTATCACTACTCAAACTAATTAAACATGCATTTTTAGCACAGCAGGTTTAGCTTTAACTGTAACTGGTTCTCCACCTTGCAAATTTGTCCTTTTTGAGATAACTGGCAGTTTATTTTACTTTCAAATTATTGATTTATTTTTTTCATAATTCCATCCTCGTATTTTCTTCATTGTTACAAGTTCTTTCAAGTATCTGGTAATATATCTAAAGCACAGTACTATTCTTATATATAAAATATGGAAATTTTTTGATAATGCGTTAGAAAGCTCTCTTAAATATCAGATATTTCTGTTTTAATCATACTTGTTGCTAAGTACTCAGTGATTACCTGTAGAAGCACATTATATATTAAAAAAATGAAAAATGGTAAAAGAAATAACAAGTGTTTAAGTTTGTTGTTTCAATTGTGAAAACAATAAGCAAATAACATAGCATATTATACACATATAATATAACACATTTATATATATAAATATAACACAATTATATTAATAATTAGGGAAAGAAAGCAATTTAGTATAATTTTCAAAGTTTCTCTACATTCTCAGGCAGCTCCTAATTACAGCTGTTGTAACCCTGTAAGCAAATATGAGTGTAGCAGAGAATAAAAAGGTTTTGGCTTTGTTGCCAGAGTGGGAAAAGATCAGGAGAAAAGGCAATATATGGCTCATATGGTTGACTTTCTCTTTGAAATCTTGTCCTTGACTTAATAGTACATGGGCCACAATTTACTGGTGGCTGTTGTCTTGGACCTTGGAGAAATTATGCTTTTTTCCCCTATTTCTGTGGAGTATGGCTTTTACACGAGCAGACATTATTTAAAAAAAAAAAAATCCTGAAAGTGAACATCAAAGAAAAAGAAATCAATAAATAGTAGAAAAAGTTTCTGGACCATATCAGAGGTGCTTAGTACAATAAATAGCGTTGCTAAAATTCAGAAAAAAATCAAAAAGTGGTATGTAGATATCACACACAAAAGACAAGTAAGTAAAGTTTTCAGTTTCCAAAATAAGTCATCCTTTTTCCTTTGGTTTGAAGGAAGTGTGTGTGTGTGTGTGTGTGTGTGCGCGCGCGCATAAGTAAAAACTTTTCTTTTTTCCTTTCAAAAAACCTACGAGAAGAGTCAACAAAGCAAATTCACTTCTAGATAGGAATATACCTGTTGCAGATTGAAAATAATGTTAGGAAAAAGTTTTATATTTTCAGTTAAGTAGAAGTGACTTTCACTTGCATAATTTTCTTTTAAATCTCTTCTTTTTTTCTTGAACTCTTGTTCCACCCCTTCTGAAATAGTGTTTAAGTTACTGGTTTGTTAACCTTCATCTAACCTTATTTTCAAGATAGCAGGAATGGATTAACTTTTCTAATTAAAGTTTCATTGTAGTTTCTATTCTTATCTTGTCTTTTAAGAATAGATGAAGTGTGGGTTGGTTTTTTTTTGGTTTTTTTTTTTTTTTTTTTTTTTTTTTTTTTTTTTTTTTTTTTTTTTGAAGGTTCAGCAGTTCTTTTCCACTCGGCAGAGGGCTTGAATCCATTTGGGAAAAGAGGTTCAAAAGAGTTTCCCAACTTCCCCTTGTGATTGTGGTTTTTTATATATATATTATATATATATATATATTTTTAATTTTCAGTATTCTTATTTCTTTATTTATGTGTGGTCTTTGCCCAGGAGTGAGAAATTATATTGAACCTAGTTTAAAATTTTCAAAATTTTTCCAAGTCCAGATTAATCACCTTGGAGACTGGTTGAACAATCTCACTACCAGAAAGTGTGAGAGGGATTGCTGCAAACGTTGTGCATTTCATAACTAATGAAACCCCAAATTTATTAATTTATTCCTATTTGATCCCCAATTTTTCCCCATGTCCACAGCTTACGTATCAAAGACTGGTCTGAAAGACCAATTTACTCATTAATATTCACATTTAGTAACTTAGGCCATGCTCACCTGCCCCCTCAGGCTGAACAGCGCTGTTCTTCCTGTGACTGGAGTCCCTGCGTGTTTTCATGCTCTGTGCTGCTTTCTCATCTCGAACCAATTTACAGGCTCATGGACATTGGTTAATTCAGGAGACTCCAATAGTAAGAGCTCTCTGTTAGAGAATAGCGGTACCTTTTGAATCATTCATACACTCATTTGATCTTTGATCCAGCCATACATGAATTCTGCCATGAGTCTTTAGAAACAATCTACATATAACCTACTGTTCTCATTTCCAGCCATTTTAGACATCTTGTGGGTTTTTTTTTGGAAGTAAATATACCCCAGGGTTTACTTGTGACCATAGTGAATGTTTCCATGTCTTTGGTTGTCAATAATCTCAGCAAATGCCAAATTGAGTTCAGAATTTTTATTCTAATTGACATAGATTAATGCTTCTGACATTGCAAAAACCATTATGGCAGTCAATTCAGTACCAAGGTCTGACTAATGCTTAATAAGGTCTGACTAATGCTTAATAATAAAATTATTAAGCATACCTTAACAGTAGGTCAAGCTTGTGATTCTTCAGTCATGCTCCGTGACTGTAGTTCACATATCTATCCCCTATCAGAAAGTGAAGATTCACGGAGAAGTATCACAATGAGGATGAGTAGTTGTATGAACTTGCCTGTTCTGCGCTCAAGAAACACTGTGCTTTCCTGTGCTTTTATATGGATTATCACAACAAAATGAAACGCAAAAAAACTTGATGGTGATCAATGTGTTGTTGACAAGGGTGTGTTCTCCAGAGCATTCACTGCAAGTGACCTTCCAACACCTCTAATGTGGCTCCAGTTTATGATGTGACCGTCACCTTACAGCTGATGTGGCCAACCTTTGGATCTCTAGAACTTTAAGACTCTTAGTATGTTGAAAGCATGTTTTTAAGCACAGCAGAAATCAGCTTATTGTAATTGTACCTGACTGACATCATTTTTCCTCTATGGCCTTTGATGAATGTGAGTGAGTTTTGGAGCACAAAGAAAGCAAATATATATGTAAAATAAGTGAAAGGTTCTTTTTATCTTTTATCAGTCTATTCCTGAGATAAAACCTCTCTCCAGTGGATGCTAAGAAGATGTCCTGTATTCTTGACGTCAAAACATTCATCATTTTCTCAGTTTACTAAAGCACAGACCATTAACTGAAAGGATCTTCCTGAAAAAAAGTCCAGTTTTATTAGAGGTCACAGTTCTGGCTAGCCTTTTCAGTACTGGAGTAGCTATTCACATTGGTGCTTACCTCAAGCACACCCTGAAAAATAGCTCTGTATTGGAAAGAAGGTTCTGTATTAAAGTTCTCTTATTCGAGACTTTTCTAAACTCCCTTCTATACCTGCTGTCAATGATCCAGATTAGATGTGAAATAAAAAGCTGGTGAGCATCAAAACTGTGTTCTGAGGATTGCAAATTGCATTCAGAGTACCAGAGTACCTGATAGATCCCTGATAGTACCTGATACTAGATGGCCAAAATTCTGTGTAGCTTCATACCATCTCCAGGCGTGATCAGTAGAACATTGGTAACCACAATTGCTTGTTTGTTTGTTTTTCCCATCATTGATTTCAAACGGATTTTTCTGCACACTAGGAATGTGGCAGGGGAAGGTGGTAGCCTGCTGCAAAGGGTGAGCAGTTCTAACTTCACTTAGTTGTTCTGAAATTCCCTCAATGCCTCCTTGTTCTGGCCAGCCGCAGAGTGGTCAGTGTTCATCAGAGTTGAGTGATCGTCATTTCTGGCCATCTGTCTTTTGTCTTCCATGATCCAGTTGTTAACTGAGTTGTGACCAGCCCAGACACCATCAGAGCTTGAAATTAAAGCTCCTAACATCATCATCATTTACCCATAAACTCACTAAATCTTTCTGCAGTACCTTTTCACTTTTAAAACTGGCATTGAGATGAATGGCCTGTATCTGTTTTGTCTATAGTCGCTAAGTCTACCTACTAAGGTTAATTCTTCCCAAACTTCTATTTCATCTTTCTGTATCCATTATCTACCATAGCCCTGTGGCTGCAGGTCTGGTTTGACGCCTCAGCTGGAAAGAACTGAAAACTGTCAGTGCATCCRAACTGTGATGAATACTGTGTCAAAAAGTATAATGCTAAAGTTTTAACGTTTTTGTGAAGTGGCTACTGGCACAAAGTATTTTTTTTCCAATCTTCTCACATTTTAATTACCTTTAGTTTGTAACATTTAACGTTATTAACAGCTGGTGACACGTGACGTGTGTCTGTTCAATTCCACGTGGTGCTCGAGGTACCCTCAGTCAGCCAGGTTAACTCTCAGTGCCCAGGTTGGTCAGAAGCTGCCCTTGCCAGCTAACATTCATCACGAGGAATTTGCAGCAGGTGAGTGTATTGTTCAACCCTGCACACAGATTTCTTTCAAAGTATTTGATAAATCTAATGCAAACACACCTGCAGCACTGCCGTTTCACAGGGAGTGATAGGACGACTCCTGTGACTTCAGTGTTGTAAGTATCCAAATGTTACTTACATGTCACAAGTCCATGGAATATTAAAGACCCTGTGGCTGCCTCCTGAAACCGCAGCCTGACTCTCTGGCTGCTTTAGCTAATGTACTTGGATTTGAAACTTAATGAATCCTCTACGGTTACTGCCTGGTAATTAATCTCCCCGCCCCAGGATTCCTGCGTATTTCCTCTGTAAGGAATTATAAAGCATATATGGTAATTATGTTAAAATTGCCTATGATATAAAATGTGTCCTTTTAAAATGACTTTAAGGTTGTGAATTATTAAAAATATTTAGAAAGATTAAATGATCCCACAAATAACAAGAGCTAAACTTCAAATAATATTAGGAGTATTAAAAATGTATTAAATATACATGCACAACTCAACTTTTCTATGCAATAAATAAAAAATTATGATTCATGGATAAACAGTGAGATGCTCTCATTTTGAAAATGGGTTTTATGTGCGTTTTGCCTGCCACTCTTACTGCACGTTCTTGCAGGACAAAACCAAGCCAAGATGCTGGCACTTCAGCTTTTTCCTTATAAGCTCTGTCTGAGCCAAGAACAATTTGGATTTAGCCTTTTTGATAACAGCAAGAAAAAGAAATTCCTTCAGAGGAATATTGTTAAAATTTAGCATGTCAGCCTGTGCTTAACAAAGAGACTTCAGCTATACAAAATACCTGGTAAAAGTGCTATCCTGAAGGGAAAAAAAAAAAACAAAAAAACCACCCTTGCCAATATTTTGATGGTACAAACCTTCCAAAAATTATTTGTCTTCAATAATATGTAGCACCTAATGCGAACAGTGAGTCTCCTAAATCACCCTTGGACTTTTTGCTGATTCTGACAAGCAGCAGAGTCTTTTATGGCTAGTGTCTCAAGTTGAAGAATTTTATTCACCCTCATGGTTTTAAATTTCTTGAAGAGCACCTCTTAAATTTGATCAAAAATCTTAAATGATTTGACTGCTGTTAAATTTGTAGGTACTTCCAGCTTTTAACAGTATGGGATGACTTTAAGTGAAATTTTGTAAACTGTAGTTTATGTGTTATAGTTTAGATAATGTAACTCATAAAGCATAGGTAGATTCTTTCTAAGACTCTCTTGAAGGTGAATGCTCTGGCATCCAATAATGTAATTCAGTTGAAATTTTGGTTTTAACAAACAGACTATTTGAATCCTGAAAGTGAATGCAGTGAAAGACAGCAGCAATTTGTCAATAAAAATGTGCCTAGGAAGAAATGAAACAGGGAACTTTGTTGCAGGTTTATTTTTGTGATAGTCCTCATAATAATAATAATAATAATGATGATAACAATAAAAAAAGAAGGAAAGAAGGAAGAACCTGTGTTGGTCTCTTCTTAGCATAAAAGCTTTTAAAGAATTAAATACATTTGTGGAGAAAAAATATCCTACTAATAAAATATCTACAAAAAAGCAACTACCAAGTTTTAGTGCTAGCATTTGATGATAAAATGGAAAGAAGGCAGAGATGTACAGCTTCTTGTCTATTGAAAAATGGATAATGTGATTTTTATCCACTGGGTTTCCTGAAGTAGTTGCTGACAGATCTGACAGATCAAAGTCATTAACCTCTAATTTTGGACAATATTCTGGTGAATGGTGATCAGAAGTTATAATATTATATCTTTTTCTGTCCAAATATAATTAAGGATATTGTTTATTATCAAATTACTTCTTTCTTAAATGCTGGTTTACCTGGGGCTTTACTTTTCAAAATTATTCATACTCAGTTTCACATACAATTTTACCCTAATATTATTAATAGAAGTTATGCAAATAGGTAATTAATTATGGAAACAGATTAAATAATTTTATTGCTATTTGTCATATGCCATTATATTGTAATATAAATATTGTTTTATGTGTTTCTCTTTAATATAAATTTTCTTTCACTGAATTAATACACAGTGCAGTTTTAAAAATATTTTTTATGCTAAGGTGAAAATGTAATCCAAATTAAGATAACAAAAAGAAATAAGATTATATATAAAAAAAAGTTAAATATTAAAAATATAGACATAGTGAAGCTGCTGCTTTCAAGTATTTCAGAGAAGCTATTGAGGGAAGAGAAGAACCAGAGAGCTACCCCTGGCTTTGAGAGGAAAAGGTAACTGCTTCTCCTCATGCCTAGAACTTCCCTCACCGTGGTGGGATCTCAGTAGCTCCCTGCACCTTTGATGTGCCCACCTTCCATGAGCACCTCATGCCTCCTGCTCAGRTTGGCCTCTTCTGTGCTGCATTTGGCAGCTGCCTTCTCACCGCTCCTCACCCGAGCAGAGGTCTGGTCTCCTGTGGTGCAGAAGGGCTGACTTTGAAGCCCATAGTCCAGAGAGAGCTGATTCCTGCTGCCCTACCAGCTGCACACCCTGGCCTTCCTTTGTCCCATTTTCCTACAGCGAGACCTATATTCTGAATGGATACCTTGCATGGGGTTCAGGTAGAACTGGGAATCTGTTTTCTATTTAAAAATAAATGTAAAAGTCAATGTTTAGACCAATTAAAATATGTGTAAACTCATTTCGGGGATGGGCTTTGAAAGACACTGTGCTTTAGTACCAAGTCTGGTATAGACTAGGTAAAATTGTTCACCAGCAACATGATATATTTATAGAATACAGAACTTTGCATGCATTTTATCTTTGGAATAAAGATGAAAAAGATATGAATGATCTGACATGCTTTTTATTTATGCATATGAAGGATTCCATAGTACTGTAAGATCTAGGTTTGCTTCTAAATAATTATCTAGTAATTGCAAAACTATGTGTGTATTTTATATCCAAATTACAGTCAGCAGTAGAATCGAATGGGAATAGAGATTTAACACTGTATTTAGAGGTCATTGGTACGCAGTGTGAAATTTAAGCTTCAGCTGTTTGGAGTACAGCAAATAAATACTCAAAGATTATATTTAAGAGATTCTAAAAAGAATATCCCCTTTGATCTTGGAAATAACATTTAAAAGCTTTGTCAAAGCTTGTTACAAATGTCAGTCAGGTATTGTTTGAGCTTTAGAAAAAAGCTTCATAAAAATTTACATGAGTTGCATCAAAAAAAAAGTGGCTCAGTGTATTTTGGCTTAGTATCGAAGAGATTCAATTTGTGAGCAGTTGTTTATAAAAAGTAGCAGGAATTAAAATAATTACTAGTGTCTTTGTAGGTTTTGTAGTAAGTTACACAGCTTTGCTTGTCACTCTCAAGGAAAACAATCTTTAATTCATCAAAGCTTGATACATGACTGACTTTTTATTTTTAACAGAATGTAACTTGCTCTGGAAAGCAGAAAAAAGAGCTCGGTTAAATGGCAGTAATGTTATGACAGTTTTCTGTGAGTGATACAGTTTAATTAGGGGAATTGACAAAGAAGTACTTTATGTTCTTTTATTTTTCCCCATGTAGTTTTTGTTTTAAATATTCATTGTTGGAAGTCTTTGAACCGCTTTGGAAGTGAACCGTACAAAATTATAAATAGGTGATTCCTGATAAACAGTCTGTATGGAGTAATGAAATGAACTGGCAGGTGTCTGCTGGAAGACAGAGGCTGGTTTCTTCCCTCTTGCCTTTGCTTTAATCAACATATTCAAAAAGCATGATCTTCCACTGTTCATGAATTCTGCTTCCATGTGCCTACTGTGCTGCCTAACATGAGTTCTTACCCTTTAACTTCAAGAATTTTTTTTTCTACCTACACCCACCAACTTTGTAGCGTTACTGATGGCAGCATCTCTGCGGCTGAGGCACCTCTGAACCCATCTAACCCGGTCCTGCAGCTCCGAGCTGGCTCAGCCTACAGCAGGTTGTCCCTGCCCTTTGTTCCCATCATGACGCTTCGCAGGTCTCACTCCCTGTGCCTTGTCCCTATCTCCTTTGTATTGTGAGCTGGGGAGCAGGCAAGCGCTGCCAAGCTCCTGTCGGAGCTCCGGAGCAGAGCAGGGTCATCCAGCAGTACAGCCTCGGGTGCTTGTGGCCTTCCCAGGGGTGTTTTGCCACACGAGTTCGTTGCTGCCTCCACAATAACTGGGTTTCCACCAGGGCCCTGCCAGCTGGCAGCCTGTGCTCATGCATCAGGGCATGAGACTTTCTCGTTCCCAGGTGTGAGACTTGGCGTTTTCCTTGCATGTTGCCTCCCTCTCCGAGATTCCGGTAGGTTCATTGCTGCAGCCTCCTGAGGTTCTTGTGAAGGGCAGTGCAACTTCCTGGTGTATCAGCCCATCCCTCTAAGCTTTGGGTTGTTGAGGTTGCTCTCTGACCCATCATCTCGTTCGTTAATGAAGATGTTAGACAGTATTGGGTACAACAGCAGCCCCAAGGTACCGCAAGGGACCAGTCTCCAGCTGGGCTTCTGAGCCGCTGATCACACCTTTCTGAGCCCAGCAGCTCAACTGGTTTATGATCAACCTTACTGACTTACGTGTGTCTAGTTAATCCATTTAGAATTTCTTAAAAGGGCTGAAAAGCTGCAAAGCTCAAAGTCTTTATATTTAACTTGAATTAAGAATAGGTAGACTACAATATTAAGTTGAAACTGTTGAAAACAGTTGAAATACAAGACATCATTTTGTTTCTGGCCACAGATTAAGCAGTGGTAAAGCGAAAGAAGAAGAATGGAGACTGACTCGGTAAAGGAGTCTGTAGTTTCTGTGCTGGGCAAAGGTTATGATCTAAATTCCAGCTGTCATCTAAATACCGCTGTAATCAAAGAAAAAGTCAATTTTCTTGATACACAACCAGAACTGGATTTTTTCAAYTTAGCAAAAGACATAGATGACAAAGATGGTCTTCTAAGTCTATGGCATTTACTAACAAAATAAAATACTGCTGTATTGTAGTGTAGAGTATTGTAGTGTAGACGGAAAGGCTTATTCTCTTGCTAAGGAAATTTAGTATTTACTGCTATTTAGTTCAGCAGAGCAAGTACTACTATGCACAAACATAGTGTGTTACGCACAAGTATGTTGCTATGCACAAATCAAGATTTCTGTRTACTTGACCATATAAAGTGTTTCATAGATGAAGAAAGAACAGTAACACTGCTTAAAAATAGGTACTTTGACTTGGTCTTTCTTTCTGTTGCTGCGAGTACCTGGAGTTCACAGAATAAGAGAATAGGCGAGGAAGTGAGGAGGCAGGGAAGGACGAGAAGGGGACCAGATTGAAACAACTCCAAATGGCGGGTATTTATGGTTGTGGGATTTTGTTGGGGTTTTTTTTTTTTTTTTTTTTTTTTTTTTTTGAACAGAAGCTACTGAATTATTATCTAGTTTGTTATAATTTTGGAAAAGGGAAAATAAACCTAAGGGGGACATCCTTTATTAAATAAAATTCTGAGACAAGAAATTGTGTAATGTATCTCTTTCACCCAAGGAGTGTTGATTCTTTCTAATGATGTCATTTGTGAATGTAACTGCACTACGATCATTSCGTGAAAGGGTGGCTTGTGAATGTGCTTGATTTCAGACTCGTGTTCATATATCACTGCTGAGTGCTTGCGCCTCCACTTTGTCAAAGCTGTCTGGGGAAAAAATATATGGCTGCAGTACCGGGACTTGCAGTCCTTTCTACAAAAAAATCTGGCCGTAATAGCACCACCTGAAAGTTCTTGGTTTTTTCTCATGCTGTTCACTTGTCTCTTCTCTTCAGTGCCTTGGGATTGTAAAAGAACAAACAACTTACAAATATATTAAGTTCGAGATTGAAGTGATTTAATAATGCAATTTCTGCATCAAGTTACGGCTAAAGTCTGGATGATGATTTGTGAATTTGTGTTTATTACTTGAAACAGGAAAACAAGGAAGAATTTTACAATGAGAAAAGTGAAATTAATGCTGTTACTGTCTCTATCTGCTAAGATATCTTGGTCCCTAAATTTTTTTACAGTCCCCAAAGTAGAAAGATGAGACAGGATTTTCTTCATTATACCGGGGTGTTTGCTTACTTTGAATATTCATAAYCTATTTACTCATAACCCTTTGGAGATGGTGGGAAAGTTAGGAAGGGAAAAAGCTTAGGAAGTTTTTGGGTATTGGCGAGGAGAAAAGTCACTTGTGTGACTGCAGTTGGTGGGAGCGGTGACCAGAGAGAGAGACGGCTGCTGCTTAACCTGACCATTACCTGCTCATTGCCCAGCCAATGGGCTGGGAAAGGAATTAAATAGTGATTTAAACTCACTGACTTCTTTGTCTGTGGTAGCAGCCTTGTAATGGCTGGGTAGTTAGGTAAAAACCTGCAGCCAGAATGGGTTGGCTTCATTTAAGAGGGTCAGAAGTRGTCAATTTTCTTCATCAGTGCAGAGATTTTATAGTGACTGTGGGGCTTCGTGCCCTGCTCCTCCTTCCCCTCTCCATGTGCGTTCCCTCCTAGTCTGTAAAGTCAACTGTGAAAATAACTCTGGCTGCAGGACTGTGGGTAGACCTTGTATGTCGTAAAGATCCCTCTGTAGAGAAGTGCTCTTGGTTTTGGAAAGAACAGTGCATGAAATTTAAAAATGTGTGAAAAGATTCCCATCCAATTTACTGACTTATGCTTTCCCTGTCTGTGTGCCTTTTGCTCTGAAATATTTAAGGACAGAACATGTTGCACATTTTTCAGTACACAAGGTGCTTATTTACTGTTGATTCCTTTACAAAGAGAATATTTTAGTGACTCGTGTTATGCTTAGGACATCCCTGCCCTTAAATGTGTTGAAGATGCTTCTATTCAGTAGCTAATGCAGAAAAATGTAAAAACTTGTCTAGGGCTAACATTTATATTTTTTATTTATAATCCTGTTTAAAAAACAAACTTTATTCTCTTGTATCCTAGAAGAGGCTACTGATGTTGAATTTGAACTAGATATATGCTTTTGGTTTCTTTAAATTTATTTGGAAATTTACTGATTACTGATAATAGTAATCACTTTTTGATTTTTTTCTGATAGTTCTGATAATTAACCGATAGTTACTTTCTGCCTCAATCCCAAGCCATGGGAAAGATAATACTAGTTACTCACAATGGGTAAAAAAACAAATAGTAAATGTATATGTCAAAGTGAACTTTAGGAGGGATGAGGGGGATGTGTTAATCCAGAAAAATGCAAATTGCGTATTTTGTCACCTAGTTAAATACGTGGTTGAAAAAGCCTGTCTGGCAGGAAATTACCACTGTACCTACACACATCTTGTATGCAGGAACTTCTTTAATGAAGAGGAAACCCCGTAATAGAGATAAGCACTTTTTCTGCAACTCAGGATTATTCTAGCTTTAGCTGTGTAGCGTGAACGGAGCACACCTGGTAGCAGCAGCTTCCTGTGAGGCCGAATCCAGCCGGTCTGCATGGACTGGGGAGGAGCTGAGCCGGGAACGGCTGCCCTAGTCCCACGGCTTGAGCACAGAAGCCAGAATTAATAGAGAAAAGAGCAAACTGGTTGGGTGGGTGGTCAGTGTGCCATGACGAAAGCGGATGGATGTTCAGATACTTCCTAAACTATTTTCTCTATGTGCAGATAAAAACTTCCCAGTATTTCTGGGGTTAAGTTTCTATTTATTTTTCTCTAAAGTATCAGAAATCATTGGATAGGGGAAAATTAATTATTTTTCTGGAAAAAAAAGTTAATCAGTGGGAGTTTTGCGTAATATTACTGACCAAATATGATAGACAATTTTTTAGATTTATTTTCCTCTGCTGTGTTGTTATTCTCTTGAGAAGCTGTGGAAATTCATATCCTTAGAGAATGCCACTTTATTTTTTCTCTTTATGACCTTTCTTTTTTTCACCTCCTGGACATCTTAAGTAAATAGAACAATATACATATATTGATCTCATTAATTTTATATATGAACCTTTGGTAAGGTCCTTTTTATATAAAGGTTCTTTTTTTTTTTTTTCATATATAACCCTTAAATTAACTTCAGCTCTGTAGCATGACATTTTGCCTGTTCCCATGCAGGTTCTTAGAAGCATTTGTCAAAAAGGTAATTTTCTGTCACACTGAAAGAAAGATGTCAGCGAGTTGGAGTGGTAGTCATTTTACTGATTCTGATTTTATTTCTGATGAAAGAAAAAGCTTTTCCAAATTACTGACTTTAAATTACAGATTGACTTGCAGAATCAATTTGACTGTACAAGGAAAAAAGTATATGCTTCATCTGAAAGATTAATTTTCACTTACAGAACTGTGGTACAACCAGGCTTCCAGCCAAACAATTATTTTGGTTTTATATATTTCATACGWCTGCTGTCTCCAAAGAGATGTTATTAAAGTCTGATAATTGTTAGTCATTTGAAAAGGACTTGTAAAGTTGTAAATAATGCTTTGGTATTAATTTTTGAGGCAAAACCTGAGGGAGTTGCTTGTGTGGATTTCATTAATGGGATTTACACAGTGCGTCCCACTGTGCGTCCCGCTGCAAAAGCCCTTTTGTGTATGTGTCTGCACAAGGGAGGTAATGCCAAGCACTTGGAAGAAGATAACATCCTTCCCTAATGTGTCTGTTACATAGGTGGCAATTTTGGAGTCTSTTGGAGTGTCTCGTGTGAATGAATCGTTAACATGGGGAGAAGGAGCAACARGACAGTAACAAACAAAGCTGCGGGCCTTCCTCCTAGAGACACATGGTGCCTGCGCCAGTGGTGCCCGTAGCACCGCGGGCACCGTGCAGCGAACAAGCCCTTGCCTGCCTTGGAGCTCTGGCTGCGTTACAGCCCTGTCCCGAGGGCTGCAACCAACCCCTAGGGTGTCATAGTTAAGAACAGCTCAACTGCACAGCTTGTAACAAACTTGGTGTCCGTCTTTCAGTGCTAGGAGAGATCCTCAGATGTTTTTGAGAAGTCAGGCTATTTCCAGATCATATGAAAAATGTGTCCTGTGGTCCAGAGAATTAAATGTTATTGTTGGTCTTTAGCTGCCTTTTTCCTGTTTCTGCCATTTTTAGTATAGCTACTGTTTTGGTAAAATTCAGTTAGGTCATTTAAGATGAAGCATCCCACTTTATTTCTAATGTTGTGCTTAATAGATGAATTGATATTTTGAACATGAAACAGGAAAAGTAGAAATGCTCCCTCTGATCATTACGACAGTGCAAATCCTTGTGTATCATCAATAACTTTGCTCATCTTCAGTTCTCTATTCTCCATTCATTCTAAAGTGAAACTTAGAAGAGATTCAATTGTACCAAAGTTTAAAAAAAATGTAGCAACACAAGATACAAAAAATTGTCTAATGAAATTTGATGTAAAGTCACTCAATTTTACTTAAGGTAAATTTGCACAAGAATCTTAACTTAAAGCAGGACTACTGTGTTCAGTTTTGGACCCTTTACTACAAGAAAGACATTGAGGTGCTGTAGTATGTCCAGAGAAGGGCAGCGCAGCTGGTGAAGGGGCTGGAGCACAGACCTTGCAAGGAGCGGCTGGGGGAGCTGGGATTATTTAGTCTGGAGATGAGAAGACTCAGGAGACACCCCACTCTTTTCAACTACCTTAAAGGAGGTTGTAGTGATGCAGAGGTTGATCTCTTCTCCAGGCTAACTACAGATAGAGCAAAAGGAAATGGCCTCAGGTTTTGCCAGGGGAGATTCAGGTTAGACATTAGGAAGAATTTCTACATGTGTGCGGAAAATCTCACTGTCAAGACTGAATGTCCAAAAAGGAGAGAGAGGAGACCCAAAACTTTATTCGAATAAAGGGAGAGTCCACCGGGCATATCCCTGTGAGGTATTTCAAATTACTGAAGGTCTCAGCCCCATTTTTATCCTCATTTCCCGGCCCTCTCCTTTTCCCCATTGGCCAAGGGACTCGGGAGTCACAGCCTGCCCGGTCGCCTACACCCAACTCGCTGCCTTCCTCCACGTGTTCTCACCTCAGGTCACCTGGCTCCTGTGTCCCCCTCAGCCAGGCTCCTCGCAGGCCCCCCCACTCCTGGGACTCAGTCTCCCACCTGCCTGGTTTCCTTTGTCCTGCTCATCAGCCAGAGGAGGGGAGCAGTTTCCTCCCTTCTTTGTGAAGATACAAATTTACGAACTTGTGTGTGTTCTTCTCAAGCCCAAGCTTCTCATGTGTGTTGTGCTCACATGGGGAGAGTGGCAAAGCCTTGGAACAGGCTACCCATGGAAGTGGCGGAGTCACTGTGCCTGGCAGTGTTCAGGAAGTGTAGATGAGGCACTTGGGGACGTGGCTTAGCAGGGATGGTGTCAAAGGGCTTACRGTTGGACTTGATGATCTTGAAGGTCTTTTCCAACYGTAGTGATTCTGTGACTCTATAGATATGGATAAGGTTTTGATATTATAGTTCTTTCCCCTTCCCCATGTTGCATATGCATACACACGGACTTTTGAGTGAGGCAGTTACGAGCACATGTTTTAGATTAGCCAGAAAGTTGCACTTGTCCTAGAACACACCTGTGACAGAAGGTTGTTTAGGGGAGGGGAAAAAAAAGATGGCCTAGTGGGTCCAAAATTCTCTATTGTAGTTGATCCTATTTTTGATATAGCTTTTTTTTTTTGCAGTTAGATAACAACAATCCTCATGGAGTCCTGTGTTTCATTTATAGATAACAGCCTTGGAAATGTTGTATCTGAGGGATGAACAGAGATAAATAGCACTTTATACAAATTAATTCTAAAGTACTGTGATTTGGCAAATGTCTTTCAGAATTCTTAGAGTCTGTTTTGCCTTTTCTTTTTATTTTCAAGCCTGCTGTCTATCATACCGAGGATCTGCTAGGTCTCAGTCCATCTGTCTTGAAGAATCACATTTATGTGAGAGGAAACGGTGTGAGTCACTGTATCAGACAAGCAGTGTAAAAGCTGTTGCGTGGCCTTCCTCCACGCGCAAGCCTACAGACTGGATGCATACAGAGTTTCCCTACTGGAGTTGATCTTACCAGATCCACAGTTTATTTATTATTACCTTCAGGAGAATTTGCACGGCCTTTCAATTACAGCGTGCCTTCTACTAGTTGTTCAAGCGCTAGAATTGGAAAGTAATTTCTGATTTTGACTCGTTCAAGGTTATGTGACTCCAGACAGTTCCTGTTTCATTTCTGATAGTCCTTAGTTTTCTCAAGCAAASTGACTCAGTAACTACTAAAGCTCAAACAGTACGTTTAAAATAGGCAGTATTTGCAGGATTGAACATATTAGTGGACATCTGACATCAGACACGCTCCACGGCATGCTGTAAATATGACTGTTGTCCTTTTTGAAACTTCTGAATATGTGTTTTTTCCTGAAACATAATTCATGTTAAAGCAACTGAATGCTTTAAAAGAGAGACAAAGCTCTTTGGGACAAAGGGTAGAGAGGTAATTGTAAAGCCCATTGGAAGGGGAGAATCAAGAAAATTGTAATACCTGAAGCTTGTACCTGATGCCTTTTTTTGTTTCCTTTATGCTCCACTGTATTTCTCTACTTCTTTAGTTCCCTTAAGAGCTTGCGGACCTTCAGAGTGTATCAATTCTTTCATTTTTCCAATCTTCATATTTCTTGCTAAGCTACAGCAGTGTGAAGATGATTTTATTTTCTTTATAATAGATAATCAGCACAATCTACCTAGGGCCAAGTTGTATTTTTAAAATAATTGCTTCTGTGTGCTTACTGAGGCATATTTGTGGCCCTCAGAGCAGGATACCTATTTATTGTATGGCACTTGTTCAAAAGATATAGCATTTCTATTTTTACAAGGATTTATGATTCTCTCACCAGTCTGCTGCCCATTTGCTTTGTAATCTTCCCTGTTTTATGTAGTCCTCAGTGGAATAGCTGAGCCTCAGAAAACTTGGTGAAGAAATATTAAAAATGAAGAAAAGAAACTTGAAGGTACTATGGAAAAATTATCAGTTCCTTCCTGAGAAGATTATATAATTCCTGCCTAGTGCGTTATATCAACCCATTCATTTTTGTCTTCAGAAACAAGTCCTAAGAATAAATTAGTGTGACCATGAGGTTTTCTTTCAGTCTTGGAGACAACCATTAATTTTTCTACACAAGGCTAGTGACTTACACTTGAACAACAGGCAGAGTGTAGGTGATTTTTTATAAGGATCATTTCATTATATGTTACTTCAAAATTAAATATACGAATCCAGTTTCTGTGCAGTTGAGTGTATTTGCAGATTTTGAAAATGTATTCCTCTTCTGCCTCAACTTACTGATAGCTCTATTTTATGTGTTGTGTTTTACTCACCCATCCCACCGATGAAGCAAGATAGCTGCCGTGCTAGGTGCCAAGTCTCTGTTTTCTCTATCCTTCTGCAAAGCTGTAGCTGTCTGGTTCTCAGAGTAAGGACTGACTAGAGCGCATCTATGTTCTCCTGCCCCACTTTGAATAGAAGGCCCGAGGGATTTTAGCAGTGTAACCTCCCCTGTGTGCGAGTTACCTGCGCTTCTTGTTCGGGCATAAAGCCAAATGTTCATACTGTGTTCTTCACATACTGTTTTCTATTCTGTCTTATTTGATACTGTCAGCGAAGAAGGAATTGGCATCCTAGGAAGATGCTGATGCTTGTCTTGAGAAATACAGCACTGGGAACAAACTAGCATTATTATGGGGAGTTATTGCTAGGGAAATGCATGTAGACAATTTTGATGAATTACTTAAATTTACATGCAGAAATTAAATACCCCCTTAAAGAACATCTGAACTGTATGGGAGCAAATTACAGTGGGTAGTGCATGAGGAAATACTAGATTGCTTAGTTGTAATAAGCTTAATGAATTACTAGAAATAATACCTAAAAGAACTGTAATTTTGGAAAAAAATAACTTTTTTATGTGTCGACATTCTTTTATATAGTATGTTTATCTATTTAGTGTTAAAAAAAAAAACCTTTTAAAGTTATTTATTTTTTCTAAATACTAAAATTAAGTTTCAAGACAGCAACATCTCTCACCTGTTTGATTAAAAATAGCAGCAATTTGATTATGAGCAGAAGTCATAAGTTGCACAGTTTCCCGGGCTCTCTTCTCTTCTCTTCTCTTCTCTTCTCTTCTCTTCT
>NW_020454483.1:1509408-1533813 GCF_003342845.1 Nothoprocta perdicaria
TTCTCTTCTCTTCTCTTCTCTTCTCTTCTCTTCTTTTCTTTTCTTTTCTTTTCTTTTCTTTTCTTTTTTTATAAGAGACTAAGGATCAAGCAAATTAAAAATAAATGGGTATGGATTAGAAAGATGTGTGAAAGTGAGGGTGGGCAGACTGGCAAGGAAGTTATGTACAACTAAAATAGAAAAGACTAGGAAAAGAAATCATGAGTGGAATCCAGAGAAAATGAATCTTACTTTTTACAAGGAAATAGGCTTTAAAAAGAATTGTATCGGAAATTTTCTCCAGCTCCTGACCTTTTGCTGGCCTTGTTTATATGTAAAAGAAATGGATATGGGCTGAAGTCTAGTTAAAAGCAGCTTGGATTGCTCTCTGCAGCATACTAACAATATGGTTTAGTCTGCTAATAAAATTATAATTGATTCAGATTGCAAATATGTGAAGTGTTATGGTAAGGAGTTATGTGAACATAAAAGAAAGATGCTTTCCCTCTGTTGATTTGCTGAAGATGGTAATTATCTAAGTACAGAGTAATTAGCTGGCACAGCTTCCCGACTAGTCAATGCTGCTGGATTCACTGCAGCGCTGAAAATGTTTGCTGATTATAATTGCAAGCATTTTATTAAACCTCATGAAGTAAGGGAAGGAGGACTTCTCTTCAGAGATGCTAAGGCACCTTTTAAGAGGCATCCTGGGAGTAATCATAAAAAAGGCAAAGCTTTCTCTGTTTCTCGTTTGTTCTTCTTTGAGTTGCTTTTTGTGTGTGTGTGCACATTTATTTATCCAGCCCTGATATTTAATCTGTTTATGGCTATGATGGATTATTTGTAAAAGCAGTAAAGTTCACCTTCATGCAAGAGGTCATCACCAGGCTATAAACAGCTTTGGAGAGAACCTAGTGCCTTATTCTGTCTACTGAAATTAACAGGTAACTGTATGTGGGATTCCTGATGGAAGAAAATAACCTCCCTTGAAGTCTGAAAGAGTGTTCAGTATTGACAGGAAGGAAAAGAATAAARAAGGAGTACCGGTACTAAGCCTAAAATAAGGTACAGAAGGTCCTTTATAGGATCTGTTTCTCATTTTATTCACCCACAAATTTAAATAAACCAATTTAAATAAATAAACCTATAATAAACAAATGTTGTTTCTCCAGGATGAAAGAGAAAATAAAGAATTGTTTGGGCGGTCTGTTCTTAGCTGTTATGGTCATGTCAGCAATTACCAAATGCTCTTTCCTTCTCTTTCATCTGTGGTACTGAAATAACGTTACATGTAATAGTTGTCTGATTTAATGTTGCTGGGAAAAAAAAAAAAAAATTCAATCACCACGGTATGTTAAATCCACAAATGTTGTAAAATTAACATAGAATGAAATGTAGCTGATTGTTTTCCTTAGTATGCCTTTTTGCTTGCTTTTAWGTTAGTGCCTGTATGCATTTATGGAGTGTGTTTCTTCCAAAACATCATGTTTTGTGAACCTTATAATTTACTTAAGTAATAATTCCATTTTCATTCACATAGATGCATAAATGCATCTATCTGAAAACAAACTTGTGACCTGTAACCAATTATACTGCAGGCTTTATGCCTGTTTTCCAGTTAGGCTACCCTTMATCATCCTTGTCTTTCCTGTTACCTTGCTGCTGGCCGTTAAAGTCAAGGACAAAATGGCCTGTTGGCTGGTTGAAGGTTTGATCATCCACTCTAATGGGATTTTCTTATAACAAATAAATTTGTGATGTCAAGCCTATCTAGCATCCCTGATTACAGATATAGATTTAGTCTGGGTCAATTTTAGTGTTGAGTTGTATGCAGGATGACATTGAACTGAATTGTAAATCGAGTGACAAGCCTTAACTCCTCAGAAGGATATTTCTTTGACACCGCTCATTGTTTTGCATGAATCCAAACCATAATGCTCTTGGTGAGCTGAAATAAAGAAGCAAATGGGTTCCAAGTCATCCATCGGTTTGGCCTTTTTAAATTTCCTCTGATAGCTGAACGGTTGCTCCTCCATCTCCTGCAAATGAAGCCCAGTGCATACAATCGCTAAGTCTGATTTTGTGAAATTGAATTTCCTCAGCATGATAGTGAGTGACAGTCAGAAAATCCTTAACAGTAAAAGGCATTAGTAAATACAGTTGTCTTCTTGCATTCTAACAAATAATATCCAAGGAAATAAAAGTCTCTTATTCCCAGGTGTTGTCTGAACAGCTGGTATTAAGAGTTTGTAAGCCAAGCAAAAATTTTTCAATAAACCATAAAACATTTTGTTCGCTGCAAATGTGAGAAAAAAACCTGTTCATTGAATTTCCCCTGCTAGCTGGCCAAGTTTTAACCATTTTGAAGATTGTCATTCTTTATCTTGCCCCTTCTTTGTCAGTAACATCAGAACAATTGTACCTTGTGGYTAGTTCTACCTCAGAAGAGCTGAGCCCGCCCTGGGCAGGGGAACAGGATGGTTATGTAACCTGTGGCTCTTGAAGGACCATCCAACGTGCAGGTGCACCTGCCTGCCAGGCAGGCTGTAAAGGGAGCAGTTACCTATCGGTTGTGCTTTTGAGGGCAGCACAACCGGCTGAGGCTGCTTCAGGAGACAGAGAACCGCTGCGCGCGCAGGGCTGCCCCGTGCACGGCGCCCAGGCCTGACCGGCGCCGGCCTCAGCTCTGCCAGGCTCCGTGCCCTGTGCACACGCAGCTGGGAGCACACGGCTCCCAAGCCAACCAAACTCTAGCTACTTTTCTTTAGGACACAGGTGCAGATGGAGATTTCACTACCTCTCCTTAACGTAACATCTTGGTGGTTAGAGCTGTTTCGAAGAGGGTGAAGGCAGTGGCTTCATGTCTGTGTGAGGTAGATGAGAGCAGTGTCTTCTCCCCCTCAGCAACATTCAAAACAGAATGGTCTTCATCTGTCATGGTCTGTGACTCCTCAAAGATGCAGCAAAGACT
This sequence comes from Nothoprocta perdicaria, assembly GCF_003342845.1. Lineage (NCBI taxonomy): Eukaryota > Metazoa > Chordata > Aves > Tinamiformes > Tinamidae > Nothoprocta > Nothoprocta perdicaria. The sequence goes on from NW_020454483.1 coordinate 1,512,359, forward strand.
TTATATGAAGTGATGAGACKTTCATATGTGACTTGCATATTGTAAAACTGGCTCCATAGCACAAAGTATGTTCTACTGCTGTCAAATAATCTTGATTCAGAAGCAAAACCAGCCTTTTCAATTATAAAGTAGGAGAAATACTTAATTTCTAAATATGCTAAATCTGAGATGATACACCAAGTAAAAGGAAATTGAGAATTTCTGATCATAAAAAGTGGATTTCTGTACACAAGAGATAGTAAATCTGAGATAATTAAGATAGCTAAAATAACTATGCACCTTTAAATTATTTATCATTCTGCATGATATTTATCCTCATAAGAATACACTTTTTTAAGATAAAAGAAAATATCATACACTGAAGGTAGAATATAACAGCTAATCAGCTCAACTCATTATTTTAAACTGGATCAAGTGTTTTGTTGTTCCACTACCTTTTGGCCTGCATCCATATAGAGATGTCTGCTTTTCACCTTTACACCTGCTTTTCGTCAGCCTGAAATACAGTTAAGGAATTTGGAAGTTTTTGCAAGCAAAGTAGAGTTTAAGCATTATACGTGTTTAGCATGAGCAGCAGAAGATGCCTACAATAGCAGCTTCTAAAAATGGAGCTGTAGCTCACAAAAAAAAAATTGTTCAAATTTTATATAAACTAACCCAGTTGTATAGTATCATTACTTACATCTCTTTTTACCTTTGTATGTCGATAAAGGCAAATACTGAATTCATTTAAAGCTAAATAAAAAATAATCAGGGAAATAAACTTGTGTGTACATACACACAGGCACACAACTACAAGTTCATTTTATCTCATTTCCCACACTTGCCTCTTCAGTCACCTTTTTAGGAAGAATTCTACTAAAGACAGGTGAATTTTCCCTAGAAGAAATTTTAAACAGATTTTTTTTTTTTTTTTTTAAACTTCTGGCGGAACAAATTTTAACTTTCTTATTTCTCTGTGTTTTGGGAATGCCATTGAAAGATGGATCAGAAATCACCATCAGAAAATCCAGATTGCTGACACCAAGGCAGTTTTGATTTTGTGCACATGAAGAGTGTTAGAGCTGGCTCTGCTTTATCAGAATTCAGGAAATAGGATTGTCAGCTTAACTGAGTGGCCAGGAGCTGATTACCTGGAATACTTTTAGCAGCATTTAAATTGTATTTTATCAAGACCCGTGAGACCTTGTGTTGGATTATAGGAATATCTGCATGCTGACAAGGCAGGATTCTTTGAAATATTCCATTAATACACTGGCTAGAATTAAGGTTATATGGAGAAAATTAAAGCTGTAGTAAACTTTTAGCTGCTTTTTGTGCTCTTAGTATGAAGTGAACATTGCAAAGACAGTGAGGATTCAGGCTATCTTGAATCACTAAAGTTTTCGTTCACTTACTAAATTGCCATAATGCTTGATATGCCAAATGCTTTGAATATAGAAAAGATCAATAATGATAATAAGATACTTTTATCTATAACGCGTGTTACTTTTACTAAAGAAGTGCTTCCCTGCCAGAGCTGCGATAAAAACAGCAACACGTTAGTGCAGCTGGGAGTTGCCCATTGCCTGCCACCCCACTCTCTTCCTGCTGAAACCTTGTTCCTCCCAAACTTCAGTTTTCAACCCTGTGTTGTGCTAGGGCAGCAGGCAGATGTTGAGGCTGCTGGTCACTCTCATCTAAGGTTAAACTAATTGGAAAAAAAAAAAGAGAGAAACTATTGGTTGTGTCATGAGAAACTGCTGCATGTGACAGGTAACGGTGTGAGAAAATGAGATGTTGCACATGGGGAGCCACGAGGAATTCTTGGATTTCACAGTTGGCTGGAGTTGCATGAAAAAATGCCAGACCTCATGGATAATGTAAAAAAATAATGGGTTCAGTTAGATATAAATGAGAAGGAACCAGTCTCCCCACCACCTTTTTTTTTTTTTCTTTTTTTTTTTTTCTTTTTTTTTGTCGTCCCCTAATGTTCCTGCATTTTATTCACTTCTTATTAAGTGGAAAAGGCTTATCTAGTTTTTGGAACATTAATGGGGCCAGGGACATTCTTTATTTTAGTGTATGTTTTGCTGTCTGACCTAAGAGTGGTATCTTGGCTGACCTCAGAGTACATTAAAAGGAACAGCTGCTCATTCAGGATAAAAATTTGGGAATGTGGACAAAGCCTAAAGGGCTGCATATGGAGGTAGAGAGCTGTTTCGTTTATGCAGGACAGCTTAATTGCTTCATCTGTTAAATTAGAATATGAATAGATCTTATTTTATAATTTGCACATCTGTCTAGTGTCTGCCACGCTAGTCAGATGCAGAAATTATTAAAGAATGAGAGAATAATATTTTAACAGAAGGACTATGGAATATTATTTATTGTAAAATATGGTAATGAAATGAGAACTGTGTTTTTAAGAGAGSATTCTATTAGGTGCCATTAATAGTACTATTGCTGTCTGCCAGAGAAAGAAATATATATACATTTTTCTATTTGATCCCTACTATGGCAACATTAAGAGTACTGTATTTATTCAGTATAGCARTTTAAAATGACAAATTGGAGCCTAAATGACAGACAGTTCAGAAAATAAAGCTTTCAAGGAAGAAATCTGCAGAACTCTACACAGCCATTGTAGGGGGAAAAAGATCAAAAGGAAAAAGAAAATGGATTGCATAGAGAGAGGTGAATACTTACAATAGTGGACAAGATCATGCAGTGCTTTAGACTGTAGAAGCTCAAGAGGCAGGCACTTGAGGAACAGATTACATATTAGCACAGAGATGCATAAAAATGCTTCCTGTTTAGGACGAGCCAAGACTCTTTGGATGCTGCTTTTGAGAGAGGAAGGTGCTCTGTTGAGACAACCAACCACCACCAAAGACTGATAAATAAACTGAGGGAAGTTTGCTTTTAAGTAAACTTTAATTTGAACTTTCATCAATTACTGCTCTAGCACTGTGGTAAAATAACTCTAGATATTTATTTTGTGKTTCTTAAAAAGTTGCATCCCTTTCTAAACGGTTTACTGGATTAAAAAATAGTGAGTCCTGAAAATACATGTCTTCCATTGACAGTGCTAATTTCCTTGCGCTGTTGAGGATGTTTCAAAGGTTCAGGGTTAACGGCCACAGTGTCACCACTGTAGGAACTGAAGGGATCCTCTCCGTCTGTGAGGACTGAAGTTTTCTAGGAAAATGTTTTTTTGCAGTCAGTCATTTCTCCCTTAATGATTTTTTATGTAGGATTAGGTAAGTTTGAATGTACACATTGTGCRGAGGAAATGTATTGTCTTGGAAATACCTGGAAGCTTGGTCAGTTTTCAGAAACAGCAGCACAAATCCTATCCGAGGTTTCTGCTTTGTGTGCAGGAGCTGTTCTCAGCTCTAGCAACCTGTTAAGCGACATGAGTGCACACATACCATACAAYTCAGTGTATTGCGTGTCAGTTGTGCCCTTAAGTGCTATGTTCATGTTATCATGCAGATTAATTCTGTTAAGAGATCTTTTTTCTTCTAAGACATAAAGGATATAGTGATGCACATCATTTAACATRAGATATACTTAATCCTCCACTCTTTCTGGTGACCTCACAAGCTAAGAGGAGTGACTTACAGTCAAAGCCTACAGATTAAGTAAACGGATCCTCAAGGGACACCTTGGGGATCATGTGAGGACGCTTCCACCTTCCAGAGAATGCAACGTGAAAGGACTAAACTACTCCTAGAGGCATCTTTTGGGGGGTGATTTTTTTTTTTTTTTTTTTGGAAGAGCTGTTGTGTCTGACAGTTGTCACTGTTAAAACATTTTGGCATTTTTCTGGAGGTCAGTCGTGTCCTAAAAGTGTCTTTAACTTGAATAGACGCAATGCATTTTATGTCTGAAGTTATGATTTTCATAGTAAATTTGCTGGCGTTTGTTTAATTAAAATCATTTGGTTACCAAGGGCAGCTGTCCCCAAAAACAGGTACTATCTTTAGTATTTGGATTTCACTTTTGTGTGTAAGAAGATTCGTGAAAATCTTCTTTAATATGAACAAGTGCTTTAATAAGAACAAATGTTGAAATAACCTGAAAAATGGATGAATCAGAACTCTTCTGTGTATTTCAGCATGAACAGTGTTGAGATCCTCCCGTGCCATGTTTCCACYTCAGGTATGGAAGTTGCAACAGGACAAAACGACTTAAAAAACAATAGAAATGAGCTGAATCATTTACATAGAGCTTAATTTTAGTTGAAATATTCAATGGAATACTGAATATGAGCCTGTCAGCTCTCTGATCTCTGAAATAAGCCGGATGTGTGGTGGGCTGTGGTTATTCTTAGAGAATTCTGTTGGAAATCGGGGCAAGTTTGATAGAGCCCGTCAGGGTGAGCAGGGGTCCTGGCAGCTGTGGGCAGTGGCGCCGGTGGAGGCTTCCGTGGGAAGGGCTGCGGCTCGGGCAGTTCCCTCTAGGGGTGTTTTTAACAGTGACACACAGCGAACACGCTTAGAAGAAACGTTTGGGAGAAACCCATTGCTCGGTTAGCAGATACCTCAGGTTACAAAKTCTGTGGCCACTTGATTCACTTTCTGGGYGTGTGGAAAATCTCGCTGTCAAGAACCAAATGTCCACAGAGGCGACAGAGGAGTCCTAAAACTTTATTCAAACAGCGGCCGAGCCCACTGGGGCATAGTCCTGTGGGGTCTCTCCAGTTGCTGCAGGATGAGGTGCCCCTTTATCCTAATTTCCCCACCGAGGTGGCCCTCTCCTCTTCCCCATTGACCAAGGCACTCAGAAGCTGCAGCCTCCCAGGCTGCCTGCCCAGCTCCGGTCTTCCCACACCTGAGGTCACTGACTCCTTTGACCCCTTGCCGAAGAGTGCGGAGCAATTCCCTCCTTTGTCGAGGCACCCACCGGYTGGCAGATGCTGCTTTGCCCTCTCGCTCATGGCTCCCCTCCGTCTGCCCCCTACATATATTCCTTTATCCCCCTCATTTGCCRAAGAACGTGGGGTAACTCCCTTACTGTAAAGACACAAACTTGTGTGGTCTGCTCATGGGGACTGCGAACAAAATGTTCTGGGCAAGAATCTCCTACTTTTGTTGGGTTTCTGTTAGTCCAATTCCTCCTCTAATCTCCACGGAGCCTTCAAGAAAATCCCTGAAAGAACAAGAGGACATTTTTTTTTTTGGTCTGTGTTTTTGTGCTTGCACCACAGAAATAGTTTTGCTGGTAGGGTTTCTTTAAGAGGATATGTATCCATATAATTATAACCAGATAAAATAACAAACTTTAAACAAGGATAAGCATTGAGCTGTACCATTCTTTTCTTGATTTTTTTTTTTTTTTTTTTTTTTGCTTGCTTGCCCTTGACTTTTCTGCTTCTTCTTTTCTTCTATGGTAAAGATGAGAACAGAGTAGAAATCGACAAAAATCTGATACCAACTTCTGTGAGAGATTCTGCTGAAGTCCGTGCGACCACTATACCTGTTTGGTTTAGTAATTTGTGAAAATCTAGATTGTCGCAGCAACACCTATGGCTTTTTTCAGAATGTGCAACTTAGAGAAAAAATGAAATACGTGGAATGAGTATTTAGATTTGGGAAGACTAATGCATTAAATTACTAACAGCTGTAGCTACTTTGAGAAAGTAATCCTGTGATGTTTTAGGGTAGGTCATTCCAACTGGAAAGTAAATTTTATTAAAATGAATAGTTTGAAAGTTTGTCCAACATAGGGTATATTTTTGAGGGTGAGGCCATTAATTTGGCATCGTAGGCTAGAAGAGTCATGAGCCTGGGATGCAGGTCTCCTTTGGATTCCTAGCGCTTACCTTTTTGTTAACCGACTGCCTAACAAAAGGTTATTAAGAGCTGGATGATGAACTGAAAGGATTTTGATAATAGAAATGAAGTGAATAAAAAGCTTTAAATATTAAAAAAAAAAAAAAAATCCAACAAACTGCTTTGGACCTGTTTGGAAGCCTCCATCCTGGACATTTAGTACTGGGTAAACCAAGAACTTAAGACTCAAATAAAAGAAATGTGAATAAAGAAATGTGAATGTTTGTATTGAAYTGTCATTGAAAGTACCATAGATTACAGTGGACATATTCCATTCTCTTGGCTTCCGTATTCTGTTGGCTTCACTGCTAGATTTCATATGGCATGTACTCTGTCCTTAAAGCCTTTAAAATATTTAGCATTCTTAAGTAATATTGTAAAAACTAATGTTACAAACTACTGGAAGAGTATTGCTTGGCTAYTTACGCTAATGCTTATTATGTGGAATATTTTACACAGAAAAGTTGCTAGTCTTGTGTAAAGTCCAAGCATATGAATCATTGTTATGATGTATATGTCACTGCTTATCATGTTTTTGACTCCTTAATTGCAAATCAGAAGCAATCAGGATTGTTAAGATCAAGAGACATTAAAGTAGGAGACACTGGTTTGAGAAAAAAAAAGTCTTTGCTATTTATACACACCAAGAGAAGATATGACTATGCATATTAATTTTCATTTTTATTTTCTCTCTCTCTTTTAAATAATGAACCAACTTTGTTCATCTTTCATTGAATTGCAACATGATCTATTGCGCCTGAACTGTTACTGCAAATAGGTAAGACAAAATGATTTTTCTGTCTTCAGTATGTGCACTTTGCTGGATGGAAAGAATTAATCATTTTCACTTAATGTGTTTTTAGCCTCACTAATATACAATACATATTTGCCATGTGAAATGAAATATATGTATATGTATTTTCCATGTACAGCAGACAAAAAAAAAGTTCAAATTATTTCTATTCTGTAGGTATGTCACTTGTTTTCATTTTTTTCTGCTAATGTTTTGGARGATCTTTTCTTTTGTTTTCTGCATTTTCTATTACATTTCCTCCCCACTGCTCCCTTATATTGCCCAATCCCTTCCTCTCTCTTCCTTTCCCCTCAAAAAACAAAAAGGGAAATAAAARAAGATKAAAAAAAAAGAAAGGGGGTTACATTTTAAACTCTATAGAAGAAATTCTCCTTCTTTCTAGATAGGAGATATGAGATAAAAAGTAATACAAATGTTGGACTTGTTCTTTGAAGAATATTAGAATTACCACATCTCACATAACTACTTTTTAAAGAATTGATTTAATAATTTCTTTTCCTTCATTGACACCATTTAACTTTCTATTGCTCATATTTTAAAATACAATAGTAATGGATACAGAATGCCTGGATTTTGGTACCATTGCCTTCACCACATAATTTGCACATACACATTCTCAAGAAACTGAACGTTATCTTTCAAAAAGATGTCACTGAGTTTGCAACCAACTGCAGTTGTTCATGGTGCAAACCCACATGTGCTGTGTGAGCCGCAGTGCTGGCTACCTGTGAGGCCGTGAAGGAGGAGCTGGTAAAGCCCTCACTGCCTTTTGAAGTGGACCATTTCTAGAAGGGCTTCTTGGTATGTAGAAGTAAATCATGCTGTAACTACATGCAGAAGTTATATTTCCAAAATAAACAGTACATTGGGCTCTAAAGGGCGTTGCAAGCTGGGGAAGAACATGTTTGTTTATTTTCACAAGTTATTAGTGGATTTATTTGTCACAATGGATGTTGTAGCCTTGGGGATTGTTACCAGGAAAAGCTGAGTAGGAATTTAACTAGCTTCTAATGCCACAAAAAAATCCTACCTTTTTTCTTTTGCTATTGTGACTGCTATTGTCACAGCTTATCTGTTGATCGGTGCACTTATGCTGATGGATTTTGGGGAAAAAAAATCTAAATAAATGAAAAGAACTTCAGTAACACTAAATAGTGCATCAAGGAATTTCTGATGAGACTAGTGTTCTTTCATCTCACTGCAAGACAAAAGAATGTCAGAGACTTATTAAACTCAACATCATGGTATTTTCRTTTTCTCTTTATATTTTTATTTATTTTTTAATAAATAAACTACTCTCTATCAATATATGATGGAAAGTATAATGTAGTGGCTCTCAGTCAGAACATATCTTTTCCTTTTGGAGGTTTTCATGTTCTCTAGGTTTCCCTGCTGGAGCAGGGGGGCTGGACTAGATGATCTCCAGAGGTTCTTCCTCGAATCATGTGATTCTGTGTCTGGGTTTGTTGAGTTCSGATGACAAAAATAAACAATAGAATGCTTCACAAAATTAATGACTTGGTGTTCAAGCTGAAAATTTCTCACAGCTTGAAATAATAGCTTTTATCAACAATTACAGCCTGATGTGTGGCCAAAAATTGGTAATAAAAATCAGGTAAGAAAGGCAAAAGTAGTCACGCTTCTAGGGCAGAGAATTCATTACCTAACTTTACAAATCTAAGACCTAAATTTAGAAGAAGTAAAAAATACTACTTCTTCAAGGAAGAGAAGTGAATATTTGAGGAACTCTTTTTATCTGGAGGAAAGGGGATTCAACAAGGAGGAAAGGTTCAACAAGGACAAGGGCAGGGTCCTGCACCTGAGAGGGAATAACCCCAGGCACTAGTGCTTATTATGGATCAACCTGCTGGAAAGCAGCTCCACGGAGAGGGACCTGGGAGTCCTGGTGGACACTAAGTTAACCATGAGTCAGCAGTGTGCCCTCGTGGCCAAGAAGGCCAATGGGATCCTCGCCTGCATCAGGAGGAGCGTTGCCAGCAGGTCAAGGGAGGTGATTCTGCCCCTCTCCTCAGCTCTGGTGAGGCCGCAGCTGGAGTACTGTGTGCAGTTCTGGGCTCCCCAGTATAAGAGGGATGTGGAGCTTCTGGAAAGTGTCCAGAGAGCGACAAAAATGATTAAGGGACTGGAGCGTCTCTCATATGAGGAGACATTAAGCAAACTGGGCCTGTTTAGGCTTGAGAAGATTGAGTCTGTGTTTGTTATATCCTTGCTGATTTCCGTTCTGTGGAACAGGGACAATATCGGCTATCTAAGAAATTGCTCTTTCCATAAGAATATCTCAGCCATTCTGCTCTTAGTTTTTAATAATGAAGTGCATGAAGAAGACAGCCTTGCCAGGATCTGCCATAGGAATGTCTTAATTTGGCCATTAGGTTTGAATAGTAGTTCTGATTAAAGTATGCAGAGATAAAAGATGAATTTTATTTTAAATCCTGACTCCCACATAGAATTTGCTTTTGGAAACATTTTATGTGGACTTTCTTTTTTCTTTTTTTTTTTTTTAGTTAAATTAATACATAGTTTGAGTTTTTAGAAGACTTGGTAAAATCAAAGTTTTTACACTTCAAAAGCTCATTCTTGCATATTAGCTAATTTACTGCTATGATCCTGAAAGCTAAAGTGATCTTAAGATCTGTATAGGCAGGTTTAGAAGTATTTCATTTTCAATCAGAGTTTTTCAGAGCACCTTCAAAAATTAATGAGGTTGGCAAAAGTGACTCGTCACTCTTTTGGCCAATCATTTCTGTCTCTGTAAGCAGTTAATTGCTGATAGTTGTCACTTTGCTTATTTCTTCTGAATGTCAAGCCGGGTTTTAAMACTAGGATTTAGATATTTGGACTTGAAATGTTTGGCTTGATTTTTAGATAAAAAGACTTCTTTTAATCTGCTCACCAGGCCTGTGATATAAGCTAGCAACAGGAGGAATACCTAGTCATTATTTCTGCCCTAAAGGAACATTTAGTTTGGGGCAGTTCTGCTTTCAGACCAAGGTAATGCAAGTATGCCTTATCTTTTTTTTTTTTTTTTTTTTTTTTTAAAGTTCAGTGCTCAGTTCGCATAGTGATTTAAGTTCTGCATGAACTCACCATGGCATTTTCAGTAATAAGAAAGAAAATTAAATGCTTCACATTTCAGGTGTGAGAGCCAAAGGGGCAGCTAGATGGTAGTTCCACAAAATATGAGCTTATTTGTACCTACGGAACAAAAACAGACTATTATAATCAGGAGCATCTCTTTATAGTACCTAATAATGCCATTAGCAACACAGTGTTTCTTATTTAATACGCAGTATCTTGGAAGAGAAATGCCTGTGGCTTTCTGCTACCAGAAATTTAATTTCACATGGAGCCCAAAAGGATTCATCTGTGCTTGTGACATTAAACTCAGCTCACCTGTCTCTAAAGCTGCAGCTTTAGACAAGCTGTCTCGCTGTCTTGTGCGCTTGCAGTCTTCCCGATTGCCTGTTGCTCGCAGGCTGTGTAGCTGCCACAGGAAACTGGGATAAGGTTTGGGATTGCAGCGGGGGTGGGAGGGAGAAGCAGATTGCAGCAGCCTCAGCGTGACCGAAAAGTTCAATAACTCACAGCTTAGGAAAAAATACAGTTTGTCTTCTTTCTCTTCTCCTTCTGGAGATGATGAGTCAGTAACAGCAGTGTCAGACTTTTTCGTGTATTTATTTATATTTACTTGCATCCGTGCCCACAAATATATATGCATTTATGTACAGTGCCCACACTCAGTGACCCTTTGACAAGAATTTTTTTCCCTAATATGTGACTTGTGGGAAAAAATAAATAAATAAAAAAAAAGTAAGTTTGCTTAGAACACATTTTTGGAGCTCTTGTTTGCTGGGGTAAAAACACTACCAAAAAAAAAAAAAAAAAAAAGCAAAAAGAAAAAGGCAAGGAAGTCAACTTTTCTGTACGTAATAGAATCTCTAATCAGAGAAGAAAGCAAAAAAATTGAATTTCCTCTTGAGAGACAACTACAAACCAAATAAAGAAATGGCATGAAGGAATACAAACCAAAAAACGCTGGAAATTTCATTCTATAACCTACTTGCCAGTTACAGTTTTACACTAACTTCCAAACAAATCAAACCCAAGTCAGAATAGTATACCTTAGTTCATTTTTYTGTATCTTTGTTTTCACTTTTTCTGAATATTTTTTAAATGAAGCTTATGTTAAGCTTCTCAAGCTCATGCGTGCCTACACCTTTGCTCTTTTCCCGTCACATTTAAGGGCGTATGAGCACGGGTTGGGACCATGCAGGTGGGTCCTGGGCAGGAGGCAGCAGGGCCGGGGGGGCCCAGGMGGGTCCTGTAGCCCTCAATGCAGTGAGGGGAGCCGGGCTGGGATGRGGCTCGAGGCCTCCGTGGGGCTCGGGGCCAGGCAGGGCTGCCGGCCGCCCTGCAGGAGCGGCGCTGGAGCCTGCTGGGGCGCTCTGGCTAAGCCGAGGAGAAGAGCAGATAAAGTGTCTGCCTTGTCCCTCCTCTGCTTCGTGGCTTGTGTAGCTGTGGCCAGATGAATGTGCTCCAGTAGCATGTTCATTGGAATCATGAATCGAGTAACAGCAACTGGTGTGTTGCTATCCCACCTGTCAGTGGATGATGTTTTTTATGTAGGAAATGTTTTGTATTAAAGCGTATTTGTAATTCTCATGTGCTTGCTGTGTTGTAACTGAATATGTGTGTGCGTGTGAGAGCTTATTAGATGTTGCTGTGATGGAACTGTTTAAAAGTCTGACAAATCAGGTGAGCATCAAACTTCAAAACAACATGCTTTTTTACATACTCGTTAGCAGTACACACTGCTCATGGTTAGTTTTTACCCATTACAGTTATTAATGCTGTGTGTATGAAACAAATAGTCCATAATAAGCTTATTCTAGTTTGCTTGTGAGTATATGGTACCATAGAGTCGCTGCTGTGTAGTTAGTGCTATTGGCCTTGGTCCTTGATGGATCTTAAGTCATCAAGGTCACAGTGAGAGTTGAGAGTTCATCAGCAAGGGAAGCAACAACTGCATGGGTTGTGTTCTTTCTTCCCATCTTTTTTCTCCTATCATTGATGTTTTATGCTCTTCACCSTTCCCTAATAGAAAATGGGATGATGTCATCTGTTTTTCAGAATTGTATGAGGATAATTCAGGATTAATCTCATTTTTCAGGACATTTTCCTCAYGATTATTGTAATTTGCTGTGTATATTTCCTACTTCTTCTGCACAGTGTTATATTGGTTTTAACAAACACCTTTTCCGCTTGTGTGGTTTCTTTCCTGCAGATAGGAGCAGTAAACTTGACTCAGTACCCAGTTTGGGCAAAMAACTTACACTTTGTAGATCTGAAGAGCATCAATATAAGTTAAGAAGCAGTATGGAAAGTGCTATTCATGAAGGAATTTTGCAAAACGGATTTCATAAATAAACTGTATACACCTCCTTTCTGAGCTGGAGAAAGTGACCAGTAATAGTCGTGAAACTTARCTAGTTAATTAGGCTGTTTGTTTTGCTCAAACAAATAAAGTAAGAAGATACTTCTTTAAGCCCTTAATTCTTCATTACTTGCCAGTGAAGATAGCAGGCAACAAATACAGTTCCAGGCTTAAGTATTATCCCTGTACGACTATGCCTTCTCTAGAGTAACTGGAGTAACTGAAACCAGAAAGCAGCTTAACTACAGTTATCCTTCATTTGAAGTTACTGATGCTTGTTGTCACAGAATGCTAATACTAATACTTCATTACGGTTTTTCTGCTGGTTTCTTAATAAATCTGAGCTCTTTTTAAATCATGAATTTTGGATAGAAGGAGATCGGAATTTCTCTTTCCTCAGGATTAGGAAAACTAATGTTTGGAACATGTTGTTTACAGATAACCACTAAATGCTTGTGTTTTCTTTTTAGAATTTAGAATTTAATTCCCCATATCTTCTATCTAGCTACATGTATAATAACCAGCTCTTCTTGTCATGTAAAACGTGGATTCATAAATGCTGATGAATGAGTGTCTCTCAAGGGAAAAAGACTTTCTGAGACCCAGTGACAGTAGACTCTTCTATAAAGTGTTGTGGCTTGGATTTAGACTTTGGTGCAGTTTGTCTGTCATTGATGAATACCATGTGAATATACTGATCTCTGTACCAAATGAAGTTCTTAATGTGTATTTGGGGATTTTTCCTTTGGAGCCTTCCCTGACTAGGGCATAGCTGTTGTCTTGCAGGTGCTACGCCTTGTGTTTGTGCATATGCAAATGTTGGCCTGTGACTGGAAAGCGTCCTCAGCTATGCAGGATTATTGGGCTGTGTGGCTCTAACTTTCAGCCCTCGTTTCACATCATTCTAAAGATCGTAGACATGTGCATCTGCTGAAACAGATTAAACTGTAGAAAAATGTATTCAACAGAAGGATTAATGTAATGTAAATTAAATTGGCAGATACATAAGAGCAATCTATTAGCATATAGTATATTTTATTTACATTATGCATAGGMTTAAATTCAGAAGAATTGAGCAGTCTTAAAATATTCCTTAAATGGTACTAAAGAGCAAATATTTGCAAATATGAACAAATTATGCAGCTATCAAATACAATTTTCTATAATTAGTGGGTAAGCAGAAGTTGTTGACTCTATAATTACATGACAATTCTAAAGGAAGTTCCCCTTTAATTTGTCTCAGTAAATATCTCCAGYGCACTTGGAATTGAAATGCACCACAGTTGTACTTTGACTTGTCAGCTCTAAGGCTACCTAAGCTGCTGGAAGAAAGATAGGAGGAGGTTGCAGGAATGAAGAGTAAAATACTGTGCCGTTCAGACATTCATTTATTACAAGAAGTTTTACTTAATAATTATCTGGAATTTCCTGCCAGAAATGAAGCAGTGCCTCAATGACTGTCTCTGAGATAGATAACATGTCAGGGAGAAGGCATTAAGGAGAAGTAGCAATTACAATTTGGAATTGCAAAGGAAAATGGATGCTTGTTGATGTCTGAAGGGAAAAGAACGATGTGCAAAGTAGAAGAATACGTTGACCAGAAAAAGAATTAGGACTAACGGGAAATAAAAAATACCCACTTTCCAAGTTGTGTTGCTTTGAAACAAAAGAAAGAAAAGGAATGATAATGGGGAAAAAATTGATTAGAAACAGGATTAGTATTGCTCTAAGAAGAAAATGCTGTTAAACAGAAATGGTGATGAGGTAACTGATGGGAGTATTTTCTCTATGAAGTAGAAGAGAGGAGTGTGGAAAAACAATGTAGACTGGATACAAAAATTTGTCTTTATTTTATAAAAGAGAGCTGGAGATCATTAGATCAATTACAATGGAATAATTTCTCAGGAGACTCTGTGGAACAAGTTTCTTGGATCATTTCAAAACAAATTGACCAGAATACTAGTAAGTGCATTGCAAAGTATACACTACAGTATGGGCTTTTAAGAGATTTCCTCCATGTTTATTGCAGCTGTGAGCTGGAAGACTCTTGTCAAGGGACAAATCCAGGCAAACAGAGAACGCCTCCATTTCACCTACTTTGCTAGCTGACGTTCAGTCCAACTGCCAAATGAATTGTGATAAATGACTACTGAAATATTTTTGTGGGTATTGTGTACTTGCCATAGTGCARTACACCCCAGTTCTCTGTATTCATTTGATTAATTTTTCAAAAAAAATAACAATTAGTTAATTTATGCTCATTTTGAAAATGTAGTGAATATTACTTTCCACTTAGCAGTAACTTTCATCTTAAGACATTTGTACATCCTATGTGACTATACCTTTGAGATATTGGCAGATACACTGTGTTACATAATTTTAGTCAGAAATACTTCCTTCATTTTCTGTGAATCTTTGAAAAAATATATAATTCATAGATTAAAAAAGCTGTATGGAATATAGCTATATTATGTAATCAGAGATATAATTTCAAGGGAAGATTTCTTACCATTGTTTGTTATGTTACTGAATGGGTGTCCACCACTGCATTTGGCACAGATTTTTATTGTCTGAAGTTYGTTCCTGCGAAGACAAGAAAGGTAAGCAAGAAGTAGCATGTAATGTTGCAGAAAATGCTGAAGATTGACAGAGCAGTGTTTATACTGACACTGATTTATCTGTGATTTTCCATACAAAGAAAAGATTTGAAAAGAATCCATGTGTGTGCATAATTCTGAATTCTGTTTCTATTCTCATTTTTGTCTAAGAGCAATTCAACTGAACAGGAAACAACTTGTTCTTTTCTCCAATTATTTCATTGGCATCATTTATTTTTTTAAGTGTTCAAGCCCACTTACACAGAGTAATACAGTGGAGTCCCTGCTTTCTAATAGCTTAAAAATGTGCCCCTCAGTATTGCTGTTAATTTTCTTAAGTCCATAATTTGTTGGGAAGTCAGCTAAGGTTTAGAGTCTTTTATGTCTTACTGTTCTTGCAATTGATAAGACAGCTTCAATCAATACCTGACACCGTAGGAAACAAATGCATGATGAAGGCCTTTATTTCTGATCTGAGAGCATCCTTTGCATGATTTTTGGCATAAGTAAATCCCAGAATTATTGTCAAAAATAGACTGAGTGGAAATGTATGAAGAGAGTGGAAAATTAAATTATTCCTTTGACGGCATTTTAAGCCATACGTGTAGGTAAGAAATCAAAAATCACTAGTAAACTCAAAGTTGGGACGGAATAGAGAGGGATAGAGAGAACCAAAGGTTGGGAGCTCCAGCTCACAAAGGTGACAAAAGAAGCAAGGGAACCCACCCATTCAGGCTGTTAAAACAAACAAACAAACAAACAAACAAACAAAAAAGCAGTGGGAAGAAGAGAATAGAGTGTGTTACAGTGCATGTTATTTTTGAAACGCTTCTGAAAAATACTGAAAACTTCTGAGCAGAGAGGAGTGGTTGGCCTAGTGAAGTTGTGTACTCTTTAGTTGATTAAATGGGTGCACAAGTAGGAGGAGACATCTTTGTGGAGAGGAGCCTCACTTCTCCAGTGTGCACTATTTCTGTAAAAAATTGCCTTGAAAAGACCAGGTTTCATATCCCAAAGTGAAATTAAGAGATTAGGATATATTTTAAGCAATAGTCACACCATTAATTATTGCAAAATCTCACTTGGTTTTAAATGATATTGAAAGATAAACATGTTCTAACTTTTGGAAAATGTTATTTTTATGTATTTTCTTTTAATAAAAAGATGTGTGACATAGCAACTGCCTYAAGGATTTCCTAAAAATGAGAAACAAATGATTCCCTTTCTCACTTCCCTCCCTAGCCCTTCTCTTCACTACCTTTTATTTAGCCACTAGCAACAGAAGAACCAGCCAGATCTCTTCCTACTCCCCACTCAACAATGTGATTAATGGGAATCCCACGCTGGAGAATGCAGCAGCTCTTCAGTGCTGCCCTCCACCCCTTTGGCTGTGTTCTCATTGATCCAATTTGCTGCGTGTGTTATGTGGTGGGGTGACGGTTTCTATGAAGTTACAAGGACATTTTTCAGCTTTTGGGTACTAAAACTACCAGGTATATGGGAAAAGAAGCACTTTTTTATTATTATTTTTTCCCCTCAGCTGTAACAGCTTCTTAAAAACATCTATGAACAACATATTCATATAGCAAATGCAGCCTCCTGTGCACTGGCCATGTCTAAGCTAGGTGGCCGACTGTAGTAGTTCTCAGCTGCAGGTGACTAGAGCAAAATACTGCACTCTCTGTATCTAAAATAGCCCCCGTGATTCCACGGTGCTTCCAAGTATCCAAGAGCAGCCGGCTGCACACACTGCATCGCTGCAGTGCTCGGTTGCTGCATTGCAGCAGTGCAGTGTTTCACACTTCTTGATTCCTACCAGTAAAATCCCTCAGCAATTTAAGTTTTAATCCTAACCCTTTCCTCTGGGATGCAGTTTTCTGCATAAATYTACCCTGCTGGTCATCTGTGATATATATATTTTTTTTCTATTCAGTCATCCTCACACTGAAAATCTGTTTATCTTCCTTAAACTGACATCTGCTACACTTGAGTTCTTTTGTTTTCTGTAAGCCTATACAAATGGAAACATASTTTTTGGAGATAGGCCCTCTTTCCTTTTGTTTTGTCTGCAGAAAGAGCAAGGAAGAGGCACAAAACTGAGAACAAGTGAAATAAAAATAGTCGAGTGAACTCAGACGCTTGATTTTTTCTTTCTTTTCATAATCACACATCATCTCTTAACTATGTGTGATCCTTAGGCATAGTTGTCCATATATACGCATAGTGTGTGCATGTAATTATTATAAAAAACACCGTTGCACTTTGAAGTAGGTAGAGTTTTTTAGTGATTAGAAAAACTTATACCAATGCAATCCATATGCAAAAATACACTTAGGGGAAATCTTAATAACTAAGCTCCTTATCTCACTGCAAACTGATAGTTGCTGTGGCAGAGACTTCCTTACAGCTATTCCTGGCTGACTTCAAGCGATGAGTTTAACGTGATGATGTGTTCTGCTATTTATCAAGGATAATCCATAAGTTAATGAATTACTGTTTTCTTACATGATCATTACTACTTGATATTTTGTAATGGCTAAACTGAAACCCAAATGAAACTACATGGCAAAAAGGTTGTACAATCAAAAAGGGGAGTAAAGCTCCTGAGTGCAACAGCTACATCAGGGCTGTGCACATTGAAGCCTTGCTGCAAGTGTCAGCTTTTCAAGGTGTATGAGGGTTGATAGGCAGCCCTTACAGTGGTGGGGAGTGACTTTTGTGTTTTGAGTGGGCTGRTTGAGAAGCTGCATTTTGAAATAGACTGTCTGTGAAATAAGAAATTTGCTACCTGCTGTAAGGAAAGTAGCATTTGCAGAATTTTACTCCATGTTTATCTTCAACATATGTTCTTTCTTCTAGAATAATTAATGTCACTATCAAGCAAATTTTTGTTTCTGCCTTATGGCTTTTTTTTTCAAGCTTCTATTTAATTACTTTGAGCTTTGTTCCTTTTATCATTGTGTAGAAATCCACGACAATCAATGAAAATTTTGACTGAGAAAAAAAAAATTGGAATAGAAGAAATACTACCATTATGTAATCATAAAACCGTAGATTTGGAAAAGCTGATCTGTATTTGTGTGTGTGTCCAGGTATCTGTATGTTTATGTTTTTTCATTACTGTGTTTATGTCCTTTCGTGTTTTGTTTTCTTTGATTCAGGAGCTGCAAGTATGTATGAGAAGGAACGCTGTTGACCGTGATGCTGCACAGTAATAACCGTGTGTTGTAGTGGTATCGCTACAGCCCCTGCAGCTTCAAGTTATAAAAGAGATAAGGCTTGCAAGTCAAAATAATCTTTCCTATTACAGTGGGATGTAACTGAGGAGAAAGATTATATTCTGGAGTGTGTAAAGTGCTCTTTTTTGTGGAAAACAAAACAAAGCAAAATGGAAAAAAAAAAAATTCTCCCTTAAACCTACACGTTAAGATTAATAGTGAGAGGCATAATACGTCCTGTGAGATTACTTTATGCCAGCAATTTTTGCAGCTGCTTAAAAACACTGTCTTTTTTAAGACAGTAGAATTGTAAGACTCTTCCTGCTCGTCTTCCCATAAGCAGTAAAGCATATACTTGGACATTACTAGGACATGCAAAGTAAATTCATTTCATTGATTTGTAACCCTAAGTAGAAGGTGAGAAGCTTTAATATGTATTTTGTGAGACTTTATATACTTACAGATGTTGACAAAATCAGAAGAAAATTGAATTTTCTGAGCTGAAAATGTGGCATTCAAATACCAAGACAGAATGCTATGGAATTTTGGTCACCAAAATTACTGACAGACCTTTCCAATGGAAAATTCTAACTTAATTCAAAGAGAAAAAAAACAGATTTTTTGATTTGCTATGCTTCTATTTTAAATGAAGTTTTCAAATTTTGATTAAATTATTAATGATCAAAAGGATGTTGTTCATAATATAAGTCCCTGTCTCACTAAGAATAGCTTGTGTGCTCAAAAGCAATTTCTTTTGAGATTTTACTTTTCTTTCAAAGCATTAGAATGTAACCCTCCTCACTGCCACTTCATCCATACATGAATTYGTCAACCAATTCTAGAATGTAACTTACTTTGTTAAATTGATGAAACACCTTTTTACTTTTTTAGTGAATAGTATATAACAAATGAGTTATTATAATTGCAGTAATTGTAAAATTATCTACACTGCTGAACTGAGTGAAAATGCAGTAATTTTATTTTTAGTTTAAGTATCATTTTGGATAATGATGTTTTATTGTGAAAAGAGGTTAATATAAAAGAAACTGCAGAATAATTTAAAATTTATTTACTTCAATAGAGATATTAATGAAGTAAAATATGAAGAAGAGTTCAACTCTAATAGCTTTCATAGTGAATATACACAATAGGAAAAAAGGGGAAGGAAAAATTAGGTTGTCTTTCTGTTTGAACAGTTGATTTAAGTACTGCTTATCATTCAGAATAATGATGGAAGTCAGGAAGTCTGTTTTCAGCAACTTTCTTTGAAAAAAACAGAAACTCTTCTCAGGCTGAAATTAGTGAGGGAGGAAAAAAAGGCACTCGGTAGAGCTCCAGTGTTGCTGAATTGTTTTTGATGTTGTGATCAAGTGGTCTAAATGTTGTAGTGTATTTCATGGAATAAAAACACTAGAAATCTATTTTTCTTAAAGAGTAAGTACATTACAGAACTTTATTCTGAAGATATCCAGTATGTTTTTCAGCCAGTAGGTGTCCATCTAGAGTGTTAATTTAAATATGTTATAGTCTGAGCTAAAGAACAGACAAAATAGACTGAGGTTTTAAACTATTTGTCTCTATATTTCTTTTGTTGGAGTTTATTTTAGTTTGGTTTTAGCTTTTTCATAAATACCTACTAGATGAAATGCACTGTGAGTTCATGTACCATGACAAAGTCCAAAGGTAATTCATAGAATCATAGAATCATAGAAGGCTTAAGGTTGGAAGGGACCTCAGAGGTCATCTAGTCCAACCGCCCTGCACACGCAGGGTCACCTAGAGCACRTGGCACAGGGCTGCGTCCAAGCAGGTTTTAAAGATCTCCARAGAAGGAGACTCCACAACCTCTCTGGGCAGCCTGTTCCAGGGCTCTGTCACCCTCACTGTCGAAAAGTGTTTTCTTAAGTTCCTGTRGAAMTTTTGGTGCCTCAGCTTGTGGTCGCTTCCTCTAGTCCTGTCGCTGTCCAMCACTGAAAAGAGGCYGSCCCCTCCTCCTCACTGCCTCCCTTGAGGTATTTATAGACACTGATCAGGTCCCCCCTCAGCCTTCTTTTCTCCAGGCTGAACAGGCCCAGCTCTCTCAGCCTTTCCTCATAGGGCAGATATTAGAGGCCCCTGATCATCCTSGTAGCCCTGCRCTGGACTCTCTCCAGCAGCTCCACATCCCTCTTGTCCTGGGGAGCCCAGAACTGGACACAGTACTCCAGATGTGGCCTTACCAGGGCTGTGTATAGGGGGATGATCACCTCCYTYRACCTGCTGGAGACGCTTAATGCACCCCRGGATCCCRYTGRCCTTCTTGGCCACCAGRGCACAMTGCTGTCTCATGGTCATCTTGTCGTCCACCATGACACCCAGGTCCCTCTCTGTGGGGCTGCTCTCCAGCAGGTCCACCCCTAATCTGTACTGGTGTCCAGGGTTMTTCCTCCCCAAGTGCAGGACCCTGCACTTGCCCTTGTTGAACTTCATGAGGTTTCTCACCATCCAGTCCTCCAGTCTGTCCAGGTCCCTCTGGATGGCAGCACAGCCCTCAGGGCTATCAGCTACTCCTCCCAGTTTGGTATCATCAGCAAACTTGCTGAGGGAGCACTCCAGCCCTTCATCCAGGTCGTTAATGAATAAGTTGAACAGGACCAGACCAAGGACCGACCCGTGGAGGACACCGCTAACTACAGGTCTCCAACTAGACTCCGCGCCACTGACTACCACTCTCTGCACCCTGTCACTGAGCCAATTCCTAATCCACCTCACCGTCCGCTCATCTATCCCACACCTTTGGAGCTTGCCCACGAGGATGCTGTGAGGGATGGTGTCAAAAGCCTTGCTGAAGTCCAGATAGATGACACGCACCGTTCTTCCCGCATCTATCCAGCTAGTCACTCCTTTATAGAAGGTGATCAGGTTAGTCAAGCATGATTTCCCCTTGGTGAATCCATGCTGGCTACTCCTGAGCACCTTCTTCTCCACGTGTCTGGAGACAGCAGCCAGAATGAGCTGTTCCATCACTTTTCCGGGGATGGAGGTGAGGCTCACCGGCCTGTAGTTGCCTGGATCCTCCTTCTTGCCCTTTTTGAAGACCAGAGTGATGTTGGCTTTCTTCCAGTCCTCYGGCACCTCCCCCRTTCTCCAGGACCTTCCAAAGATGATGGCGAGCGGCTTGGCTAGGACATCTGACAGTTCCCGCAACACTCTGGGGTGCATCCCATCAGGGCCCATGGATTTGTGGGTGTCGAGTTTCCTTAGGTACTCTCTGACCCACTCTTCCTCTACCCAGAGCAAGTCTTCCTCTCTCCATCTCACTTCCCGTGTCCCTAGGGCCTGGGATTCTAGAGGGCTGCCCCTGACAAACACTGAAGCAAAGGCGGCGTTCAGCAGCTCTTTTTTCTCCGTGTTTTCTSTAACCAGGGTACCCACCCCGTCCACTAGTGGACCCACGTTCTCTCTGACCTTCCTCCTGTTGTTAATATATTTGAAAAAGTTTTTCTTGTTGCTCTTAACATCCCTTGCCAGATTTAGTTCCAAGTGTGCCTTGGCTTTCCTTGTTGCATCCTT
>NW_020454483.1:1534193-1662540 GCF_003342845.1 Nothoprocta perdicaria
TGAACTCCACCAGCTCGTGGTCACTGCAGCCAAGGCTGCCCCCCACCTTCACATCTTCAGCCAGACCCTCTCTGTTTGTCAGTACGAGGTCCAGCAGCTCACCTCTCCTCATCGGCTCCTCCACAACCTGCGTCAAAAAGTTGTCATTGACGCGCTGCAGAAACTTCTAGGACCGTTTGTGCCTCGCTGTGCTGTCTCTCCAGCTGATGTCAGGGTAGTTAAAGTCCCCCGTGAGAACCAGGGCCTGTGACTGTGAGGCAACTTCCAGCTGCCTGTAGAAGGCCTCATCAGCCGCCTCCTCCTGGTCAGGTGGCCTGTAGCAGACACCCACCACAGTGTCTCCCACGTTGGCCTGCCCTTTAACCCTTACCCACAAGCTCTCCACCAGCTCATCATCCACTCGCAGGCTGAGCTCCGTGCATTCCAGTTGCTCTCTCCCATACAGAGCAACTCCACCACCTCGCCTTCCCAGCCTGTCCT
The DNA here is from genome assembly GCF_003342845.1 of Nothoprocta perdicaria. Taxonomy (NCBI): domain Eukaryota; kingdom Metazoa; phylum Chordata; class Aves; order Tinamiformes; family Tinamidae; genus Nothoprocta; species Nothoprocta perdicaria. The sequence goes on from NW_020454483.1 coordinate 1,534,674, forward strand.
TCCTAAAGAGCACGTAGCCCTCCATGACAACGCTCCAGTCGTTAGAGCTATCCCACCACGTTTCTGTGATTCCTATGAGATCGTGGTGCTGGGATCGCACACGGATCTCCAGCTTGTCTTGCTTATTCCCCATGSTTCGTGCATTGGTGTATAAGCACTACAGGGAGGTAATCGAGACACTGAATAGTTAATTTGAAATAAATAAATAAATGAACAAAAAATAATTTACTTGGACTATAAACTGTCCTGAAGTAGAGCATTTTAATGGTTTAGAAAATGGTGGTACTCAGCAAAAAACCGCCTACTGCTATAATTGATGATTTAAATGTTGGTAAAAATGCCTCTCATCGAGAAGGTGCATATTTCACCATGAAGGGAAGTTGTTCTGAAGTCTCCCTGTTAAACATATTGTCTATGGAAAACTGACTATAAAACGCATAAAGGTAGTGCTTCTGTACTACCCCACCACTTACTTGAATGAGTCSGAAGAAATCTCTTGGCCTTATTTTTCTTGAAAAAGAAGAATATGATCATTGTGAATGTGTTCAAAAATAGGTAAAATACAGTTCAAAAATATCTCTTAATTTAAGAAGTCTGAAAAGCCAAGTTAGCATATATATCCAAGTTAGTTGGGTTTAATTATAGTTAAAATCATTTGAGAGATGCCAGTAAATGTGCCTTACAAATTGCGTCCATCAAAATTCACATTAAAAAAAAAAAAAAAAAAAAAGCCAAGTGAAATGGATACTCTGTAGATGATCATTTGACTGGTGTCCCTGACTTAGAATTTTATTTCTCCTAGGTTCTCTGAGTTAGTTTCTTTGTTCTATTTGTTTTTCTCTGAATAATAAAAATGTATCCCGAAAGAATTGCAAATGCCACTTTTCTGTATGTCACCAAAGTTTGAATTATAATGGAAAATTGTAATTAGTTAGGTAGTAAGGTAATAAGCAAGTAACAGAAGAAAAACGTAGGTGACAGAGGTCACCAAGAACTTCTAAAGTTCCTTCRAAGTAATTTAATAGGGAACAACAAACAAGAGGTTGATTAATGCAATGAGGAGATTGATGGCTTCTGGTTTCTTGCAAGCTCTTCTAATGTRTTAAAAGAGCATGGTCATATGGAACAAGTTACCCCAGCCCTATGAGATGATGATAGGAAAGCCTGTTAGAAAATAATGTTCCCTTTCTTTGAAAGGGAAGCCTAAATGCTTGTGGGAGGCAGGTGGATGCATTRCATCCTGTCTATCAGGAAAGCATGAACAAGGCTTTTTACTTTTGATGCATCCATGATTTCAGAGTGAATAAGGATGCCCTATCCRGAGTTAAATTGGATTTAACCTTTGCATCAAATAGACAGTACTTTATYTTCACAAATTTAGCCAATTTTTGCATGGTCTTGCACATAATCAGCAGATTAAAAAAAAGGCCTTTCATAAGACAAGAAAAGCCCTTTTAAGCAGCGACTTTCAGTAATCTTCAGTAAGTCGGTATTTTCAGCTATGTAACAATTACTTTTTGTAAGGACTTATGGAGAATTTGAGAATGTACTCAGAAAAATGGCCATATTAAACAAGTCCCCTCTTCTCTTCCCCTCCCCCYTTTTTCCAGTATTCGTGCATGAATGAAAAAGTATAAAAGTATATAAACTTGCAATCTTATTTTCTGTTTCTTCTGAAGCATCCATTAATGTTATGTGGTTTTTTTTTTTTCTTTCTTTCTTTACTTTTTTTTTCCCGTCCTGAATGACTTCTGACTTACTTATGTATGGTTAATAATCATCTTAAATTTTAACTCAGTTTTATTATATATTATTACTTCTTTTTGTATGCTGATACTATGGAATTTAATTATCTTCCAGTTGCACTTTAAGTGTTACTACTAGGAATAATCCTGGTTATTCTCACGTTCTCTCTCTAGAGAAGTGTGAAGTTTTTCTTACATTATTTTCCAGTTCATGTATACACAGATGGCCCCAAACACACACACTCCACACTCRTTAGAGTATATGTTTTAGGGAGAATCATATATGATATATGATGTAATCTCAGACTGAGAAAAATAAATGGACAATGTATATCACTTTGGACTTTAATAGCATGCAGCTCACTAAGTGGAATGGAGTGTTAATGGTTCTGAGTATCACTAGCAGTGGTGATAAAATCCAGGAAAGAAAGACTGTCAGTATAAAAATTAGATGAGTTTAAGATTAGTTGCCATGTAAAATGAAGAGTGGATCACAGACATGGAAGCTGGCACTAGGGTGAAAATCGATATGGGAACAAATGTGATAACAGCTAGGTAGAGAAGGAAATAGAAGCTTGGAATGCAGCAAGTCTGATTTGCAAACAAAGAGGGGTTTCCATAAAAAGCTAAGAAAATAGAATCCTTTTTAGAGAATATTTGCATAAAGGACCTGCCATAAAACGCCATTGACCCAATTTCACCCATTCTCTAGATAAGCAAAAATAAAATAAAATAAAATAACCACAAGTCTGGTTCTCTTCTGTGTAACTCAAAAGCCTAAACCTGGTAATGCCTAGAAAGGATAAAAATACTTTGTAATTATAGTATCTCATTATGTCATTAAATAGCTCATGGAAGCTTTATGAGAGAAAATGGAAAAGGAAATTTTGTTCTTATGTGCCTAACTATCCCTGTGGAAAATCAGAAGAAATCATGAATGATTAGGAGATCAGGTAGAAGGAGTTTGTAGTAGGAGGAGGAGTTTTCAGAGCAAATGGTTCAGGWTTGATTTTGATTTCTGTAAACATCTGTGCAAACATCCCCAAAAGTTTCCAAAGGGTGATTCAACTGACTTTAGAAAGCTCCCAACTTTAAAACCTGAATAATTGACTTGACTAATAGTGAACTTATACATGGTCTGTGCTAAAAGTTAGGATTGAATCTTTGGAAGTAAAGGCATTTGCCACATAGATGTAAAGGGAGACGAGGCCTTCAAGATTTGATTAGGAAAAATAGTAGGCGACACTTGGATCTAGCATGAGGGAAGAAGACAGATTTGTTAGCAACAGGAAATACTAGTCTSTTCAAGTGATCATACATTGATGAAAAATGTTAAAAAAATCAGAGGACAGACTTCTMAAACATTTTTCTTTGTGATTTCTTGCTTGATTACATTACTTTGACTGAAGCCTGACATGGTTTTAGAGCAGCAATGTACTGTTTTCTTTCATAATAGTAAGTGGTATTAGATCATGGAAAATGTATGTCGTTAGAATGTCACYGTGCTATTAGAATGATACCAGATCACTGTGCAGTTTCTGTTCGTTTTTCAAGTACTCCACATTTTTTTAAGAGAAAAAAATATTAATCACAACCAACTTTGAATACACGCTCAACTAATTCATTTTTTTTAATACCTGTTACTTTGTAGCGAGTGAAGTGGCACTTGCAAGCTGAGACTTGTCTTCTGTTCATACTCATATTTGTCTTATTTCAAATATGTATAATAGCTGCGGTAAAACTTTAGAGAAGCTCTCAAAAAAAGAGCTGTCAGGGAATACCAAATGCAATTTTCAGATACCAAGGGGAAAAATATGTCTCTCTAACATGAGGGTCTCTTCATTGTCTTCATTGTCATGAAATCTTAGGTGCACCTGTCCCATCATCTTGAAAAGAMCTGTGGGAAGTACAGATTTTTATAGATTTCTATCTATATAGAAATACAGAYTATTTTTTTGAGTACAGTGCTTTATGTTTGCTTTGTCTTGAGCACATAAACAGGATTTATTATGAGAGATATTATGCAAAYAGCTTACATACGTACCATTTTTTACTGTAATAAAATTTATATGCAACTTTTCAAATTTGTAGCTATCATTTTTGAACAGTACTAAACCTGCAGAAAAAGAAATATTGCATATAAATTATGAAATGGTTCTGTTAAAAATTAGTAGGCTGTACTCACCAAATTCCTTTAAGAATTAATAAAAATGAGGTGATTTAATAAGTCCCTTTGAAGTTAATTACAGTTACCTCCTAGGTAGCTTTTTCAAGGTGTAGTGAAAGACCTTAAAAGACAAGAAAATTAAATGAAAATGTGTAAGCTGGACAAATAACTTGGAATCAATTTAGTGATGAATTAAATGGAGAAAAAGTAATGCTTCAAACAATTTTCATTGACTTAAACTTAAAAAAATATAATTGCACCAGTCAGCATGACACATGATAGTATGAGTTTTGATTTCAGCAGTCATACATTAAGCAGCTTTATGGAATATCRGCAATTCTGAAATGGCTCTTTTTTGAAAATATTTTTACAAGATGTAAGATATAAAGCTAAGATAAGCTTTTGAAAACAGGTCAGAGCATCTAAACTGGTCAGTGTTTGATAAGAACAAGCAGATCATTCACCTCTTCAGAAGTAGCCTAGACCAAATGGTATCTGTTGGCATTTGTCAGGAAAAAAGGAAAAATGTTAAAGCTTACTGCTGCTGGATACGATAGCTGAAATTCAGTAGGACATTAAACAATTAAGCAGATGCATTAAACAATTTCCTTGAAGTCCTGTGAACTTTTAGCTTGTTGAATGCAGGACTTTCAGCTGACTCTCACATTGCATGAATTTAATAATAAAGCTTCTATTGCTTGTAAAGATATGAGGATAGCCCTAACTTTGTAAAAAATAAATGTAACTGGAAGCCTGTATTCTTTCAAATTATTTTGAATCTCTGCTCCAAGCTACTTCTGAAAGCTTTTTTGATATCAGTACTTTCATCTTCTGTTTATGTAAATCAAAAGTTGTCACATCCCTTTGAATATTTTCTTCACCCCGTGTACATTTTGTATGCACAATAGGTATCTGTGATGTATGGCCAGAGGGAAAAACACTGAGATTTCTTTAAAATCTGATGCAGAGTGGTATTCATCTAAAACTGGAGGTGGGCAGAGGTTACAGGTTCTTGTTCAAATATTATCAAAAGCACAGCGAGGCAGAAAACACTGAGGCAAAAAATTCCTATTAGTTTTCATAGCAGGTAACTATAATTTGCTGACTATCCAATTTTAGAAGTAGTACCTACAGCAGCCCTGCTGTCGGTGTCATCTGTTGTGCAGCACCGCTCATTCGGTGCTGTCATCTGTTGTGTGACGTTGTGTTGCAGACCTGGTTTGGAAACGATCGTCTCGGTATGTGCATTTATTCTGAGTTTTGAGGCATATGCTGGTCCTTTCTTCATAGGTCATTAAAGCCTTAAAAAAAAAAATTGTCTAAACAAAGTGGCAGTTTAATTTTTTGCAAGTATTTCTTACATGCTTGTAGGTTCATTTTGGACTGTAAAGTACCATAGCGACTTTTTCAATACTAAGTGAGTAGATTTTCTCCCATTATCAGTAAACACTAATTTTAATTGCTTAACAAAACAGAACTCTCATTGTACATTATGTAGGCAATATTCATCTCCTAAAAGGGGGTTGTATTTTCAAGCCTTGGACATGCTGTGTGAAGTGTCACCTCCATTTGCTTGTTTCCAGTTTGATGTCCTTACCGTTATTTGTTGGCCAGTCGTTGCCTTTTGGAAAGGGCAGAAACCAGTGAGGCCTCTCTGTTGCACTACACAGTCCTCTAGACATGTGGTTGTATCTGCCACTTTCAAGCTGCTTCAAGTCCTTTTCATAATTGTGAAGCTACCACCTCTTCATACATGCCTTGACATCTTAACACTTTTCATCCATCTCTATAGCTTTTCCCGTCCTAGTATATCTTCAAAAGAGGGGCCAGAGCTGCACAAAAAATATAAATAAAATAATTACACTCTCCATTTCATTCTCTTATTCTTTCCTGACAATTTTGATCACTCTGCACATGCTTTTGACCACTGTTAGTTGAACTGAAATTCACAGAACTGAAATTCACAGAACTATGACTATGCAGTTTTGTTTCTCAGTGATGATAGTAAGCATAGAGTCAGTCCTTTAATAGCTGAAACTGGCATTGTTGTTTTCCCCATGATGTTTTCCCTTATGTTTATCTACATAGATTTTCACTGTACAATTAGTCAGTTTCATAMGGTCCACCTGTAACTGTTCACTGCTGGCCTTGCTCTTAAAACCCAAATGCAATTTGGACTCTAAATATTATTCACTTCTCCCTTTTCTACATGGTGTTTGACTCATTCCAAGAATTTCAGTAACTCTGAAGGTGTCATAGCCCTTTACAGAATCTGTGTTAACTCTTCAATAATATGTAATATTTATCTGCTCTTTTATGAATTCTGCATTTTTTGTACCTTATTTTAGTGACTGCTTATTTGGACTGCACAGAAGTTAAGCTTTACCATTTGATAGTTCCTGCATCTCTCTGGAACCCATTTTTAATGGTAGGTGTCATATTGAAGCCTTGCAGTCCTCAGGTATCTTAGTTGGTTTAGAGAAAGAGGTTACTCATTAGTCCCACAGTTTCATCCTTGAGTTCCTGTTGAACTTGGTTGAATATTCTTTGTTGTTGAATTCTTTGTTGAATACTCACCTTTTTGGGTGATTTCTTCCTGCACGYGCTGTTCATTTCTTTCATAGCTACTTCCATCAGAGCTTTTACTTGAGACAAATATTTTGTTATGTTTCCAGGAGAGAGGGCTTCTGGTGTGAACCTCTTCACTGACGCACACAGCGTCATTTTTTTTTTAATTATCAATTTATTTTCTAGAGCACTTATTTTATACTGTGATCATATATTGGTCATGTGCGCTTCAGCAGGTTCACTGCTTCTGATGTGTTTCGTAAGGAATTCATTACTAGTGTCTTTAGTTAATTGGCTCTCACTTTTTTTTTCTTTTTTTCTTTTCTTTCTTTTTTTTTTTTTTTGGAATCGCTTGGTCTACCCTTAAATGTGATCTTCCAGAGTATGGTATCCTTTCTTTTTTTTGGACAATTACATTAAAATAAAATAGCCGTTATCCTCTTACTCATTTTGGAAAACTGGTGTTATATTTCAGTACAACACAGACTCCGACTCCATTAGGTATTGTGACATTTAGTGCAATTTCAGTACCTAGAGCGTTAACAAAACCACTTTATTTAAAGGGAAGGGAGAAAACATCCCTTTAGGGAGGAAGAGGATGAAGGGAGTATAGAAATCATATTTGGAACAAAATTAGTTGAGAAAGACTCCTGTTTCTTACTTTTCTTTTTAATCGTAATTTGAATAAGTTTCTTTTCCAATGATGTTTTTGAATTGCTCGTATATTTATGATTATTCAGATTATTCAACTGAGTTGTTCATTCCTTCTATGTCTTTAAAGGCAATGTATTAACTTTAAAAATACATAGCTTAAGGGAAAGTTATCAAACATTGTGTGCTCGATTACTGAGGAAATGCCATAGTAGGTTAAATACTGCTACTTACTAAACCCTCTCTTACCCCTCTGGATTCCACATCTGGTCAAAGTCTTATATCTGAAATCAAAATAATATAAAATTTCTTGAAAATTTTAAAACAACTTCCAGTATTCATTATGAATTATAATTCATTGTGAAAAAAATTGTTCATATCATAGTAATTCAGAACTGTAGACATAAAAAAAAATCAGATGATTAAGATAAAAATGATTACTGTATTATATTATCAGTCACGTTTAAGTAAAAAACTCTGTCATCAAATGAAAATAAGCATGCCCACAAAATTCTTCATGAGACAACGGAAAACTGAAAAATGAAACGTTTTCTGTGTGTTTAATATATTCTAAATGAGACTAGGCATTCCTTTTTGCATTACTTAAAACAGCATTATTGATGTTAGGAAAATTGCATCCACAGAAAAATACTAGCAAATACTATATGCTTTTATGGAAACCTTTCAAATTTCTGACTTTTTTTCTGATGTTTTTCTTGTATTGTGTTCTGAGAAAGCTTATTTTTGGTGATGAGAAGAGGGAAGATGCTAATAACTGTAATTAACTAGCTTAATAAAACAAGATGGTAAGTATATAGCACACTATTATTTCATATTAAATTATCTGTGCAAATGTAATGTTTTTAGCTGTAGGAGGCTGTTCTAAAGACATGGCTTTCTCATCTGTGCTTTAGATATTAATGAAGTGATATTACATTTTTAACATGAAAAATATTAAAAATTCCTTAACATGAGATAATTAAAATTATTTTAGGATGTTCCAAAGTAATTCTAAATTGTGACAGGAATTATAATCACATTTCTGTTGGTAGGGCTTCAATGACATATCATCTCTTTGATAGGCTCCTGCAGTATGCACAGGTGTTGATAAAGGCATATACAGGCTTATTTACCATTTTGATTCCAAGAATCATTTTTGTGTATAATGTCTGGTCTGTATGTACCTATACATACATAACAAAGTAAGAGTAAAGATTTTCTGAGCATAGATTACTTATATATAAACAACTAAAAGAGTGTGTACAAAGTAGTACTGGTTCTTAGGGAGGTGTAGAATGGTATCAAAAATAGAGCACAAAAAAAATCCTGTTCTTGTCCTCACTCTAAAAATCTGATTCTGAAAAGCTGTTGATAATAGCACTCTGAATGTTTTATTCAGAATGAGGTGACAGGAATTTTTTTCTTACGTAGCATTGGTTTGTGTGTGTCAAATTTTGTTGTCTTCTATTTACTGTGTGTGTGCAGGGGATTGAGATTGGGTGGGTGCGTAGAGCTAGCTCTGTTTGAACTGTTGCAAACAAAAGCCAACAAGGCCTGGCAACATAATCTTTTTTGCCTCCCRTTTACTCTGTCATGTGTTTAATCTGTAGGCTAATTGCAGTACTGGGTTGAATTTCTGATTTTTTTCTCTTCTACATCTGTAAGAAATGATCAACGTTTAATTAATGAGTCAGGCAGCTGGAGGCCTAAAGGATATGATGTTAGTTCTGGTAATGAGGATGTTTTGAAAGTTGGTTGCTTTGGTTCGTAGCCAGTTTTGTTCAGCAGAACTTTCATTTAAACAGAGCTGAAAACATGTAATGATCCTTGTTAGTTTGGTATTACCACCTATTAGAATTTCAGTGCAAAAAGTCAAAAAGGGCAAGGAAAGCCCACATGCAAAATGGAATTTGCTGTCAGATAGATGCAGAGCTTTTTTTCAAAATGGAATTATATACAGAAAATTGGCTATCCGTATTATTGTGAGCTTATCASTGAGTATATTTAATATTTTACTATTGGTAATTTAGCCATTAATATAGATACATTCTGAGGTGAGAACATTTTTTAAAAATAAGAAACTTTATCCTAACCTGTATATTTGCTCAAAGCACAGGAAAAGATTCCCTGTTGGAATTATGCAACTTCCAGTTAATCTACTTAGAAGATTTATTCTTCATCAAAAGAATGAAAATGTTATTTGTGAATAAACACTAAATCTTTATGCAAGATAAAAATTATCAGAGGAATTAAATACACTTGCTGCGTTAGCAAGAGGTAAATTGTAACCAACTGACAAGAGTCTGTTCATTTTATGTAAATATTGAAATCTGAGACATTGAAGATGAACATCTAGAAAATATACAGAAGACAAATGATATGCCRTTGATTCCCAGGTCCTTTTCCTAGGAAGCTTTTTCATGCAGGGAGCAAGTCTTAGATTGGTCTCTCCTTAGTTTTATATGCACTTTCTCTCACTCCAAAACTTGAGACTTCTCTTGGAGCTGATAGACATKAAGAATATCTACACATTCCTTCCTCTCCAGTTCTGGATTCTCCTGGTTTTCCTTGTTCCTAAATTCGATGAGGACATTCCTGTGGGGGCAACTGGGGCCAAACCTCTTCACCTACATGGGAAATTGGTGAATTAAGGATCAGAGTGCCAGAAACTGGCAAAAAGTCCGGTTGAGAGAGCTGAGCTGACTATGAGGCAGAAGACTTAAGGCATATCCTGTAGGCACAAAGCCTGTTTCAGTAGTTCGATCTGGGGAAAAAATAGGTTAACTATAATTCTTGGCCGTTAGTGTTGCATAACTTTTGAGAGTATTTCTCATATAATCCTATGAGAACTCATTTGTTGGTTTATATGAGGTACAATTTTGTGTCTGAAGAACATACGTGAGGTAGGCCTGAAAGAAGCCGTGTTAGCCACGGAAGCAGTGCTGTGTTGCTGCAGTACAGGCTGCTGCTTAGACCACCACAGGACTAAAGGCATTTCACTAAGATTGTCTTTTTTCCGTTCTGTATGTTAGAGACATGCAGATGAAAGGGGGGGAGAGGGGGGAGTTGTTTCAAAGTGAGAAAATGAACGTTGAAGCTTTGAAATGCAACGTGTCCAACAGAAAAACAAAACAAAAAAAAAGTGACAGATTGAATTGATGATAATCAAAATAGTGGTAGAAGGAAATACAGTTGAAAATATAACAGTCAGACAGGAGAGACTGCCAGAATGTCAGAATGTTCAGAGTAATACAATTTCAAATACAGTCAAGAAAATAGAACTGGATTTTCAAAAGCAATCATTCCAGAATAGAGGAGAGCAGAGAGTTAAGGTGTCAAATAATAGCAGTGCCTTATGCAGCTGTTTCCTCCTAAATCCCAATTGCCAGATTATAAAATTGTGTTACACATACTGGCTGCAGGCTGAAATGCATAAATGGATCTAACCTRAGAAAATATGCCTGTTTTACCAGGGCTTTGAAACCCTGTACCATGTAGTTTTGACTTATTTGCTATAGTACAGCTGAAAAAATAGCTTCTTTAATGTAACAAGCAGTGTAACAGCTGTCACAGGAAAGTTTTTTCCATCTTCATCTACATTGCCTGTAGACTATCATTCTTTTAATTATAGATAAAATAACCTCAGTGGGTATTACTTGTAAAAAATCCTCTAGGAAAAAAAGCAAAGCTGTCTAAATGTAGTTACTATGGCTAATATGCTGTCCCTGTATGTACCCAGATGCACAGAAGTGGGGAAAAAAMCAGTCTGTCAAGCGGATAGAATGAATGTTCATTCTAGCAGGAGTGCAGAGATTCAGGAAAAAGGCTGCGACTTGACAACCTAAACCTTTAAAAGAACTAGAAGGAGCTGCTAGTTAACAGTTTTATTTTTATCATTTTTCTGAAGTAGTTCAAGCCCAAGATGAGAACCCATGATACCATCAACAGCAGAATCAGTTACAGAGGATTAAGACAGAACAGTCTGAAGTTGCATACTGTCCTAACCCATTCCTCTAATCTAAACTCTCCTTCATCTGGCTGGTGATTCTTCTGAAGYGGTTTTCAGGGGGAATACCTTTGTATGTATACACAGTAGAACCCCATTTTCAGAATGGTGTCTCTGGGTGCTTCAAGGTAGAATTATGAATGAGTGGGTTTGCAGTGAATGCAAAATTTACCTAAGAGGAAATTGCTAAATTAGCTTTTTTTTTTCTTTTTTTTTTCTGAAAAGAAAACATTCCTTGAGAATTTATAAATTGCGTATTCTGACAGCAATTTTTTTTTTTTTTTTGCAAAGCAGAATATTTTTGCTAATGTGGGACACTGTTCTGTAAGTTACAAAATACTGAGTGAAATTATTCAGTTTTTGATGAGAAGGAAAATACATACATGTATGTGAAGATTGCAGGAGGTTCTCAGTGATTGGAGAAAAGCAAATGTTACAACCATTTTTTAAAACAGACAAGAATAATGTGAGGAATTTCAGGTCAATTCAGGCTCTTCACGGGAGAATGGAAGATAGCAACCATAAGTTTAAAAAGTTTTAAAGTTTTTTAAAAGAAATTCAGTGGATACAAAAAAAACTTTTTTTTTTTTTTTTTTTCCCCATGAGGATGGTCAAGCAGTGGATCTGGCTGCCCAGAGGGATGTGCAGTCTCAATTTTTTTATATTTTTAACATTTTCAAAAACTGATTGCATAAAGCCCTGAGCAACCCGGTCCAAATTCAGTGCTGATCCCGCATGCAACAGGGAGTTGGACAAGATGATGTCCTGAGATCCTTTCCAACCTGAATTACTGTATGACTGTAAACCCATAGATTCCACTCTTGAACTACATTCCCTATAATACTAATAGCTATACCACAGAAAAAAGATTAGCAATGTMTGCCACTTAAAAACAGCTCTAGAACAGAAGAAGAAATTGGTCAGAATATTGGACCATCTAGTAAGTCACTTTTTTTTTTTTGACACTGTGACACAAAATAATGAAGCAACTTTATGGGTATTTGTAAGGAGTATATCTCCAGTGTGAAGGATGAACTAGAGAAAGCATAAAATTAGGAAAGTGCAAGTGTGCAAAGGAAGCTAATGCTGGTACCTCATAGGAAAGATGAATCACTCTCTGTAGTGATTCTAGCATGGTGGGAAATTACAGGGAGGGAGAGATGGATGTTGACAKCAGGAGAACAAGTGGCTGAGAGGAATTTCTGATAGAGGTTAGGATGAGTGGGATGGAATGAAGACTAGATTAACTTCAAGGAACATAGAAGAAAACATTACACACAGACCTGTATGAAACTTTAAATGGATAAATCAGGTGGCCGATGGTAACTTCTCTCCTTGGTTATCTCACTTCTCCCATTTCTAAACAGGAGAAAACGCTGATCACTTCCATTATTTGACGCTGCTGTTTTTGGGTAAGGAATAGCATGTGAAGCACAGCACATTAGAAGTAGGATCATAACTGGTTTAGGGAACTCTTGGTGGGCTGAACTCTGCTTGTGCAGAGTGCATTTGTGTGTCTTACCTGTCTTTTGTTAGTGGAATTTTTCATGTAATGGTATCTTCTGGATATTATTTCCAAATAACTTTTGTCTTCCKAATTTAAATTGTTAAATTGTTACTGCTTTATTAAGTGAGATATTCAGGACAAAGACAGGATTAATGGTATGTATATAACAATTATTTGGCAAAGGAATTATTGTTAATAATTTAGAGTCTGTTTATCGATTTTCATTTAGGAAAAATAAAGTGCAATAAATGTGAGCAGCCTTTGTCTTATTTTCGTAGGGAGACAGAGCTGATTTACTAGCTAAAATTGTAGTAAATCTAATGCAGCTGCTTATATGCAGTGAACATATTGCAAAGCAGTCAGAATAACTTGCCTATTAAATCAGAGGGATTTAATAAACAGTCCTTGGATACATTTCTCAATATTATGTTAGCTTCTATGGACACAATTTATAGTGATATTCACCAATTATTTTAACCTTTATTATAATGCAACTGTAAGTAATGTGTTTTCATTTTATTGTAAGTGAACATAAATATTTAATTAACATAAAAACCCTGATACTTCACGTTTTGTTTTCATGATGGATTCATGAATATGATCTAAGCAAAACTATAAAAATTGTAAATGATGTTGCKTTGAGCAGCAGCACAATGAAATTGGAAAGATAATCTTGTTTACTACTCTTGCTTATCTTCACTGTTCAGATTTATTTGTTCCTTGTTTCAGAGTTGTTATTTTGCTCTTTCAAATCTGTAAGTAAATGTCACATAACGCTGTACTCCACTGCAGACAGGCTGTAATATGCCCAGGTGTGGCTCATCTGCTCGATCTGCTGCCATTTCTTTCTCTGAGTCTTCTGGAGCCTTGCTCGATCTTCTGTGATGATGAGGCAGGTATTGCAGGGCACACTGTGGATTTAAAGCGTAGTAGGACTCCAGTTCTGCTTCCAAAGATAGATCAATGTCATATAAGACGTTTCCCTTTAGGATTTTTTTGTCTGCAACGTTAAATATAATAAGAATTAGAGTCATCTGAAAAGAAATGAAGACACTACTACTCATCATCTAATTCAACTCAGTTTTCTGGAAGCGTCTATTCTTCATCAAAAAGGTCAATGAAGATTTTAACATGGTCATTCCTGAGGTAATAGGATGTATTATATGCAAATCATAACCTTTGGTAGCACAGTTTATCCCTTCTGCCTTGTGCACAGAACAGTCCTCTTATTTAAATAAGGGCCATCTGAAAAACAGGCTATAAAAATTTTCCAGCTTATATAATGTTCCATTTTTTCTCATGTGTTCAGAAATATACTGAAACTTTCATAGGTATTTCAAAGGGTTAGACTTCATAAAAAAAAAAAAAAAAAAAAAAAAAGAAGAAGAAGATAGCTGTGTATTCTGTGTCTATGAGTATTTCTTGTCATATTTCTTGCACACTTTTTCTTTCTTGTTCCTCATGTTTGGAGCACGTTATTAGTCATGTATCTGTCACTATTTCATCTTTCTAAACTATTTTGGGGAGAGAAATGAATTATTTCAATAAWTTTTAATATCTGGCAATGTGACATTAAAATAAATTGCCTATTGGGGGCTCTTACCAGACAATTTTCTGGAGGTGGGCTTTCAGAGCTGAAGTGAGGAGATAAACTTCTCTACAACTCCTTGCCCAAATCGCCCAGCATTAAGGCAGGCTTCCCTGTCTTTCCCTCAAGATTTTGTGTTGGTAAGCATTGAAAAAAAACTTCAAACAAGCACTCGTATCAAAACAACAGGCTCCATGATCAGAGACCAGCAGGGAAAAAAAATATATATTCCTCAGCAGTTTATCCACGTCTTAGGAACTTAGGAAGTTTGATGCACCGGCCGCCTCTGTCTCCATTACTCCACTGACGCTAGAAGAGATTTTCTGAGATCACTCTCTGCGATAAGGAGGTTTCATAAGTGAATTTCCCCAGTGCTCTGCCTCATGGTCTGAGTGCTGCATTGGCTTCATCACTCCTTCATCACTCAGTCTTTTATGTGAGAGGGGCCCTGAATATGAGTTTTAGGATACACTTAACCCAGCAAAATGGACTTTTCTCTTGTCCTGATATCTGGCAAAGTCTCCTCTTCCTGTAAATCTGCTTCACTATGAAAGACTGCATTTTCTACCTTCCTAAATTACTTACTGGACAAAAAGACTTTTTTCTCTCTCTTTGTTCAGTAAAAGAGCCATCACTTATCCATTGTGTGATATCTTGATTTTTTTAAAGACGTCCACAGATTCTTGAAGGATTAGRTATATTGCTTCTTATTGCTTCTGCCTGTGAAAGCCCTGTATCCTTGTGGAAGACAGAATCTGAACCTCGTGTCTCTGACCATCTGCCCCCTATTGATTTACTCCAGGTTGCACTATGCTGCAGTCATGTCACTGAAAATGTGTTTTCAGTGCCACTTACTTCTGTAAGAAGGATGAAAAAGATTCAGACTTTCTGGTTAAACTGCCAGRTTCTTCCTGGACAAAGTATCCCCTAGATGCTGTTTGCAGCTGTTTGAAGATCAATGAATTCTGGAATGAAGGTGTGGATTGATCCTCCCATTTTCATTTTCTTTCAGTGAAAAATGCTAAGATGCATCTCCAGTGTTACTGTACAACCTTAGTAGGGACACAAAAATATCTGGCAAATTTGAAATTGCCCACAAGATAGTGCTGCTTTGGTGCTGTCCATGGTACATTAGGCTTAACTAGTACTATATATATATATATTTTTTTTTTTTAAGGGGGGAGAGAAGGAGGGAAGAGCAGATCGCATTGCATGCAATCTGCACTGCTCCAGAAGTCTAAAAAACATTAATCAAATTTCATAATCTAATTAGACCTTTTCATTTGGTAATATTAATGCTGGATTTCAAATCCAGCAAATTCAAATAGACAGCATTAGCAGTTTCAGTTCTTTGAACCTGCAAACCTTTTTTTTTTTTTTTTTTTTTTTTTTTTAACAGAAGTACTAGTATTGTAATAAAAGATCATCAGTGAAATGCATTTATGTATTTTAGTTTTCTCTAGGAATGTAATTTATGGAGACAAGAAGATTCCTATTTTTTTTTATTCTAATGAATAGATAATGAAAAAGAAAAAAAAATCTTCAATTTGGTTGCACTGCCTTTGTAAACAGTATACAAGTTTGTCAGACATCTGCTTCTTATTGGATTCACAATGAAAATACTTCTCTTGCTACTCATAGCAAATGAAACATTAGTAGAAGGATATACTACCAAGAGCCTTAAGTTACTAGAGTCTCCAAAAGTGGGTGACTGCCAAAGCATCGTTGCTTCTTAATCCTTATTCAGGTTTAGTTGATGGTGCTTTCCATGTTCATAAGGCATGTCTTTACAGATAAGAAAGATGAACACCTGCCATTAGTTCAAGTGGTCTTATTTTCTCAGGGCAGTTAAGAATGTTTGATTTTATTACTTTTTTTCTTTTCCCCAGCAGATTAAGCATGAAGGAAAACACATTATTTTTTAGTGAAGTAATTTTCTATGTATACTTAGTCTTAAATGAAATTCATTTAGTATGTATTTTATCTTGTCACAATAATTTGGATAGTATTGATTTGTGTTTTAGATACTAAAGACCACAATTTTTCCTCATGTCACACCTCTGAATAACTTAGCCTGGCTTTGGTGGAGGTTAAAAAATGAACAAAGATATATTTCTACCTCTTTTTAATAAGCTTCATTTTTTCTTTAGTAAACCTTTTCTCAAGGAAAGTTTTACATATAACCCTAGTTTCTATACTTGAAAGGGAGACATCGTCAGAGTTTGATTATTCCCCATGATGCTTCTCTGATTGTACTTTGATTCACTTTCATTATGTTTTAGAGCTTACAGCCAAGACTATTATAAAACTGTATTGCTTCCTTGAGTCAAGCTTTTTAATCAGTCAGTTGTGGAACTGAAACTTAAGTGCTCTTCAAGTCCCAAGTCCTTGCTAGTAGTCACAATATTATTCCTGGAAACAAACAAACAACCTGAGCCCCCTAGCCTCCAGAGGTAAAACAAACAACTGTATATATTATATATGTGGGCATGCAGTTAATTAATAAATGTCAGAATTTTTACTCAATCTGTTGAAATTGTGGAGCAACTCTTCATTTAAATCTTCCTGAAATTTTGAGGCTATCACCTGAAAAAAWTCCATACTTAATCGTAATGGATTAGATCATTTAACTAAAAGCAGTGATCATCTATTAAATTCTTAGTTCAATTTGCAGTACAAATATTCATTAAAATAAATRAATGAAAGAAAACCCACTTTTTTGAGGAATTCCTTATAATTAAACATATTTTCATTTTGTGATATCTCTAGTTTTAACTTATGCATATCACAGCAGAGAATCATTTTAGTGTTTCCAGCCTTACATATAACAATGACATTTATCCACGGAGTGCTCCTGAGTTCAGAATTTTCATGCTAAGATGGGATTCTTAATATGAAAACTATTGGCCATTGTTATTTAAGCAACTGGCTCTTTTGTGTAAACTATCCGGCAAATCAGATACGAGAAACTCACTACCAGTGAGTTATTTGTAAAGATAATTTACTACACGGTAGAAATCTATATAGCTTCTACCCTATTCACAGACAAAGCTAATGTTTAAGCTTAGTCTACATATCATACAAAGGATTGAATTAATAAAGTGGTGACCAGTTCTCTCAAGCAATAGGTAGTGTTCAAGAATACAAAGACAAAATGAGGCAAYCCTCCGTATAGTTCTGTGTGTGGATGTAAGAACTATTATTCCTAACATATATTACACTTGGATAGAGCTTCATTTTCCAGTCTAACCAGGAACTTTGCACGTTTCATCAAAATTTGATACATATCTTATTTTCAAATATTGAATGTTCAGCACTTCAATAAATTGGAATCTAGGAAGTTATCTCACAAATACATGTCAAGTGTAAAAGTATCTACATGTCAAGTATATGAAATATGTATCAGAGAATATATGGAAGATAAACATTGAACATTTCCATATGTAGATTCATAGGAGGGGAAATTCTATTCTTGTCAAATACCTTTTGTTGCTGATAAAGAGAAGCAGTCACTTGGTGGTTGTGAGTCAAGTGACAAAATTATTTTAGCATACAAGAAATTAGCTCTTTCTGTAGACTCTGCCATTGGGGCAATTACGCAATTACATCAAAATAAAATGAAACCAAAATGACATCAAACTAGTATTTAATAAATTGTTTATCTTAGAATCTATCATACTGTGCAGGTGTTGCCTAAAAAAGAACAAATAAAGAAGATTTTGTATGCAAACCATTCTTATATTTATTTATCTATCTTCTACCAAAACACATGCCTTGTTCTGCTGCATTTTGAGGAATTCTTCTAACTCCAGCAGTACTACAGGCCACAGCTTTTGCCATTCGAAAAAACAGAGCATGGCTCAGAGGCCTGCTTGGAAACCAATAAAATGTTTGGACACTGACTTCATGAAACAAAGGCATAAAACAACAAAAAAAAAATCAAAATATCAGTTATATCAGTGAAACACTTTCAGATTTCCACACCATAGAAGGACTGTGCTTACAGAAGCACAGGACAAATTTATTGTTCTTTTCATTTCACAAAGGAATAATTCATTACCTTATAGAGCTCTTTGCCTAACCATTATTATCTTCTCAAATCAAGAGTTATTGAAAAAAATACTAGTATTGATCTGTGTTCAGGAAGAATTTTTTTTAACAAATCATTTGCTGTATTTTTTATCAAATAATATATAATATTATCAATATTAATAATATATCAATATATTATTTTATCAAATAATATATTTATCAACTATAGTAGTAGGACTGAAAAATTGTACATTTTTTTTTCTACAGTTTTAAATGGAGCTGAAGAGCCCGACAAAAACAACCATGTAACTAGAAATTACTGTTGTGAATGCTGCTTGSAAATCTCAGCCTGAAGGTGAAAATGACTCAGTAGCATGTTAATTAAGATACTAATGTAAAAGAGAGTACACCTGGGTTCCAGTTCCTGTTCTAGTGTGTGCATAATTATTTATGCAAAGTGAACAGCCTCAGGAGAGAGATTGAAAGCTCTCAGCTGCAAGTTATCCTGTATCTTTGAGGCAGAGGTGCTGTCTAAAAAGTGAGAGACCTGAACTCAAATTCTCTTGAGCCTTAACACTCAAAATCATTGTGTACAAAGGGGAACACATTGTATCTATGGTGCTGAGAACTTACCATTAGTCCACTTAAAGTTTAAATGCTGGTCCAAAATTCTCCAAAAGGAAAAAAAAAAAGCCCTTTCTGTTACTTATTATGTTTTGCTACTTTAGCCACCATTGTCCCTCTGGATCCTAAGACTGGCAACTTCCAATTCTCAGGAAAGGGAGATGAGAGTGTCCATGACAAGTCATCACCATCCTGAAGTCTTTGCTGAGACGAATTAATGCTGGGGCAGAAGGAGGGGTCTTCCTCCTCCTTCCAAGAGGAGAATGATGTTGATGCTTTCTTCCTGTCCAGTCTAGAGAACACCTGGATTTTAATTTTTTATTTTGTTCTTTTTTGTTCTCTAATCTCAGACTTTCTTCCTCCTGCTGCCAACGCAGTGTGCACGTCAGGGCCTCCCTGGGGCTCTGACCCTTCCCGAGCTGCAGACAGGACCTTGCCCACAAGGTTCACTTGGCCACCAGGCGCCTGGTCAGMCCGGCCCAGTTCAGGACACAGCAAGCCCAGCCACCCAGCCACACAGCTGGCAAGAAAAGCATATTTACTGGTTTAACATGGCTTGCAAAGACAGCACAAGGTTGAATCTGGAAATTCAGTAACTGTTAGGCAAAGGTATTGTTAACACTGGTGTAAAAGTAGCATAAGATTTTGTTGGTTTTTTTTTTAAACCAGGAAAAGCTATTTGTTAATAGAGTACTTAGGGTRCAAAAGAAAATATTGTCATACTTCTGGGGAAAAAGCACATCCATATTTCCAGGAATGCAAGCATAAATTGAGGCAATAGAAGGTATGAAACAGACTATGACACTCAGAGCCTTTAATATAAAGACTGTAATGACAAGTGAGTTTGCGAAGAGAAGGCATTTCATCCTGCTGTATGCAGACCAGGTCTGGCTTGAAATTCCTAAGAAGTCTGTCACCATTTTGCCCTTTGGATACACGTGAATGGCCCATTGTCTTGATAGGATGTCACTGTTCTTTAGCTGTACCTTAGTGAAGGGGGAGATTATGAAATACAGTGGAATGACTGAGTAGAAATGGAGATAAGTTTTGGCAACACCACTTTGGCAATACAGGACTATACAAAGCATTTACATGAGAAGTTTAAAATGGATGCTTTTCTAATTTGAGAAATAACTTTGGAGAGACCTTAAATAAATCCTGAGAAAAGATGGAGCTTGCAGAACAAGAATCAAAATCAGTGTGCCATTCTGTGCATTAGTTTATTATTTTCTATTCTGCCTTCCCACCATTATGCATTTACATTTTAAGTGGCTGAACAAACTGATTAAATATAATTGAACTGCACAAAGTTGCACACCTAGGAAAAATGAGATTTATGTAATTACTCTTTTTCTCATTTTCTCTTAATAAGTAAGATTTTAATGGCCAATTTCATCCAAACCTGACACAAACACAGAGGCTTTAAAGGTATGTTCCTGAGTTTCTTGGAAATCTGCAACAGGATATTTGCCTTTCTAAGGAAGGGCTTTTAGTTAGAGGGCACAAGAAAGATCTGAGATAATCTGTTAGAAGCTTAGATAGATGCTTAGGAAAAAGTCTTTTTTTTTTTTTTTTTTTTTTTGTGTGTGTGTGTGTGTGTGTGAAAGAGATTATACAGAATAAAATGAAGATGAAACAAAGGAATGTTCAGTACCCATCTTCAAGAAACTTTTTTTAGATGTGCTATTGGTGGAGTAACTTTAATTATATATTGTATACCTGATTGTATACTTATAATGTAGATTGTATTATTTCTGAAAACAATATTTTTTATTTATGTATATTGATTCGTGCTTGATATTTCTTTCCTTTTTCAAGAGGCAAAATTATATACATATGCAAGTATACTGCTGAGTGTGGTAGATGCTGGGCGAGCAAAGTTGTTTTCAGTAAAAGAATGAACCAAAGCCTGCAATTTGTCACAAATGTGACCTCTTTATTTCTCTGCTTTTCCCATCAACAAATCCTTTACCTCTGTAATTTTGGATGTTATAGGGAGTTCTATGAAATTCTTGTGTAACGTATAGTCCCAGTTTGTCTTAAGTAGATACTTAACCTAAGGAAAAACACTGCAGCAAAATCGTTGCACCAAGAATTGTGACTGAGGAAGAAAATATCATTTTAGGTTAAGTTCTATTAAGATTTGAATCAGAGAGACACCTATTCCAGTACTGATTTCTCTTCTTATGGAAGCAACCAATAATAAATAATGTGGAATTGTAGTCTCATAAGTAGTTTAATTCAGAATAGATTATCCTTGCCGCTGAAATTGATAATCCATTGGTAATCCGTATGYCATCTACAAGAAAGTAGAGTAGATTGATCTAGTTGAAAGCAGGGACAGTACTGTTGGGAAATAAATTTGAAAATATTAGCATGAGTGATTGCAGATAGAGAAAAAAGCAGCTAATTCAATGATGGAACAAAAAGATCCACATATATAATATACAGTATGTTATCTACTTATGCAAGTATTAGAGTTTTACATGTTATGATCGTCATGTGATTTGTTGAGCTAATTCGTTTATGTGGTTGGTTTGTACTAATGTATTTCCCTTTGAAAGGTCAAGCTGAGTCAGTTAATGTTTTTTATAGAGTAGAATTTCGTAGAGAACGTACTTTCCTGTCATTTTTTATTAAATACAGAAATTGATTATTCTTTGCTAATAACATGAACATACTCTGAGAAACAGATTATACAGAGGTGAAGAAATAGGAAGACAAATCATTTTTTTTTTTCTTTCTAGAGTGTTATAAATCACAAAGTCTACAACTGTAAAAGGTATTTTCAGAATATTACGTTATTATGTATCAAACAGGGTATTAATAGTGGTACACAAAGCAATTCAGGGATCAGAACAAAATTACTCAGTACACAGGTTCAGGGAAGCAGAAATACAGTCCAAAATTACATTCCTTTCACTTCTATAATTAATTAAAATATTTCTTGTTTGTTGTAGTATGAATTCCGAATTCCGTTTTTCCTTTCATCTTCCAAACTATCATAACTTGAGAAATACCAGTTCCAAGTTACTTATCTTTAAAGTGTAATCTTTGAATAGTTTAGTTGGCAGGCATACCCAGAAAGTGCAACTTCACCTTCCCCTGGAATTCTGTCATATGATATGTCAGTTGGGAAGCCTAAATAGTAAATAATGTTCTGACTGATAATGGTATTTCAACTAGAGAAAAACTGATTGTTAAATTCTGCAAAATCATGACAGAACAAAGAAAAGGAGCAGGAAATTGTTACACACGTTGTTATTCTCAAAATAGTTAGAAGGATGAAACACATATTGAAAGAATCTGTCATAATTATTAAGACAACAGAAAAAGATCTTCTTAGAAATCTGCAATTTTTTAGTTCATTGTCAATAGCTAATAAGGCTGACAGAAGTTTTAGGGCCACTGACTATACTGTAGACAGGGGGTATTAATAGTGAATTAAATGAATGGTGTAAATCTGCCTTTACCTTCTTAATTGCCCACACTTGGGATTGAGGACCTGTGCAGACTTGTGCTGTCTTTTAGTTTGCTTGCAACCTCTTCTCTGCTCTAAAAAGAACGGTAGTAGCTAGATGGCTTTCTGATTTGACCTGCTTTTTAAGTCTGAAATTTAGAGTTTTTTAATGCTTGCTTACTGAAAATATTTCCAATCTTTAAATCAGTTTTAACTGATTACAAGGGAATTACAGCAGCATTGAAAAGTGCATATATAATTTCATGAGAAGCTTGATTTTTTTAAATCATGATTGTCTTGTACCGTAGGTTATATGCTCATTAATTTGTCTAATTTCAGATCAGTTACACCTTTCTGATTCTCAGGAAGCCTTCAAAGCAATCCTTTGTGAGATAATTAATTTCCAAAACCAAGATAATGAAAGATGGGAACTTGCTAGTACCCATACAATAGCACCCAAAGATCAAAGAGCTTTAGGGTTAAAAGCAGGAGTTTGAAAAGCCAGTCTGAATATGTTCTGATATCTGGCAGCATCACTTATAAATAAGTATTTCCTTTAACTTTTAATTTTTTGAAACACAAAGAATATTTGTGCCTGAGTCTTTTCATAATCTAGACAGGACTTATGAGGCTGTTTTGACATTTTTCCACAATTCAAAGAGAATACTTAACTGTATTAACAGCAATAACCTAAGATTTTTTTWAATGATACCTTAATAGGCAGTCATTCTTTTGAGAAACTTTATTTTACAGTTTTTTTTCTTTGTCAGCCATCAAACTAATAGCTTAAAAAAATGCCTATTCTTTGCTTACTCTTAATCTTCAAGTGTTGGACTTTGGACAATTTGAATATAGTTTCATATTGCCACTTAATGGCAAAGGCAGCTGACAGTGCCCTAGGCTGCATGAAGAAGAGTCCTGAGAGCAGGTTGAGAGAGAAGGTGCTTCCTGACTCCTCAGCGATGCTCAAGCCACCTCCGAAGTGCTACGTGGAGGCCTAGGCTCCGTAGTAAAGAGAGACATGGACCTGCTGAAATAAATCCGGCAAAGGGCCATGAAGGTTGAAGTTGGACTTCAGACTGGAGTCTGTGCATATGAGAGACTGAGGGAACTGCAACTCTGGAGTCTAGAGAGGAGAAGTCTCAGGGAGATCTTCTCAATGTGTATAAATATCTAACGGGAGAAGAAAAGAATAAGCCAAGCTCTTCTTGGTGGTGCCCACTGTCAGAATGAAGGGCAGTGGCCTAAGCTAAAACACAAGAAAGCCTACTCAAACACTGGAAAACAATTCTTCGCTATCTCCGTAACTCTTTGCTGGTCTTTACCAGCTTGTCTACATCTGAGTTTGAAGGTAAGCCTTCAAAGAAAAAATCTTGGAAAAGATGATTTCAAGAGGACGTTTCTAACCTAAATTACTCTATGTTTTTGTCACATTTTTTTGAAAAGCATAAAAAAACAAACAAAACAGAAAACATCAGAATTAAAGCTGAAAGTGGTTTTATGTAAGTGGCCAGTTTTATACTGGGCAGCAGTAGATTCCTGTGAGGTAACTGAGTTAAATATTTCTGTTTGTGAACTATAGCAGATAAGAAATAAACATGAAATTGGGCAAACAATTATGTCATTTCATCATTTGAGATTGTGACTGCATGTTTTTACCCTTTCTTTAATATAATCCTTGATATACTAAGGCAGCAGGACAAATCTTTAGAAAAACAAATATATTTTTAGTGACTTGGTGTTTCTTAAAAGGGGATTGAGAGCACTCAGTACTGTGGAGGTTGTGTACGTAAAAGTATCTTATCTTTCCAAATGAATGTATTGTTAACAGCCATGGAGACTAGTATGGTCTACTTTTATACAGAAAGTCCAACACTTCCAACAGTCACTCTTTGTAAAATGACTTGTCAACCTGCTTTGGATATACAATTATTAGATATGGTTGCATGTCAGTATTTAACCTTCCAGCAAAAGACATTGTGACGAAGGAATTTATATATATATATATAAATATATAAACATATATATTTATATTGAATAATGAATATCTTGAGATTTTTTTCTTTATATAGATTTTCAATATTCTCATTTTTGGCAATTGTTTATAGTTGACAAATGAGATAACATGAGAGTATAGGTAAAAATACATTACATTATTACAGGTTTTTGTACCCTTGTAATATGATAATATTTTTAAAGTACTTCAGTGAAAGATTAATTTTTTTAATACAAGTAATTATAGATCCAGATGATTCTGAATAGGATGAATTAACAACACAGTAAGATATGCCTTGTAATACTTTTGTTGTAGACTAAGGAAATAGAAAATAAAGGACATATAGAGAAAAATAAAAATAAAATGGCTAATTTTCTGTGTTATGCTGCCAGTTCACTTCTTCCCAAGAAGAATTTTCTGCAGTAACATACTTAGTTCTGATGCAGAAAATATTTTCTGTACCTAGGATCTGTTCAGGTTGATACTGTCATTTCTTTGATCGAGGTTGTAGTGATGAGTGATGTCCTCTTCTCCAGAGGACATCCTTCCACAGATAGGACAAGAGGAAACGGCTTCAGGTTACACCAGGTAAAACATAAGAAAGAATTTCTGCATGGAAAGAGTGGTGAAGCCTTGGAACAGGCTGCCCAGGGAAGCGATCGAGTCACTATCCCTGGCAGTATTCTAGAAATGTGCTGATGAGGCACTTAGCAGGCAGGGTCTTGAAGGGCTTACATATGGTTGGACTTAAAGGTCTTTTCCAACCATCATGATTCTCTGTTTCTGTGATATAAATAATAGTGGAAAAGTTTAATACCAGGTTGTTCACTGTTGCATTTCAAAAACTAGATGTGAATTCTCTAATGTCTTGGTGAAGTGAGGGAAAATAAAATACATTTTTCAAAATAGTGCTGAAAGAACTGATGACAGCAAATCCAAATTATAGTATATTTTGAGTGTTTGAGGAATATGTCTGCTAAAGAAGCATGCAAAGGGATTGATTCCAAGACAAAGGCTGCAAGATCTCCAAGCTGAACTTAGACAATGCTGAGATCTACATGTTTAGTAGCAGACAGTCCCTGTAGACATTCCTCTATGCCCTGATGACATCTGTCTTCAAAAGAACAGATTTCAGAATCAGGCTGAATGGAACAGTCGAGATGTCTTTGCTCTATTAATTGGTTTTCTTGGAAGGTCAAAAAATCCACCTTGGGTGACATTTCCACAACCTCTTTGTCGACAGGAATGAAAATCCGGGTTGTATGTAGTTAAAATTGAAATTCTGATTTCATTCTGTACTTCCAAGAAATGAGAACTTGCTGCTTGTACTTCTATTGAAGAAACCTTACAGAGACCTTAAATGCTTTCTAGGCTACAAGAAAGTTTCTACAAGATCACTGCTTTTCTCTGAAAAAAAAAGGTATTTTGGGACGAGCTGCCTTGCAGTAAGAACAAAAAAAAAATCCATGAACAAAGTAAATGCAGTCCGTATTTTAGATATTTTTTGAATTAGACTTGAAATTCTGCTGATTCAGCTTCAGGATTATGACTTTCCTTACAAAGATTTGTTTTCAAAGCAGTCAAGATGTACAGAGCTGGTAGTGAAGTGATCCGACTCCTTGCCCCATCTCTATTAGAGTACTCTCTTTTAGCAACCTCTATTATCTTTTCTTGAGAAAGAAATTACATAAACTTCACAAAATACAGGAGTAGAAAATGAAAAGATGTTGTTAGAAGCAAATATTACATTGTTCCTTTTTAGAACATGCTTGATATAGATCTTTTGTAAGGATGGGCTGTGAGCATTTTGATGAACTCTTCATTACTACTATGAGTCTTAGAGGACATCTTCAGAACCGTACTAACAAAATGTGTTCAATTGCTGATTGAAATTCTGAAGAGCGTTGATTAATCAACTGGTATCTTAACATATCGAAGCCTTTCGATGTAATTTTTAAATGATCTTACAGGGTCTGCCAGACTGAAAATAACATTTCTAATGCTGTGCCAGTAGACTTTGCAAAAAAATAAAAATCTAATATTTTCTGTTGTATTGGTGATGTTGAATTTTAGTTACATGATGATTTGAAGGGATGTATGTATATATAATTTTTATATATTTTGTATATATATATATAAATATATAGTTTTACAAAAATCTTTTTCAACAGAAGTTCTTAGGCAACCTTTAGTGTAAAGTTTGAGATTTACCTTGTTTGCATTCAGATTATAAAGGCCAAGCACTTGCAATACTAGTTCCAWTTATTGCTGTTTTGCCATTTGAAGGACCACTTGGGCTACCATATGGTTCTGTAGGAATTTTGACAGTGATTCAGTTCAGGTTTTTCTCTCAGTCCTGCTCTGAGCATGTATTCGGCTGCTTTTCTAAAGGCAGTTATGGATGTACCCTTCGATTAGAATGTTCCTGTTCAGTTATTGACCTGACGTTATCAAATTTGTGTTGACTATCCCCAGCACCAACAGAGAAATGGTAATTTTCAAAAGTTTCTATCCCAGCAAAGCTAGAATTAAATTTAATGACAAAGTATGAGTCATGCCGTATATAGCCATCTTTTCAGCTACATTTCTAAGAAAAAGTTTTCAGTTTTGAACAAGTGCATTTTCACTGCACTATGTCTGATTTACTATTATACATTAAAGTACTGTTCAATGAAGTAGAGAGAAAGCAAGGTGCATTTGTGTGTCAGATCATGCTAAATCATACATAATTGTTGAGGTTAGAAACAGCCTCTAGAGATCGTCTAGTCCCTGCTCAGAGCAGGTTGCTTAGGGATGTGTCCAGCCATGTACTGAATATCTCCAAGATGGAGTTTCCACAATGTCTGGGAAGAGAAGGGAACCAAGAAGGGAATCTCTTCCAGTGTTTGATGATACTCTCAGTTAAATGTAAAAAGAAAAAGAAAAAGGAAAAGAAAAAGAAAAAAAAAAAGAGAAAAAAAAAGAAAAAAAAAAGATTTTTTTTTTGTTTAAACAGAATTTCATATATTTCAATTTGTGTCCATTGCACCAAGTCTAAGTCCTGTCATTGAGCTGAGACAAGTTCTACACTCCCCAATTCAGATACTTACACATTAATTACACACGAAGATCCCCACTGAGCTTTCTGTTCTCCAGGCTGAATATTTGAAGCTCTCTCAGCCTCTTCCTATAGATGAAAGAGGTTTCCAAGTTGCAGCATGTCTGTGGTATGGTTTATGAACCACTTTTTGTGAATGTACATATCTGGATTGCATAAGAGGATGTTTGTTGAAAAGCATTTCAAATTTTTTTTTTTTTTTTTTTAATTATGATATTCCTGTTCAACTGAATACTCCTATCTGGATCATCAACATTTTTTTTTTCCTTTAGGACAGTGTATATTTGTTATATGATTTTGTAGTCAGCTTGTCATGACTGAGAATTTTGAGAATACAGTTGTAACTAACCGGCTTTATTTATGCAATATGCTGTTTTAAAATTGTGTATTGTCTCTGCCCAGGTAGTAATGGCTCATTACTGTTTATACTGAGAGAGTAATAGAAAAATAGTCATTGGAGAATTCTCCTAGTTCCTTTTCTGAGTATGTTTTAGTATTTGTGCTATTGTTACACATGTAGTGTATCTTATAACACGTGATTGGATTGTGGGGTTTCTCTTGCATCCTGCTTTTCACCTCTACAACATCTGCTACACCCCAGAAGGCAGTTTSAACTTCATGTGACTTCTAGCTCTTCTCATCAGGGAAAATGACACTTCAACAGATGTAGAAAATGAAATTGCAATGACACAAAGACTATTCTGTCTGTCTAAAAATAAAACACTCAGAGTTCCACAAGCTGGAAATTCAAGTAGGACTCCATATTGATGAAATGAAACCTTAGAACTTTATATCAGTACTTGATTTCCTACTGATAAATCCAAATTAATGCTAATATGATAAATCTGAAAGTTATTCTGAACTACTACTTTAATCCTGGAAGTTGATATTAAGCAATTAAAAATGTAGCAAATATCTCTCGGCACTTTAATATCATGGAGAAATTATGTTAATAACTATTAGTAGCCTACTTACTACGAAGTTGAAAGCTAATCAATTTCCATAGAGTTTAAGTTTTTGTAAACTGAAGGTGAAGATGATTTATATGATTTACTGATATTGCAACAAAATAAATTGTAGACAAGCAAAAAATTTACTGATTTCTTCATGTTCTTCTTCCTGAAACCAAAACCCATCAC
This sequence comes from Nothoprocta perdicaria, assembly GCF_003342845.1. Taxonomy (NCBI): domain Eukaryota; kingdom Metazoa; phylum Chordata; class Aves; order Tinamiformes; family Tinamidae; genus Nothoprocta; species Nothoprocta perdicaria. The sequence goes on from NW_020454483.1 coordinate 1,563,254, forward strand.
CAGAGTAACTTTGCTTACTATTTGGAATCAAAGAATATTATACATAATTAAGACCAGAGAACTTAGTCCAAACAGAATTAGGATCTTTAAGAAGGTCCCAGTTCTTCTTTCAGTTGTGTCTTGCAGTTACCTGGTTTCTCTAAAAAGCCACTACTAAAGTTACCTGGATTACCTGCTGCAGCTGTCATGCTGAATGGCTCTTGTTCTGAGTTCTGTTTTGATCCCAAACTGTGCTCTGATTAGAAGTTTTGTGGCTGGGTAGCCCATATACTGCAGAAGGAATGAAGCCCTGACTGTACTTCTTCCCAGAGCAGATGATGTTACATGACAAGAGGCAATATTTTCTCAAAGCCAGCAAGAAGGTACTGCTTCTTTCTGGCTGTTGTTTTAACATAGCTAGAAACTGCTTCTGCTGACTTGAGTTTTTGGAACAGCTTCCCTACACTGACATTATAAGCGTGCAAGTTACTCATAAGTATTGAGAGACTTTCAAACCAGACTGATAAAAACTACCACCACAATTTAATTTATTAGCTCTTAATGTACAGCAGGAGCTCAAATGGCATGTACGTAATACACGATCTTCATCACAGCTTCTAATAACCCGTGTAGGTGGTTCTCATTGAAATAAGCTTGGAAGGAGTGCAAAGCATCCTGGATGTGCTCCTTCTTTACAATATTTTACTTTTAATTGCACATCATACTCTAGGTAAGTGATGAGTGAACATTCTTGTAACCTGGTAATGGACTGTTTCCCTGACTACCTAATAAGCACAGATTGCTAGATTGATCACTTGGGCAATACTTTTCACTCTAATTTACATACAGGAATATTTTTCAATTTGGATGAAGTAGTGGCAGTAAAAAGCAATGGACATGAGGCATGAAATATTGGGCAGATGGCCGTATATTTTTCTGTTTTGTAAATATTAAAGTACCATATGTGGAAAATATGATTTCATTTTGTTTTCAGCAATGAAGCTATCATATTTCTAAACTATTAATAATTGGACTTAAGCTAAGAATTTTTAAGTGGGGTTCAGCGTATTGCTGAAGCTCTATTGTGGTCTCAGAAATATACTTTAGTGATGAAGGAAAAATACTCTCTAACTTTTYACTTCTCTTTGCACATTTTCCTATGTTCTACTTGACATTTATTACATAATCTATTGCATTTATGTAATTCAGCATCAGTTATCAAAGTTGTTGAAACTGAGCAATGTAATTGTCCTTGAAGTTAGGCTGGTGACCTGCATATATGGTAAATATGGTAACAGACTTGTTCCTGAAGCAACTCTACAAGACCTGAAGAATATGGTATAAGACAAGTGATAATATGGGAGCCAAAATTGAATCTTTGATTTAAAATACATATTCAGGCTCTAATCTCTTGAAGTTCTACAGCCTCTGAATTTATTAGTACCTTAGTTCCTGACTTGTATGTCAAGAAGTTRAAGTGAAACTTGCTGTAAAGTGAAGCTTGCCGTTACTGCGATGTTTTTCTTTTTTTTTGGAAGTACAAGTTAAGGAAGCTTGTAAAGCTCTGAGTAGCCTCCTGAATTATTTAGCACTTAGTGGTGCTTGCTAACACAAAAGCTCGTATCTTTTTCCTGTACTTAYGCTTGTCTCTTACTGCTGCTCACCTGGATGTAAAGGCCTATGGATGTGAATGAGAACATTAGTCTCTTGTGTCAGGGCTGTGTCAGTTGCTAGAGGAGTCTTCACTGTTTTCTTTGCTTTTGACATGCATGTGGTGCTAGTACCTCCTCTGGTGCTAAAACTGTGGGCTTTTTTTTTTTTTTTTTTTTTTTTTTTTTATTTTCTTCCTGACACCTAGGCAGTCATGCCCCCTTCCTGGATGCCTTTATAGTTGGACAACTTTTGATGTAGTTGAACAAAGTGCTTACTTTTTTGTCCAGAATAGGTGGTTGGTTTTGTTCCACTTTTTATATATATTTTTTAAGCTTTTTGGTCTTYTTTTTTTTAAGGGGTGGGAGTAGGGTGGATAGGAAGGAAGGGAAGGGAATGGTAAAAAGAACAGTTAGGTTGAGATCATCTCTTTGGGAGGAGATCTACAATTTAGGATGTCACATATAGAATGTGTACTGCACAGATTTTTGGCTTTTTTACAAAATAACTAGTTCTGTTAAATTTAGTTTGGAAGAGTGATACTGAAGTTATCTTTTCCCTTCCTTTTTTTTTTTTTTTTCTCTCTTTTTTTCTCCTGTGTGTGTTTGATGTGGATATTGAACACAAAATTCAAACCTGGACCAATTCTTGCTTATCCAAGCTGATAATTTGAAGTACATCAGTTACTATCAAAAGCATTTTGTCATACTTTTCCCTTAGTTGTAATAAGTGCCCTATTATCATGTACACTGTGCTACTTACACAGCAGGGGGGTTTGTTTGCCTCTTATTTAGTTTTGGCTGTTAGCATAACAGAGCCATTAATTTTCTACCAGGCTTTTAAGTTCCAACATATTGATGGGGAAAAATGAGAACTTGTCATACTGAAAAGTTAGATTGGGTGGTAACACTGTCTGTCTCCCAAAAAGTTTGTTCTTTTGTACTTTTGTAGTAATTATACAAAGGACTAGTATGCTAGGGACATTCAATCTGCTCTGTATTTACCAACATTCACTGTGATTGATGTTAAAGTTTTCAGAGAAGCGTTTACACATGTATAGAATAGATGATAATTACGTATTCAAAGACTCAAATCCTAAAAATCTTGAAAGATTTTTTATAATCTCAGATGCATCTCATTTGTGTCTTATGTATAATACTAAATTAAAACTTAGTAAGTACTCTTCCCCGCCAAAAATTGAGTCTGTTTTGTTGTTGCCTTTGGTGAATGTTTATTTAGTGTCTATTTTTTTTGAGACAATAGATGTTAAGAAGCTACAGCTGCTTACAATAATGGCAGTGCAGTGATTGAGAATTGAAGATTGAGATTGAAGAATGCATAGTTATTTTGCATAGCTAACTCCATTATTAATTCAGAGTATATTGGAAGGTTATTCACAGGGTCGTAGGGCCATAGGATAATTCTGGTAGGAAAGGACCAAAGGAGGTTTCTAGTCAAGAGAAACAAGAGTTTCAAGTCTCTTGGGTCAACTTGCATCAATTGTCTGTGATCTGCCTGCCACTCTCTGTTATGAAGAGCCGTGCTCTGTCATTTACATGATTTCCTGGTAGGAATGTGGCCATTTTTAGGCTTCCCTGCCGTCAGCTTTTCTTTAGGATAAACAAACTGTGGTCCCTGAGCATCTCCTCACAGGGGAGGTGCCCTGGCTATGACCTTCTTGGTGAACCAGCCTTATTTCATTTCACTGAAGCCTTTATATATTTGGGCGCCCAAGGGTGGATGCAGTGTTCTTGGTGTGGTTTAAAGCATGCCAGAGAGAGGTGATTCTCACCCAACCTTTTACTGGCCACGATCCTATTAAAACAGATGCAGGATGCTGTTGGTTTTCCTTGCTGCCAAGGCACAATCATCTACCATGTCAGTCCTCAGTTTGTGTATCTGAGTAATCCTCCAGCAAGGAGTTATTCCATCCTAGGTGCAGTTTTTTTGTGTCTATCCTTGCTGAAGGTTCCTAAGGTTCATGTGGACCCTTTCCTCCAGTCTTAGTCAATGACCTCCACCAGATCATTGATAAGGATGTTAAACAARACAGGTCTTGGGACAGGCCAGTAAATTACTGTACTTATTGTGGACCTCTAATGGAGTACATCCCATTAATCACTACTCTCTGAGCCCAGCTATCCAAACAGCATTTTACCCATTTAACAGCTTACCCATGCAGACCATAATGTCCTACTCTGGTACAAGAATGTTCTGGGAGATAGTGTCAAAAGCCTTGCTAAGGTCAAGTAAATGCTACCCACTCTTCTTCTCTCATCCGTAATACCATTAATTTTATTCTAGAAGGCAATAAGGAAGAACAAGCATGATTTATCCTTGGACGGTCCGTTTTGACTGTTCCCATTAACCTTCTTCTCACTGAGTTTTCATTGTGTATGCCCACATGTATTCATTTCCTCTTCTTTTTTTTTTTCCTASATATTTTCTTCAGGTTTAGGATGTGAATCTGTTATTCTTTGTATAATATCTTTTGTTTATTTTGATTTTTTTATATTTCTCAATATACACTCTTTTAGAAGATACAATGTTAAGTAAAAACTTAGATTTTTCATATATTTCATATAGTACATGCTATAGAAAGAGAAAAACAAAAAATTGAAAAGAAGAATTTTTAACTGATATATGCAAAAAATACCCTAACAATGTACTTGATATTTTGCAGCCCTACTTCAAGTTACGATTTCACTTAGCAAAGTTGAGCTCAGTGTGGGTGAATCCAAATTCTTCACATGCACAGGTATGTATTCATTTTATTTACAGGAAAGGGGAACATCRTTAAGTTACAACCTTTTTCATAATTTGAAAACGAACCAGTTGGTTTAGAATAGTAACTTAGAATGGCATGCTTTTTGTATTCACTTTAACTGGCCATAATTGTAATATGTTGCAATATGCCCGCGGATCTTTGCGGGCATAATATGTTTGAAGTCTAGCAACTGTTGATTTCAGAGTCCAAATGAATGGAATGACTCAGTTTGAAATCTATCTATGTCAGTGAAGGCATTTTTTTATCTACTGACATGCTTGCTTAGTTAAAACATTTTTACTTGTCTAAACTCTGGTATTAGAATTTATATAGGTAAGCAGATGTTGAATAATAGTGTATGACACTCGGCAGAAATATTTTATTTTTAAAGTAGTTGAACATAATTGCTCCTAAAATTCTACTGAGACATTTATTTTAATAAATCATTTACTTACATTACTTACAGGTTACATTAATAGATTCTTAAATTTATTTCTTAAATCTATGGATGGAATATTTATAGAACATAGTCTAAGAAACAGCAATTCCTTCAAATGTTAAGCATAAAGCTACTTATCTTTCCTTCTCTTTATTTTTTGAAGTGGAATATTTTAATCTCACTGTCAAATATGTAGTGGCAAAGGTAGAAAACTRTAGCTGAAAGTGAAAATGACAATAGATTGTGGGGGAACAGGAAGAAACCTTATACTGAATTTTATGGTTGCTGCTATTACTTACATTACCGCTGTAAAGAAAACAAAATAGACTAATAAAAGAGAAATAAACCACAAACAAAACAACAACAACGAAGGAAGGAATAACTGCCACTGCTTCTCCTGAGTCACTCTCTTCAGGCATAGATAGACAAGAACTTTACAAACAAGATAAGCACAAGTGAAAAAAAAAGATCATTAAGGGAATGAAACATCTCTCGTATGAGGAGAGACTGAGTGAGCTGGGCCTGTTTTCTCTGGAGAAGAGAAGGCTGAGAGGGGATATGATTAATGTGTATAAGTTCGTGAAGGGAGAATGCAGGGAGGAAGGGGACAAGCTGTTTTCATTGGTGGCCAACGACAGGACGAGGGGTAATGGCCATAGGCTGAAACACAGGAAGTTCCGTCTCCAGGTGAGGAAGAACTTCTTTACTGTGAGGGTGACAGAGCMSTGGMACAGGCTGCCCAGGGAGGCTGTGGAGTCTCCTTCTCTGGAGGTCTTCCAGACCCGCCTGGATGCCGCCCTGTGCCGCATGCTCTAGGTGTGCCTGCTTGAGCAGCAAGGGATCTCTAGAGGTCCCTTCCAACCTTGAATATTCKGTGATTCTGTGATTCTGTGAAAAAAATGTGAAGTTCTTGGCTAACACACACAAGTGATGACTAGGATTTAATACACTGCTAAGCTAAGTGTTAGTGTCCAGATAAGACTCAGAAGAGTCTGTGCTGGCCAGGCAAGAGGTGTCAATCAAGAGGAGAGGGCTTCACTTCCGCAGCTTCCTGGAACATTCTTGGTGTTGCTGAGTTGCAGTTTTCTACCAACACCAACACCTGGTCTGGCTACACTGGCAGTCCAGCAGGATGGTGAATTGGTCCAGTGAGTGCTGACAAGCCTGTTCTGTTCATTTAAGATTTTACATCTTTCCGTGTTGGCATTTCTAATCCTCTGTCCTTGAGCTACTTACTCTCCTGTCTCCACAATCGTACATCTGCCAGGAATGTTATCATCTTCCCACAGACTGTCACGTAGCTCTTCCTTACAACCTAGCGGTTGTTTCAGAGCCAAGGGTGTGCTGCTGGGGAGAGAAGACCAGGTTATGACCAGGAGGGTATAGGAAGTAAAAAGATCACAAAATCTGAGTACAATGTCTGAATATTGCATAATACCTACCTGAACATTTTTTTTTTTAAATCTATTTTTTTTAGCTATTGGTGAGCCTGACAACATAGACTGGTACAATCCACAGGGAGAGAAGATTGTTTCTAGTCAAAGAGTGGTTGTTCAAAAAGAAGGTGTTCGCTCACGTCTAACCATATACAATGCAGATATAGAAGATGCTGGCATATACCGGTGTCAAGCCACAGATGCTAAAGGACAAACTCAGGAAGCTACTGTTGTTTTGGAAATTTATCGTAAGTATTTATCAACTAACAGAAGAAAGAATTGTGTCTTGAAAGCCACTGTTATTCGGGAAGTAAAACGTATCACAGTACCTTGCAAAGGTCTGAACTTTGCCTTCTAAATAATAGCATTTCCCACAGTTTAGTTCACATACATTATGAAGAAAACTCCAATGAAATGGATAGCCATTTTGTAATATTGTATATCACTTCTGCTATGTATTTCGAAGTAGTATGTTAAAAGGATGCACGGTATATCACTAGTGGAGAAGAGGATGTAAAAGAAAAAGTTACATCAACCTAATTCTTACTACAAATGCATAGWCAGCTAATTACAAWTGTATATAAATAAAGTGCCAAAACTTCAGTGCATGTCATTAAAAAGTAAATTTTACATTGAGTTAGTTTTTTGKTTTTTTTTTGTTGTTGTTGTTAATCTTTTCCTATTCTTGGCCTAATAATAAAATTTTGCAAGAAAATATTGAAAGCTAACATGGTAAACAACCAAAATACATTTTAATTTCAAATAACTAATTGAAGAGTATATTTGAAATGTAAATGCACTGTATTATGATGAGGGATTTTATAAGAGATTTTTTTCTTTTCAATTTAGTTAAATAACTTTGCTGTGTACTATACTCTTTAGATCAATCAAAAATACCTAAGAGCGATATGCTAAATGCAATGTTCTTCAAATTATAAGGCAGATCATCATGGGTGAAAGGATGGCCGCTTTTAAGCTGACTTCTCGAATTTCATTGAAAAATAATCTTTTAATATTCATAAGAAAGTATAGTTGCAGTTGGACTGGACATTACAGAATTGCAGTGAGACGGTAAATACACAATTAAATGATGAAGTACAGCTTCTGAAAGGTAGAGATAACACAGATAAGAAAAGGCATACTATTTAAAAATAAATGGAATTGATAAAATAACCATTAGAGCAATGATAGGAGTTACAAGCAATTACATGATGTCTTGAAAGCTGACACTTCAAAGGATTTCAAGTTTTGTGGAAGTCATTTGTATGCCTAAAGCTGCCAGTCACTCCATTAGCTGACTGCTGAGCACAGTCAAAATCTTTTGAAGTGTTTGCTTGTGGCAATTTTAATAATTCAGAGGATAGACAAACCTAAAGACCCACACAATGAATGTGAAGATTTATGGGAAATGACATATTAAAAGTTCAATATCAAATTCAGTATTTATGGTATATTGTGCACTGGGCATACCATAGAGTCCTGTAATTGACACCAGGTCACTGGTGTCAATGAGAGTTCTCACTTAAGTCACTTTTAGTGACTTCATTAGGGTCAACTACTTCAAGCATCTGTTCAAGTATTAAAGAGATATGTGGAATAAAAGTATGTTACCTCTGTCATGGGAATAATGCAGATTGTTTGCTGTTTGCTCCTGCTCTCATGTCAATACAAAAGGGACATGAAGAGAAAAGTACAAGGTGGAGATGAATCTTCTGTTCTTCCAAGCACTCACTGAAATGGAATTGGCAATCTTTTGTCCTAGAGAAGACAAACCAGTTTCCCCTCTGTATTCTAGAAATTGTTCCAAGACACTTTTTCATGCAGTGGATTTTGGCATTAGCTCTTTTATGACATCATGGATTATTATCACCAACGAAGTCTTTTACTAAATTTTCATAATACTGAATTTATTCAACCTGTTAGTAAAATTTTGCATGAATATTTGGGTTTGAAATAATAAGCCTATTCTAGCCTAAAAAAAAATTATTTTTTTCCTTAAAAAAAACTTGAAATCCTTTTCAGTTAAAATAACAAGTTATTCTGTAAGACTTCACATAGGCTTTTAGATCTTCATATTTTACTTAGGTGATCATTTTCACAATTAAGGAGGCTATTGTTCCGCCTTTCAGGCTTTCTACAGTCATTTTTGTGGATCTGATGGGAGTTTTGATGGAGTAAAAAGCTGAAGTTTTTTCAGCAATAGTAGCATGAAGAATAACTGCTTAACAGAGTGAAGTAAACAAGACTATCTAGCTGAATGGTTAGCCCTCTAAATATTAGAATTTCAAGATGGGGCTCTGAAAACCTGAAAACAATAAAAATACTGATCAGATGTGTTCAGTTAATACACAAAACAAAAATTTTCTTAGTACCGAATGATTATAAAATAATTTCTACAGACAGAGAGGATGTCCTGTGTACAGAATCATTTGCGTACATTTTGGGAAAATATATACTATGGAAGTAATTCTGTATTATGCTCAAGGAGAAGACGTAAGAATCACCTATCATCTTTATGTAATTTCAGTCCAAGTAATCTGGAAGTGATGTAGTATATTTTGTTCTTTTTCTTTTCAGAAAAGCTCACTTTCAGAGACATAACATCTCCACAAGAGTTCAAGCAGGGACAAGACGCAGAGGTTGTTTGCCGGGTTACTAGTTCACCTGCTCCCGTTGTCAGCTGGTTGTATCGGAATGAGGAAGTCACAGCTACTGCTGACAGTTAGTATTTTGGTAACTCTTTAAGTTATACATTATAACTATTAAATTATTAAAATACTATTTTAGTCATTATTTTAAAATATTATTTTAAAAGATGACTAATCACATTCTAGGGTAGCATGTTAGTAAAGGATTCCTGAAAGTAACCTATATATTTCTATTTCTATGTCTATATTTCTATTTCTATTTCTGTTTCCATTTCCGTTTCCATATTCATTTGTATTTGTATTTCTATTTCTATTTCCTTATAGTGATGTAAACACCACTTGGAGGTTTATATCCCTCCAGAATAGTGTCTTTCCAAGATCCAAATGAAAGCTATGATCCTAATGCAATAGTTATTGAATGTTTTCCAGTTTGTCTATACTCATAGCTCTATTTTTAAAATTTTGAACAGGAAAAATAAGAAATTGTGAAATCAGATTAAGTGAAATTATGTTAGTCAATAAAAGATCAAATAAAAAAATAAAAGCTGAACATATTTTATTGTGAAATATATCTTGAAAAATTACTGTTTGTCTTTAGGTAGCTGTGTCATTAGAAGAGATTTGTCTCACTGTGAATATTTATTATATTTTCTCAAGAAATGTTTTTTTTTCCTGTATTAGCAAAGAAAAGTAATTTTAATGAACGTTGCCGTTGGTTAAATTAACATTGCTCTTGGTTAAATATTATTATTTATTTGATTTGTCAATCTCACCTCTAATTAAATAAAACTATGCTTTTCTTTTCAAAATCACACTTTTTGAAAATTCCAAGGTTTTAGTTCAATACATAAATCTTTTTAACTGTATACACTGTGAAGGAGTAAGAGAAAATTATTTTAATTTAAACAGAATACTTTCTTTTATGTTCTCGCTCTATAGTGGAATAGACAGTAGTCAGCCAATACTTGAGAGGAAGTGAGATTTTAACTGCTATAAAAATAAGTCAGTGTTAACTTCATGAATGTTGGCAATGTCTGTAYCAATTTATCATGAAAATGGAAAAAGTGAAATCTTAAGGTTAATTTTTTTCCATGCCTTATGACATAAAAAAACTGAGTTTCATTCTCTATTTCCAAGTTCAGAATGTCCAATAAAGGATCAGTACCTTTATCCTATTCACACAATTTAAAGTGTTTGACCTTTCTTTCTAAATTTAGCAAATCTTTGATGGTTACTAGTATGTTTTTCTTTTTGTTGTTATTGTTGTTCTATTTGAACATATATTCCAATGACTTCTCCCAGAAAGTCAGTTCACAAAAAGTGAGAATCCAAAGATTTGTCCTGTATACAAGGCATGTAGCTTACTGAAAATATCACCTCACTAATACGTAAGATATATAGTAATATCTAATTTAGCATGTACCTAATATCTAACATAGTAAATCTAATACAATATATACCTAATGCCTTATCTGCACCATTGCTAGACCATCCTAAGATCTTTTTAGTGTTGTAAATGAAAATGTGACTGTGGGCGTGGTTGTCTATTATCATTTGGTAAAAGAAAAAGAAAAAAGCCTGGGAGATCAATGATGTGTCTTTGTACAAAAGCATCTTTCTGATCTTAACTAGATTAAAGTATGATAGATTGGCTAAAATATAATAATGCAAAATACAAAGCAAAAATTTCTGGGAATACACTAAGGATTTCTGTGCTGTTCTTTTCCAAGAGCTGATTTGCCATGACTCATAATTCCACTGTGTGGGAGCCAGGGACATTGTATGAGCTGTGAAGTAAATGGTATTGTTTCAATGCTGAGATCTTATCTGGAATTTTAAGTGACTTGCACAGTTTCTGTGCAATGCTAGTGCTTCAAGGGATTTTAAATACTACTGGTTCTACAATGCAGAAAGCAATTACAAAAAATTATGTGCAGACTTGCATATTAATTCATAGGCCTTGTTAGAATTAACCTTAGAAGAACTAGCTGTCATTGTTAATATTCATGTCCTAGGTGCTAATCTGTCTAAATGTGCTCATAAATTACCTACTGTTTGCCTATTTAACCAAATGTTTATTCTGACAGAGTTCAAATCACAATGGTATGTCAGATTTCCACTATCAGATAATTAAATACATAGTTCTACATAAACATAGTATAGATATGATATTTAAGCTTGATGTATGTAGAAAAATGCATATCATATCTGATTGGATAGAAAATATTTAGGATTGGTGCTTCCTTCATGTTTTCTGTATGATTTGTAGTATTTTTGTGTTTTCTATTCTCAGTTGAATGACTCCATTAAGTATTTTTTGCTCTAGGTAGTAGGACTGTACTGTGTATTGTCAGAAGAAATTCTTTTCCAAAATATAATTTTGGAAGCCACAGTATTAAACAGATGTGCAGTTGCCAATAGCTGATAGAATTGCAAATGGTAATTATGTATTTTCTGTGCCATTTTGACTTTTTCTCAACAAGTGGGGTGGTGATTATGTTATGAGAAGTGTGCTCAGAAAACTTGCAGTCTCTTATTTTGACAACTACATGAAACAGGTTTCAGATGAACCAGTCTGACCCTCTAGATCATATTGGGTAAGCTCTGACAATCCATTTCTACTGTTTCTGCAGTGAAGTGTATTCTCTGAGAAAAGGAAAGAAATTTTGAGAGATTTGGTGCTTGAATCAAGGCTGTTGCTTCAAGTCAATAGCTTGCAGAGTTCTAATCACAGTAATGGAAAAAGTGGTGCAGTGGTCTGTAGAGAGCCAGTGTAAGAGATCTATTAAATGTGGCTGTATAAAACTGAGGGGCAGAGCTGAGTGTTTTCTGTCGCATGGAAAATGTCCCTCTATTTAATGTGGCTGCATGCTGCTTTTAATTTGGTCTAGAATAAGAAATTACTGTGCTGAGGAGAATTCTCTTTTGTGGAGAGTGGMTGGTTAGGGACATATTAACTCAACTTTTGCCAGAAGTTATGACTTCTTCCTCAAAAGTCAAGATGTTTATTGTCAAGAGTTTGGGAATGAACAACTGTGCCCCAGCTTTTTGATAGATGATGTTATGTCTGGTGTATACACTAGAATACAGTAGAGCCTAAAAGCCGTAAGCCCAGGTTCATTGCAGCTATCAGCAGACAATTCCTCTGGCTCTCRCTGTGAAGACAGACAGAGGTAATCCCTTTTTCTATTCATATTCTCTTAACATCTGAATAGTCTGGAAAGAAGGATGAGGTGATGTTCTCCTAAACTGGGCATTTGAAGGGGAGTGCGTTGAGTCCAGAAAAAAGAATGATGAGCTGGAGATTGCAGTGCCTAGTTGGTGTGCATACCTGTCATCTATAATCCGCTCTGTACAGCACACAGCTTTTATTCGGGTATCTGTGGGACAGGGAACTTGGTGTGTGTGGACAAGGACATCCACAAGGACAGTCAGTCCTTGTTTGCCCAACTGCTCTGAATGGTCCGTAGGACACAAGTCCATCAGTATCTAATCTGTTCCTTGCTTAGGTTTTGGTGAGTCTGTTGACCATGCCTGTCTACTCAGAATTGCTTCCTGCTAGCAATAGTATCATTGTGCATTTAGTGGCAGTTTTACAAGGATTTGAACTATTCCTTCACAGCCTTTCCGAAGTATACAAAAATACAGAGCAATGTTTTCTCAGGAAAATCACGTACTCGTTTCATGTTCCCTTTTTTTGTGTCTTTATAATATCACCTGTATTAATATATACTTTTTTTTGTCTGTATGATAGACAGTAGTAGCAGCGGAAAAAATAATATATTATACCTGGTTTACTCATAAGAATATCTCCTATTGTAATGCACATCCTCACAGTATAGAAAAAGAAAACTGATAAAATATTATTCTTTGGTGAAAAGATATTCAGCCAACACTGATAGATTTTTTTCTTTTTCACGTTATTAACTAAACTTCAGATACCCTTCCTGTTTTCCACATTTTAAAGAATAAAGGTGATCCAATTATCCTGTCCTTCACCTCACACATTAAGAATTTATGTTGAAAAGAGATCACCAAYGTGAAAACATCTTCAAGCTCAGCTGTCTGAGAATTGTGTAGGGACTGGAAATAAGAAGAAGGAAAAAAAAAGTAATTTGTACGTGGCAGTGTGTGAAATGGCATTAATGTTCAAGCATGACTTTAATAAACTGGACATAATCAGTGCAAATGTGTTGAGGCCATTGATATCCTGTAAACTTCAATCAGGTGAAGCATAATTACATTTTCCCACTTGATTTTCTGATAGAATTTTGACTATGGAACAGAACTCACGAGGCATAAGAAACTGTTTTTCTTGTAGATATTTGTGTACGTATGTTCCATAAATAGACTTTATCTGTACAATTACATAAAAACTTTAATACCAACTGTGGTATATCACTGTTTCGGAATATCAGTTGTTGTGTTGTGGGAAACCTAGCATGTTCTATAGTTCCAGAAGAGTGAAAAGGAAAGGAAAGCTTTAAAAAATGGCCCCAAAATGCTGGTTAAAACTGAAAGCTAGTAAATCACATCATAATCTAATATTGAAAGCATGAGACTGGTTTAAATAGGAAAGAATGCTGAGTACCCAGTACACAGGTGCTACAAGAACCACATACAGTGACTTACAGGATTCATGCTCTTCAAAAAGCAAACATTAATATTGACTAGTTCAGACAGATAGGAGAGAAAACTTGAATTCATAGTTAGTTTACTTCGTAGATCRTGCCTGCACTGCTGCACTGCTGCGTATCCAGCAAAGGATTACCAGTCTTATCCAGAATCTGTTTCTGCAACACACTTGAGCTACTGAAAAATTCTGTTGGATTTAGGGTTATTCTGGATTTATGCAGAGGGATGTTTGTTGGACTGATGTCTTTATGAAAATGCTGTGTATGGAAACAAAATGTTAGACTACAGTGAGATGCATAGTCAAGAATAATAGTCAAGAACAAYAGTTTATGAGTAAAGGACCAGGAGGAGCAAGCAAGGTGAGAGACAATTAGGCATAGTGACATAAAATGGGCATAAAAACTGTTGATTAATAAAGTTGGAGGGCGAAGAAGTATTTTCTTACTTAAGTTGATCARTTTATCTTATTCCATATCTTTCACCTTTCTGTTGTTGCATATATTCATGTTCCACCCATTTTATGCTAATTTATGAATTACATTTACTTTGAAATGTCATTAAATACAAGAAGAAAATCCTGAATGGAAAATCCTGATTGAATATTAGAAAAGAACAATGTAATTAGGTGTGAAATGAAAACAAATTTGTCAGTTTTCATTTTGCTTTTGAGTTGGCCCATTTTTTGTCTGTGATCATTTTGATTATATAGAGAAAGTGTTTACATGTTACTATTCTGTATTAGCGTTTCTAGCACTTTCTTGGTTTACTAACACTGCTTAATCCTTTACTTACCCCTCTAGGTAGATTTTCAGTATTACCAAACAACAATCTCCAAATTCTTAACATCAATAAGAGTGATGAAGGAGTATACAGGTGTGAAGGAAGAGTGGAAGCCAGAGGAGAAATTGACTTTCGGGACATTACTGTTATTGTGAATGGTAAGGATCAAAAGATGTTAAATTGACTTCTTGCTTTGCTTATAGACTTAAATTTAAAATGTATCAACTTTTAAAGAAAGAAAAGAAAATATTAAGCTGTTAATTGTAGTTGTCATGTCTTAGTATTTTTTTTAATTTTTACATTGTGTAAATGGAACTCTTATTGCTTCATAGTGATCTTATGTAAATATTTAAAAGATTTTTTTTTAATCATTCACAGAATTTTGGAAATCACTGCAAGACCTTAGTTTCAGATTAGAATGTGCAGTAATTTAGTTCACTGTATTTTTCAGATTTTTGTCATCTGCTATTATAAAACATTCCATTTTAAATAATTATTCAGTTTCACTGTATGGTACCTATTTTGTTGTCTTTCCATATTCAAAAACATCCTAARAGACACAGATGCATTTTTTTAAGATTGGTGATATTATTTAATATTTTGAACATTTTACTTTTATSAGTAGTAAGCTATATAACAAGTTATCTTAAAAGTCTCATTTTACAATTTATCAGTCATYAAGAACCTCTAACAATGAATGTAAATGCAAAAATGAAGAAATGGAGTATTTAGCTTAACCATTCACAGTTGCAGTGAAACCGTTTCCAACATGCCTGCTAGATTCTGAGTTTTTGCTAGTTTTTACTAAAGTCTAGTTTAAGAATTCCTTATGTGAGTTGCATTCTCAGTTAATTGTGAGGGGGAAAAAAAAGGCTACTTGAGAAATTTGGGGGCTGAGAYATTATAGCTTTGTTGATGTATTTGGAGAATCTCTAGTTTGACAACATATGGTGATTCTCTTTAGCAAAGAATATATTGAGTATGTTCCTTTCTAAGTGCCTTCTTTATTAAAAAGGCTGATCAAGGGCTGATATTGGGAAAGCAGGATGGCTAGATTTCTGCAAATGTGATCTGTTCCCATATTTTATTCATATTTAACTCAAATACGTAGGGTATGGTAGAACTGTGTGAAGTACCAGATTTCTTTTTGCAGAAATAGTGAGGAAGATTTAAAAAAAAAAAATCCCTAAAAAGTATTTAATGCTTAAAAGTATTATTTTACTCATTCACCCCGTGGGTGAAGTGTTGCTTATAATGTAGGTTACCCCCAAATCCTCTGATTCAGGGCAAAGGTTTGAACCAAGACCATGTTTTCTTTCAAGTAAGTGCTTTATTCACTAGGTTCACCTCTCTATCCAACTGAAAAAAAAAAAGAAAAAAGATACAGAGAGTAGAAAAACATTGTGAGAGTCTGAGAGCACCCCAGCCTTGTAGCATGCTGATGACACATCTCCCTAAAGTAAATTATATGGAATCAAATCCCCTCAAAAAGAGGGGAAAAAAAAACCCTAAGATTCTCATATTTAGGAGCAAGAGATGAGATCGCTAAATATGTATGCAAGTAAAAATGAACTAGTATTGCCAACACTGTGGCTGTAGACCTTTTTAAATCCATATTTAGACATTTACAGAAGTAGCAGAAATTTCCACATTTGCTAAAGCAGCAGGTCTACAGTCTACAGGTGATGTAGACAAAGTGACTCAGATACCTGTAAAATAYTAATATTTACTTTAACAATAATGACTTTCTTATGAGTTAAATAAGTGACTCAAAACAAACTATTTTTTGATAGGTAGCATGGAATCAATTTTTAATTTTCTTGCATTACAAATGGAAATTTATTTTTCTGAAACCAAGATATAAAGAAAAAAACAGTCTAGAATTCAGAGATAAATAGTGGACTCCTATGCGAAAAAGGCATTAGAAGTCAGTAATGCATGTCCTGAAAACATCTCTTTACTTCTTCACTGCTGTCATCTGTAGGTGGWTGTTCTGCTAGTTGTCATAACGTTGGCTAATTAAGACCTGGGAGAGACATAAATGACAGAGAAAAAAAATAAAATGGACAATATTTCTGTCAGACCATAACAGAATAAGTTYTTTATTATACCAGCGTCGAAGTTAGCTAAACACAACAGCAGTTATGACTTAAGGCACTTCCATGTAGTTTTAGGAAATGAAAACTATAGAACAAACAGTTTAGGACATTTGATTCAGGGTTCTGCTTAGTGATGGAAGAGCAAGATTGAATAGTTTCATGATGAGGCCTGGAAATGCAGCAGAAATGCTCTGTCTTTTAATTGGTGAAAAAGAAGAAAACTGAGTGTATATATTAGCAGCAGAGCAACTGTTAATGTCTGTATGCCTAGATTTTACAAATCTGGAGTTTATTGCCCTAGGGGAAACAGTATTTGCAATTCTKGTTAGTGGCCCATGCAGCTTCAGATAGGAAAGAAGTGATCCTTGAAGCTTAACATTTCATTACACCATAAAAAATAGTGAAAGCAATGTACAATAAGTAAACGTGTGTTTGTATCTTTTAAAAATTTCTCTGATTTTACCTGACGGTTCATTACATTGGTTCTGTTTTTGTATAATGCAAAAAAATATGTGGAAAAAAAACATATTAACCAAGAAATGCTAAATAAAAATCTTGGTTTCATATACAAAATGTAGTTTGTACAAAAACTTTTACAACATAAAAGCTTAGAGATGGGAGTTGTGATGGGTAAAAAARTGGAATACTAGATCTCTTTGAAAATCATGATCAGGTTATTTTTTCCTACTACAACAGTGAACTTTTTAATGATATTTGTTCTCTACTAGAAAACACAGTTAAGTTTAAACTGCAGCTTTTACAAACTGCAATGTGAAATAGAGCAAAAGAGTCCATGGCCTTTTGAAAATAAGTTCTGATTTTTAAGGAGTTTATTAGATTTATTACTTAAAATCTTTTATATGTCTGGAAATTTCCATACATCGGCTAGACACCCTGATCTAACTGAAATCGAAAGAATTGCTTTGACTTAAATGTAACTGAATTTTTACCATTTTCCTTGAAGTTGGAAATTCAAGAGACTTGCCAGTCATATCTGGGCTGCTTATCATGTCTAGATTTACTTGACTTTTCCTCTTCTGAGTTCATCCTAATTTCCAGCCTATGTACATACAAAGCCTGAGTAAAAGATAAACAGATGACTTCCTAGAAAGAAATATTAAAAAAAAAAAGAGTTTTGAAAAGAAAGTATTTCATATAAGATTGTAATCATAATAGTTTAAGTGATGTGCTAAGTCATATTCCTTTATTTCTTAGTTGTGGATCAGTAAAGAACCTGCAACTTTGAGGGAAGATTTGATTTACCACCTGATGCTACTCAGTGTATTCTGWGGTGTAGAGATTAGAAACCACTGTAAAATGGCTAAAAATGTGTGAAACACTTCATAAATAGCATTTTGTACTTTTGAAAATGTACTTTCAGAAATCATATTATAGCCAGTGAACTCCATAACAACTCACCTTTTTAACCTAGTGATAATTACGTAGTGTAAAACACTGTCTGTGCATAGTTGGATATCAGCTATATAACTGAATTAAAAAAAAAAAAAGCCTTGAGATATATTTTCATTTGAGATGATAGYTAAATTATGCTCGTAACTCTACTCTGTCTCTATGCATGCTAGATATAACTTTGGTCACTTTAAATACTTCCATTATAAATTTTCAGAACTGCAGAATAAGGCTTTATTTATATTTATTCTACTTCAGAAAGTATCACAAAGTATCTTGCTAACATTAAAAATATATCATCAAATCTGGAAGAAGGAAGACTAATAACAGTGATATAGGAAGTTGATCATTGACTCTAACTATAAATTCCAAAATTAGATCCTTCAGAAAGGATGCTTTAAATTTTCCAGCAGTGTATAAAATCTCTGTTTTCCATTAACAGGACCTAATGCTTTATTTTTCAGTTCCCCCAGCAATTATTCTGCTACAGAAAATCTTTAATGCCACTGCAGATCGAGGAGAGTCAATAACTTTATTCTGTAGAGCCACTGGATCGCCTCCACCTGAAATCAGTTGGTATAGGTAAGTTCAATTGAGATCTGCATTTAAGAGCACTGTTTAAATATGTCACGATTTTCTATAACATTCCATTAAGTGAGCTATACTGTCTTCATTTCTTTAATGAGTTTTAAACATGGGCTGCCCATTCTTCTTGTTAACATCCAAAATTAATTTCAGTGTTAATAAGTGAATAAAGTTGCACCAATTCAGGTGCTTTCTAGTTCCGAGTAAGTGGAATAAATATAAGTGCAACAAAAAATACTTTGTCAAGGTGAATTCTTCATATCTGAGGAAAAAAAAGCTGAAGCAATGACTATGTATCCAACAAAAAAGCACAAAATCTAGCAATAGCCTTTGCCTATGGATGCTTCAGGCAAAAATATATAYATGCAGTATTGCCTTAAATAAATGTCCAAGATAGATCAATAGTACTGTTAACAAAAATAACTGTAAAGATAGTACATTTTTAAAGTGATCCTAATCATTTCTAACTGTCTATTTCAAGGAGATAGTCAAAAGCAGATATGACTTTGGACGCTGCTAACATCTGTGGATGTTTTTTCAAACTAGTTGCAAGGACGTTTTAGGCATTTTTATAATATAATATTTTGAAACATGGAACTGTTTTTAACATTCATATAATTTTTTTTGGTGGTGACAGTGAAAGGAATATGCTAAAACCTTGTCATTTTTAAACATTTACCCTATGCCAGCTCTAAAAATATAACTATCAATAAATTTTGTGTTCTTTTAATTMTAACAAAAATATGATTCATTTCTGTGATATCTTACATCATTGAACACTTCTATTTTAGATATGAATAATTTGCATCCATTTAAAATATTTCAGGAGAATCTAAAGGTCACTGCATTTTCAGGTGCAAAATGAACTTAGAAAGGATTCCCATCCTTTCTGAATATCTTTTGGCATCTTTAAACATTGTTAGATTTGTTTTAAATGCTAACTTCCTTTGACTGACACCTTTCTTTTTAACATGCCAAAAGCCAAATGCTGATTTAAATTTTCTCTTATGTAAAGTAATTTGAGTGGCAGGAGATGTAAATGAAGAGAACACCAAGTTACTTCCATGATATGGCCTAGAACCGAAAATCTAGTAGCAGGGAAAAGAAAAACAAAATTCACACAGCCAAAATTAAAGAACTGATACTGAATTCACAAACTGCAGTTGAGTATTCTGACTATACAGTGTTTGAAGTCACTGCCCCAAACTCTAAAGAGTTGTCTGAAATTCTGCATGGCCACTATGTAGACATGTAAGACAGCCCAACAGTGGCACTTTACATTGTATAAAAAGAAAGCACACGTGAACTGTCACAGTTCATGGATATCTCTGTTTGCAATTGTAGTTTTTTAGCATTCTGTTAATATGGCAGTCTGTATACAGAGTAGATGTCTTGGAGAGGCACTTGTGTCTCTGTCTGCTGATCAGAGACTATGGAGATAGATATTCCTTTGATTTGCCAGTCACTGAGATAAGTGACTTGTGTAGACCTTTCATTAAGCAACTTCTGTGAAGATCTTACCAAAGCCTCACAAGCGAGGGTGCTGGGCGCTGGGTTTTTAATGAGTACATTTCTATTCTGTTCTCAGTTCAGGCACTGATGTGTATTGTGTAATACTGGGTTATGTGTCTCTTTTTTTTTTTTTTTTTTCTGATTCCTCTTTTTTTTTTTCCTTTTGTCTTCTGTTTATTTTGCCTTTCTAAGTTATAAACTCTCTATTTAAAGATTAGAGATAAATTAGAGAATATTCTTCCTTTTTGACTTGCTGGGAGCAAGGGACTATGAAGTGCTTGATACAAAAGGTCCTGATCTCTGTGACAGGACATTATCATCGATGTACAAGCAGAGAAAGTAAGGTGGGAGGAACTCACCTATTCTGTCTGGGTTGAAGCAAACTTGATTCTAAATAGTATTCCACTGTTAATATCATAATTAAAAAAAAAAAAAAAGCAATCTTTGCCCTTTACTGTTGAGATCCCTTTTCATTTGCAATTTGGTATGAGTTAAGACAGAATCTACTCGTAACTTCTCGGAGCCCTTGGTCTTACCAAAGAGATATCTCAAGATAGAGATCTTAGTTTTCTAGGAAGTTTCAGATTCTTTTTTTGCTGTTGTGAAATTAGAATGAATGTAAGAAAGCTAGATCAATATTCTTCTCTACTTTGAAGAAAATATAGAAGACATTCCTAGTGATAACAAATGCTATCAAAACTACTTTATTGGATATTAAGGCGTCAGCTACCTGACACTATATTGATATACTGACACTATATTGAATCTGTTTTGTCCTTGTCTTGACCAGTTAATGGCCAAGGTGTCATAAGGTGTTTTGTCTTGTTTAGTATAGTTTTTGGTGTTTGATATAAATTGATATTAACTTGAGCTTTATTAAAGTTATTTAAGCAAGTGGAATTAAATCTCAAAATTTATCACTTGAAGTATTGATTTTTTTAAATAATTTAAATATTTGTTTGAAGCAAGTTTTGAGAATGATGAGGTCAAATCTTATTCACAACTACCCTACTTTTCAATATGAATTCAGCCTCTTTCTTTAGTTTGTCTCATGTTATCTGTTTGTGAAGTGGATGTGTGCAATAAAGGTACTCAGTGAAAATGAGTGTTTTTTGAATATATAGCTATGCTTAGATAAAGCTTCAACAAAAAAAAAAAAAAAAAGAATTTTTCTCAGTGACAAATGCAGGAAACTGAGCTAACATACCGGTGTTTCTCTAAAAATTTTTTACTCACAATTTAGTCAGTTTGAAGTATCTAGTAATGAAGAAAGGTTGGGCAGGCTTAGTTACTCTTGCATTCAACATGCAAATGTACTTTGTAAATATTTCAGAYATTGCAAAAATCTAACGTTAATTTCACCATTCTAAAATCAAAAATCAGTTAATTTCACCATTTAACTGATATCTCTTGAAACTGTCGTTATTTTACTAGTATTGAAGGTGTATCCTTTATAGGAGAAAGATTGTAGTAGAATTAAATTTGTCAGGATAAAGATTCAAATTTACAGGCCGTGAACTGGTAATCTTTACTCATGTGAATAGTGCTACTGAAACCAACATGATTGTTTACATGTGTGAAGATAATTTACACTGGTAAAGTTTAGCTGCATCAATCCCCTTATCTTAACTGTCAGAATTATCTGATAAAAGAAATAATCCTCTTTTGCTGCATTATTCTTTTTATTTTTTATTTTTTGTATGTATAATAACAATATCAGTATGAATTTCCCCATTCTCCAGAGACTGCAGAGAAAAGCTCATAATCTCATTTCTGCTTAGAAATTACCGTAGATGTGGACGATGTTTGGACAAGCATTTGGAATGCTTGCATTGCAAATGCTTGCAATGACAAACATTTGAAAACTATTTTTGACTCTGGATATAGACTTCTGTTTCCTACAGAATTTGATGGAATTTTTGTGAAAACACCTGTGTGAAAAATAGACTTTTTCTGTTCTGTTGTACAAATTCTACGATTGGCTTTGAAAAAGGAAAGAAGAAATACCATTATAATGAGCTGAACTAGGTGCATAAGTAGAATTATCTTCAAAATGTTGCTAAGATTAAAGCTATATGAATGCAAGGGAATGCTGTGATGGGATATTAATGAATTCAAGAAAGAAACAATATTCTCATTTATAAGGGAAAATATGGTAGTATCAGCACTACGATAACAGAAAAAAACTAAAAATAATTGTTGTAATTGTTGCGCAGTTCTTAAAAAAAGCTAGATGCTGTAGAACTGGGCATATGCATATTGGTTTCATTTCACAAATTATTTGTTTTTTAGACTTGGCACTGTCAACAGCATTAGCAACATTTACAAAAATCAGACAATTTTTATGGAGATGCTTATGGTGTTAGGGCTGTTGATAGTTCAATGGAAATAAGAAAAGAAAAAAAAGAAGCAGCTGTGATAATTGTGTGTATGCCAAGGTGATGAAATGGACTGGTCAAGCTTTGATCAGACATCAAAATACTACCCAGGTCTATTTTTTCTCTACCATCTGGTCAAAACTCATAGTAATGTTGTAATGTCAGGAGATACAACTGCTTACTAAGTTGTGTCTAGCCAACAGCAACAGAGAAAAAACAATTTTTAAGAGTTCTTTATGTCCCAGTTGACTCTACGTGTAAGTAATGCAAAATAGTTTTTTATACGTTGTTGCATAGTTACTGATGTGACAGCTACAGTACACTTTGAAAATGTGCTTCTAAATGTTGCTTTCATGGAAGTATGTGTATGATGTTCCTTTGTCTTACTGATTTCTCTTTATCCTTCCTTTTGTTCTCTTGCACAAGCAATATATTGTTGAGTTCTACTCAAAAGTATATGTTTCTACCATAAAGTCAATATTGAAAATTTCAGAATAAAAATAATATTTTAATAGGTACAGATTTTAGAAATTGACAATAAAATTGTCAGGCGGGATCTCTGAAGATCAAAATACAGTCCAGAATAATTTGGTTATGTCTAGCATGTGCACATTCTTCTGAAGAAAAGCTGTCATCCAGCAGAACAATTTTCATTGTGCTGAAATCAACTCCCTTGTGTACATGCTGCCAATTTATGTCGCACTGGATAACACATTTTTGAGGATCGCATAATAGCACTGTCTTCCAACAAAGATTATTTTAAACTTAGTGCAGTTTCCATTGCACACTCTTTCAGCYGATAGATGATATTGGTTGATTCTTTATTTTCTTTTTTTCTTTTTTTTTTYYTTTTTTTTAGGAATGGTAAACTTATTGAGGAAAATGAAAAATATATGTTGAAAGGAAGCAATACAGAACTAACAGTAAGAGATATAAAAAATGTTGATGCTGGTCCATACATGTGTAGTGCTAAAAACAAAGCAGGAAATGATAAGAAACAGACATTCCTTCAAGTTTTTGGTAAGTATTCCATCTTTACATTATATGTGCAAACAGGAGAGAATTAAAGTTATAAACTGTGATTTTCAGCTGAACAGTATTCCTTGCAAGTGTCTACTGATGCAGCAGTTGACACAGTCTCTATGTAATTTTACTGCTTAAATTTTGATCACTTTTGGCTATATTAACCTTATGAATTTTCTTTTGAAAAAAGATACATATATATATAAAGAAGTATTAAATTACTAATTCACTGATTTTTTCTCCAAAAGTTGGCTAAAAAAAAAAAAAAAAAAAAAGGTGAAATTACTGAAAGGAAACAAGTCATTTGTTTCTGTTTCTTGATATGTATTTTTTAAGTACATGATTGTACATACAGTCACAGAACATTAGCTGATCTCAAGAAATTAGTTTCAAAAGAAAAGAAAATCTCCCAAACTGTTTCTCTTTCCAATCCCTGCAATCCATGATTCTCTGTCTTACATAATTTCTTTGAAGATCTCTGTAGTTAAAGCCTACTTAAAGTTAGTAGGCCTCTGGGAGAGTATCAAAGTTCTCCSATAGTATCTCTATACCTGATTAAGTCCACAATTTATGAAAAATCCACAAAAAGTTTCATTCCTGTTACTGATAATAYTACAAACACTGTTGCTAGAGTATTTCTACAGTGAATAAATAAGTAAATATTGTATTAAAGAGAAAGAACCTGAAAGATGTATATTTCAGCAGCTAGGGCATATTTGTGTGTAAAACTGAATCTAAATTTCCAATTAAATTTACTGATAATTTATAAAAAGTGAAGCAATTCCAACAGGAGAAGTGATAACGAGGAGATAAGTACACTAGGAGACCCAAGAGCTGGGTGGATAGTGTTGTCATTTGAGATGTGGGAGCCTGGGCTTGAAGGCTTGACCAGACTGTTAAAGAGAACAGATGAGCAGTTTTTATGTGACTTCCACTGTATTTCCCACTTGGAAACTCTTAATAGACCCTTTGTATATTGTGCTTTCTTCTGTCTCTCACACCCCAAGGGAATTGCCTAAACACTGGGAAACTATGGTATTCTGTGATAGCTGAGAGTTCTTCTCRATTCTTTTCCAAGAGGAAGAAAATGAAATACAACCTTAAATCTCCTCTTAACCCTCAAGGTATAGAAAACCTTGAAGGTTTTTGTGAAAACAAAAACTTCATTCAGTCGTATTTCCCAAATTAAAAGTTTATATATATAAATAATATATACATATGACTCCTACTCTATTTTACTAAATTAAATTTTAGATATATACAAAATATATGTGCATTTGTGTATATATATATATATATATATATATATACACACACACAAAAGGAATAGAAAAGACCTCTTTTTGATATGAATTTAAATATATTTCAGTCAGGAATAAATCTTTGTGCAGTCTGAGGAACTTTAAGTATGGCTAAAAGTTGCTTAGTTTTTACTTATAACAAAGTAATTTTTTAATGCAAGTAAACGTAAGCAGTAGGGAAGGGAAATGACAACAGAAAAAGACTATTCCCTTTATACGATCTTCCAACATGCAGTAGTTTGAGGACTCCCCAGAGAGCTAAATCCAAATGATTTAGTAGATACCATGAGTTATTTTAATCCCTTTTGAACCAGCACAGCCTTTTTGCTTCCACAATATCCTAAACTTTTGAAGTTGTTAAAWTAGTTCTCCCTTTCACTGCAAAAATATTTCCTGTGGTTCTTTTAAATCTGACATCTGTTCATTTATTTGGCTAATAATTCTCCTTTTGCAATTCTCATTTTGCAATAAATAGTAAAAGATCTTTGTTTTGAATGTATTTATATATATATATAATATATATATACCACCACTAATTGATTTCTTTGCTACAGTGAAAGTATCCAGTCTGTTTATTTTCTAATATTATGGAAGTCACTGTGATTCTTTAATCTATGTATTTCAATACCTTCCCAGTTGTTCATATTGTTTRTGAAATGGCAAGGAGAAAACAGCATGCAGAATTCCAGTTGCAAGGGAAGCCGGGATTCAGCAGCTCAGTGATGCTTCTGCTTTGATCTCAGTGTCTGTTCTTGTATGCTGTTTGCATTTTGACTACCCCTGAATATTGAACCAGTGTTTCCAGAGAATCATCTGCAGTTTCTCCTGGGTCTCTTTCTTGGGTGGTAGTAGTGAATTTGGAGCATATTATTAAGTATGTATATTTAGAGCTATTTTTCCCATGTGTTTTACTGTTGGATATAATTTAATTAGATTATTGTAATCCGTGTACTGTTAGTTTGACCGCAGGGTATTGTATCAAAAAATAAGCCTCTTACCTTGTTTGTAATCTCTGAAGCTCAGTGTGATTTCCTTTGCAAAATTCATCTATTTAACTTTGAAACCTTGGCCTAAAGTTGTTTAATTTTCTTCTGCAAAAAACTTTTGTCTCTTTTACATGGGTTAAACTCTCAGACATATATACAGTTAGCAACATTTTTGTTTCCTCCCAAGTGCATTCAGAGAACTGCAATCTGAAAATGGCAAGGCAGATGGCTAATTATTATAGCTGAATAGTAAACAAACAGCCAGTCTGTGCAATTGATCTGCTGATTTGTATTACTCTATTCTTTTCCACTACCTTAGCTTGTTTGTCTCAACTACCTGTTATATGTTATTTTTAAATAAATACAATAATTTTAAATAAATTGTAAAATACAAATTCCTTGGAGTAGTGACTATTGATTGTACTACAACAGGGCTCTGGCAGGGTTGAAACCTATAATAATAGCATTTTAACCRTAATGCAATAATAGTAACATGATAATATTCATCACTGAGATTTTTTAATATTCTTTTTGAATGGATACCCATCTTTTTATTTAAACATCAGCTTATGCTTAGTTTCAGTGTGTGACCTGGATTTCTGTTTTATTCGACAGTTGTCCATTATCAGTGTTTAAAGAGGTACTTTGTCCTCCTATCTTCTGTTCCCTTCGTAGAGGATTTCTTACTGTTCACGATTAGGCAGTCTCTTTCTGTCTTATTTTCCCATTTTCTCTGTACATTTCTCTCTCTGTTGTTATCCAATACTACCTAAAGGATCTCATCCATATTAATGCCTAGGATTTGTGCTAAGGTTTTTGATAAAAATTCATTTGTGCTTAGTCCMTTTGAATTGCTTGAAAACAGGGATGTTCTTCCTTGAATTCTTTAAAAATATTTTATATTTGTCTCTGCTTTGTAGCTAACTTTTTTATAACTCTTTCATCCATAAATTTAACATGGAGTAAAGTCACCATTTGACACTGTTGTGTGTACAAGACTTGATTATACCAGGAAATACGTTTCAGAGATTTGTTTCTTAGATATGTTGATTTCTTCTTGGATTCTACCTAGCTCAGTACTAATAATTTTCAGAACAGGGCTACAGCTTAGCTGTTTGAGTAAAATGCTGCCATGCAGGGTCATTCATAGTGTAATAGTCTGATTCCTCATCTTCTGTGTTAATTAGGAGATTAACCTTCTAGAAACTGCTACAGGGATATACCAAGACCCTCACCTTTACRTGTCTTATGTTAATTTAAGGCTGTTCTTCTCATGCGATGTAATCAGGACTGTCTCARGCTGTATGTTTGTTTTGCTCTCAAGTCTGATGAACTGGTCAAAGATATGGATAGCAGTCCTTGACTTCACTAAGTCATGTACCTTCATAAAGAAATCAGCTGAAAACAACCACTAACAAATTTAGGTTGTGTCTTACGTTCTTCCTAAACTTGGGGAGAATGCTGTGAAGTGTAGAGCAGTGTGTTTTGACCTGTTAAAAAAGTTGTCTCCTGTCTGAGACAAACATGGAAGAGTCCAAGGAAAGAATCTGAAGGAAACTTTATTAATCCTATTACTTAGGAAACACCTTCTTTACTGAGAAAATGTTAAAGAACTTAAAAGAACAAAGAACTCAAAGAATAAACCTTTCCAACCTGTAAATGTCAACTTCACTCTGATAACATTTCAGAAATGCATCTTTAGTAATGAACAGTTCCCTTTTGCCTTCAGAATAAAATCATTTTCATGAAGCTGAAGTATAATACCTTTCCATCTTAAATCTCCTTTCATTTTAATCAGGTAGTACAGTCAGTTTACAATTTGTAGGTGCATTATATCCAGATACTTAAATATTCTTGAATAAGAATAAGCAAAGACCTGGAGGCTTCCAGAACAGAAGTGTCAAAACTCAGTATTTCCATTTATTTCATGTTTGTTAAAGAGTAACCAAATTCCAACTCAGTTTGAGAATGACCTTGTCAATTTAGACAGAACATACATAAGAATTGGCAGAACTTAAAGCAAAATTTCTGTGAGTACTTATTTTGGCATTTTGTAATATATAGTTACTTGCATCCACAAAAAATTGTTTTAATATTTTCTGATGTTGTAATTAAAAGATAGACATACAGTATAAAACTTCTGTTTAAAAGCAAATTATGACTTACAACCTATAAAAATTAAGCCATTAAATAATGGTCTAATAAAACTTTCTCCATGTGAGCTGTCTTATTTTCCCTAGTAATAACTTTCAGTTAGCTATATTCCATCATTAATCAGAACTCATTCCTTTAAATGTCAACAGCTCGTGTCTGAAATGCTAAACTAAAACTTTGTGTCTTTGTTATTCATTTGAAGAAGATCTTAAAGATATTGAGTATATTGGTCTCATATTAAAAGATCAAATTTTAACTATGTGTTTTAGAACATGCATCATCTTGAGGAAAATGTATATTTTGTCCTAATGTACATACAGGGTAGGAAGGATAATGTTGTAGCCAGGAGACATGGCTATAGAAATTGAATATCTGAATTATACTAGTTAGAATATTTTATAGGTATTTAGRTGATCCTAAGTGTGAGAGTAAATCTGAAGAAAATTGTTCTTTTTATTTTAATGTGATTTTTGGTTATAGTCAAATTCTTTTTTTGTATTTATCTAGAACAGCTTCCTGTTTTACCGCTGAGGAAAATTGCAGCTTTCCTCAGCTGAACTGGTGTCCTGCAGTAATACCTGGCTCACTGCTTCCTACTGTATCTTGCAAATGCAGTTGGATACAGCTGACATTTAAGAGCCCCTACTACTCAAAGTATTTCCTTCCTGCACACAAACACACTTGCCGCTGACAAAATCATCATAAAATCACAGAATATTAGTGCAGTACTTTGTTAGGGAAAATATCTTTTTTTTTATCATTTTCATGCAGTGAACACACAATAGATCATCTGTAAACAAGAATAAATAGTTTATGGACAAGCAACAAAGAACTGTGGAGATAAAAGATGAAGAATGAGACCAAGAATGGTGGAGAGAATAAGAGGTGGATAGTATTTGGGTGGAGAAAATATTTTCTGGGATACAGCAAGTTTGAACCCAATTTTGCTATTTTTCTTGCTGATGTTGAATACAGCATTTGTGACACAATGATCATAAAATGAAGGAAGAAACTGGACATAAGGAAGAAATATCTTCACCAAGAGGACAGTCAAGACCTGGAACAGGTTTTTCAGCCTATTGCTTGACAAACTCCTGAGCAACCTGGTCTAAATTCATTGTTGACTTTGAGCCGAAGTTTGGACAAGGTGACCCCCTGGAGTCTCTTCCAACCTGAATGATTCTATTTGCTATCTTGGTCTGTTAGTGTACACATTTGTGACCCTGTTAGAAAATGAGTTACCTCTCYCTCATCTTCTGCTTCATATGAAATATGCTCTCATAGTATATGTCTTTCAAGCTGTGGAAAGGGCTACCTTTATGACAGTATGTACCCTATCCTTAAACACAAAACAATCATCTTCCTTAAACATAAAACCTAGTAAAAATATATGCAAAATACCTGATTTTCAATAAGTTAATATTTATAAAGTCAACATTAAGAGCTGTCAAAATTAAATTTACTCATTAAAATCCACTGCTTTGGGGTCTGGAAAATCTGAAGCCCACTCTAGGTACGTGATTACCTCTTTCCGACAAGATGAATTTCTCATTCGATATGCAAAGTGGATGGATTCAGAGAAAATTATTAATGCCTATTTATGAGTAAAATATATAAGGTCAACGTTTTTAATGAAATTGTGTSAATACTGTCCAAAACAGTAATATTCTATGTGGAGATATACAACATAAAAGTCCTCTGAACAAATTGTGCACATGTAACCGTTAATTTCATTGCGTTTGTAAAGAATCTGACAAGGTGTAATTCAGATTGAGAGTTGYAGTTATTTTGTACCAATGACTATAAAGCAGGATGATTTGAAGAATGCAAATAGATATCCATTTTTTTTTAATTTTATTTTTCTGYTAATTTACTCCATAAGATGAAAAACTTTGTATCCGATGACTGTTCYGTTCTTAAGAGTGTTAATACTCTGTTTTGTATGTCAAAAAGTATGTTTGTTGTCATAAGACTTTGCTAAATTCAGTAATGTATTAAGATAAGAAGGTTATAAGTCCAAGAATATTAATAAAGCTGTATTTGTTCCAATAATTAATGTTGGAAGATAAGAACAGGTTATAATAGAATAGTTAAGTTTAGAAGGTGCCACTGGGATATCTAGTCTCCCCCCTCACCAGCTTAGAGTAGATTCAGCTGGAGCCGGCTGCTTACGGCTTTGGCCAGTCAGGTTTTAAAAATSCCCAAGGGTGAAAACTCCACCAGGTCTCCAGGCAGCATGTCCCAGGATTCGGCCAACCTTGCCGGAGGAGAAGCTCCAAAAGCCCCAAAGAAAGCTRGAGAGCTCTACTTTGTTGAGGCTGCTGACAGAGGTGGCATGGGTCTTGCAGCTTTCAGATGTGCAGAAATTGGTTTTCAACTTGTAGTCCAAGAAGTTCATTGCTCTTGTAGGTTGTAAGATTAAAACTTTTATAAATCTTACAAAGCAAGTAAACATGAATATGCCTTTTTCAAAGAGTGATTTTTTAAAAATGAATTTTGACACGACAGTTCTTGTGCATGGTGAGTAATGTAATTTTTGTTTTTAACAGTACAGCCTCAAATAATACAACTAAAAAATGAAACTGCATTTGAGAACGGGAGAACAGTCCTCGTCTGTGAAGCAGAAGGAGAACCTATCCCAGAGATTACTTGGAAAAGAGCCGTTGATGGAGTAACTTTCTCTGAAGGTGACAAGGTAAATCATGTTTTAATGTCTAAAATATCTAAATGTGTATTGCCTGGCTAATCTTTTCATAAGTAGAAAATTAATTTAGAGAAAAATTGATATGCTTTCTTCAGAATCGAAAGGAACTACTATTTTACAAGGTAATGGACAGRGACAAGGAAATTCCTTTCTTTTTATTTTTTTTTTCCAATTTATTTGATTTAATTATTTAATTGAAATAATTTCATTTTAAAAATTAATTTATTTTTAAAAACAAGACAGTTGAAATGCTGAAAGATGATTAACTTGATCAGGCTAAATTTTTGTACCTAATGTCTACTTAGGGTTTCAGTTTCTTCTCGATCATCATGGCTGTGGCTACAGAGATATTGCTGGCTTTAGACCTCATTGGCTGTCCAATATTTCCTAAAATGCATTGGAGCTTGTAGATATATAAAATGAATATTTTTGAATTATTTGGAGTTCTTTATTTCCCACTTCTGTTTTTTTTCCTTTTTTTAATTTCCCCATTTTTTTTTTTTAGATTATTTTCTTTCACAGAATCACAGAATCACAGAATCACAGAATATTTAAAGTTGGAAGGGACCTCTACAGATCATCTAGTCCAACCTTCCTGCTCAAGCAGGCACACCTACAGCATGTGGCACAGGGCGGCATCCAGGCAGGTTTTGAAGACCTCCAGAGTAGGAGACTCCACAACCTCCCTGGGCAGCCTGTTCCACTGCTCTGTCACCCTAACAGTAAAAAAGGTCCTCCTCACTTGGAGACAGAACTTCTTGTGCTCCAGCTTGTGGCCATTACCCCTCGTCCTATCGCTGGCCACCAGTGAGAACAGCTTGTCCCCTTCCTCCCTGCATTCTGCCTTCCTGAACTTATACATATTAATCATATCCCCTCTGAGCCGTCTCTTCTCCAGAGAAAACAGGCCCAGCTCACTCAGCCTCTCTTCATACGAGAGATGTTCCAGTCCCTTAATCATCCTGGTTGCCCTTCTCTGGACCCTCTCGAGAAGCTCCACATCCCTCTTGTACTGGGATGCCCAGAACTGCACACAATACTCCAGGAGCAGCCTCACCAGAGCTGAGGAGAGGGGCAGAATCACCTCTCTTGACCTGCTGGCAACACTCCTCCTGATGCAGGCCAGGATCCCATTGGCCTTCTTGGCCACGAGGGCACACTGCTGACTCATGGTTAACTTAGTGTCCACCAGGACTCCCAGGTCCCTCTCCATGGAGGTGCTTTTCAGCAGGTCGGCCCCTAATCTGTACTGGTGCCTGGGGTTATTCCTCCCCAGGTGCAGGACCCTGCACTTGTCCTTGTTGAACCTCATGAGGTTCCTCTCTGCCCAACTCTCCAGCCTGTCCAGGTCCCTCTGGATGGCAGCACRGCCCTCCGGAGTGTCGGCCACTCCACCCAGCTTGGTGTCATCTGCAAACTTGCTCAGGGTGCACTCCGTGCCCTCGTCCAGGTCATTGATGAACAAATTGAACAGCACCGGGCCCAGCACTGACCACTGGGGGACACCACTGGCCACAGGCCTCCAACTGGACTTGGCCCCATTTATGACCACCCTCTGAGCTCTGCCATCTAGCCAGCCCTCGATCCACCGCACCGTGCACTCGTCTAGTCCACTTTCTATACACATAAGGCAGTTTATAATGACAAACTCTCTCTACTTCCATGTTTTATCACAAATGTCAGTTCACTAGGGAAAGAATAGTCACTTACTGTGGGAAAAAAAATGTAACTGTTAATGTTATTTCCAAAAAAATAGAAAAATTCTTTGATATGAGTGTTCAGAGGCAAGGTGAAGGGCTGAAATAATTTCCCTTTAGTGGTGCACAAGTTTTTTTTGTAATTTGCTCACAGAACCTATGGATTTTCTCAGCTTTAGTAAAAGGGTGAGATAGTATCTTTATGTTAACCAGCTAAACCAGAATTTTGAGTCTGGATAATCAAATAGATAAATCATAAGCAATCTTCTTACACCTATTTGCATATTCATAATTGTTACTTAAAAATCAAAATTAAACAGTGATCATGCCAGTCACGAAATCAGATACATGGTCAATCACTGCATTTATAGGGAATTACTGTACATTGAGGAAATATGTATTGGAGGAAATATATATCTGTTATGTATTGTTCTGGAAGGGAATGTCTTATCTGGTCCAGTATCCCACTTAACCTTTCCTGGAATTGAGGCAGTTTATKTGAGGCTCTGTCTTTATCAATTACCTGCAATGTAGTTTCATTTTAGAGTGACATAACAGTACTTATGCCGTATTTTTTTCCCAGTAGTTTTGCATTAAAGTAAAAGCAGTCTCTCTCGTGCTTAAATATTTCATGACAAAAGTGATCTTTTTGACCCACAGAGACATAACGTGGCTTAGAGGTTRTGAATGTAACCTTTTCCTTATATTTGGGATATTCCTAAAATGACTTGCTATATGAGAACATAAAAATGAAATCAAATTGCAGAAACAAGATGAAAAATAACTGCAGTTTTTCCAGATGAAATCTTATGTTTATCCAGTGCTCATATAGCACAATATTATATTTTTATTTCAACCTGCAGATGGGTCATTTCTAGACTTGTTACTGCCACCCATTTAGCATCTACTGCATCTAAATAGAGGTTCAACTGAAAAATACTGATGATAAAGTAAAAGTTATATTCAGTTGCTATTACATGGAATTTATTGTATATAGAATATAAAAAGAGTGTAAATTAATACAGTTATATAGTTTCTTTCTTGCCAGTTAAGAACTTTCATGTATTGTTCATGGGAGCACTTTTGCTGAATACTGAATAAATGTTCTGAAGGGCTATACATGTTCTTGACCTGTGTGAAAAGGTACGCCATAGTTCTCAAACACTCTACGGCACCGAATCCTTGACCCTTGCTTTCCTAACAAATTTGATGAAGAGGGAAGAAAATTGATGGTCATTAAATTGTTGAGGAATTCTTGTACAATACAAATGTGTGTTTTGCATATAGAGAACAAAAGGTGAAATGAGGAAGTCTTTTTTCCTTTTTTGTAATGTGTGCTTACATTGAAATTGCATAATTGTTACAACATTRGAATTAATGTACAATCGCCCAATGTCCTTACATAAATCCAAAAAAAAAATCTACATTCAGTATGAACAAGTTGAAATCCCTACAGATTTGTCATTTATGTAAAAAAAGAGAAGTTACAGGATGTTTTGTCTGMAGTGTGTGACAGTTCCACAAACTTGAAGCCTTGCATAAAGAATTTTTGAGAGAAGAATAGTAGTGGTATATGTTATTCCCAATAAAATGACAAAAATAAAATTCACTTTATCAGAGAAGATACAAGCAGTATATTATCTAACAAATGAGTTTTACTACAGCTCCTACCTGCCAGTCTACCCTTTCCAAAATATAATGGATTTGAAGTCTCTAATACTGCATAATGTCAGGAATGTGCTGCCTAAACTGAATTAAATATGTCAGTGGTATCCATTTTACTGTGATTGATCAGTTATTCCGTTTTCCTATACGGAACACAGATTCATTCCAGTCCTAGTTAATAGTCCCAGTTAATAGTACTGTCACCCCKTCTGGAAATCTTCAGTCAACATTTATTACTAAGTTAAAACTCGTTAAAAAAGTTGTGTTAGGTTACTTGAATCAAACTATCGTTGAGATTAGCAGGCTGTCTTCGTGGTATTGCAGGTGCTTTTATCTCTAATTTTAAARAAGACATCAAAAGTGGAAATGCTGCCTGTAATCTGCTAATCATAAAACAGCTGGGTTTTGTTTTTTTGGTTTTTACTTTGTAACAGCTTAGGCATGGAAATGAGTAAGCTTGTAGCTGGCTGCTCTGGAACCAAGACCCTTTTTTCTCAGCCTCAATTTGATAGTTGTAATTGGTGGACATCTTGGTGGACATGGTGGACATCTTTCTAGTGATAGCTGAATGTCACAGCCTATAGTGAAGAGGATGCTTGCAGGCCTGTTTGATTTCCTCTTCCTTGACTTCTAATGGTGGGCACCTCACAGATTGACAGATGCTTGCTGTAGTAACTGCACAGAAGAAATTAAGTCCTCATACAGCTTTCATTCATTCTTCTTGCAGTCTTTGACATTCCTCTTTTATCTACTTACATCCTTAAATGTGTTACTGATGACAGATGCAACATATCAAGGAATGATTCAACTTACCCAGAAATGGACAAGAAATTATGTGGACTTGTTCATTTCTAGGAAATCCCAGAAGACTGTAAAGTTCGAAAGTCTGGGAGAAAAAAACAGCATGTGGTGGCAGTTGAAATGATAAGTAAAGTCTGTTTGACTTGTTCTGAGAAAAAAATAATAGGAAACATGAAATAGATCCAATTAATATTCTTTCAGTAATATAATTAATGGTGATTGCCATGAGTTCATTGAAAATAGATCTTGTCAGAATGAGTCAGTGTACATAAAAAATCCTTTCAGCTAGTTACTCACGAGCATTAGTAATTGAGTAAATGTAATAAACTTTTAAGACACTGGGGTTTCATGTTTGGAAATTCAAATTAGAAATATGGGTGCATATAGTAGTTGTCATGCATGAAAGATGAATTGTGCTTCCTTAGTTGCCTGTGCCTGTGCATCTCCTCTGCCCCTTCTTGCCATCCTAGAAGTTTAATGTGKATCAGAACTGATACAGAAGAATTACTCCAAATATATTTCACAGTGATAGTCTTCAACAGACCAGAAATTCAGCTTCCAGTATCTGGAAAAAAATTAGTAAGCACTCATATTTGGTGATTATCTGAGTTTTGGATAATATTGTTTTATATGAAAGAAAGAAATGGAGAGAGAAATCTAGATTTCCTGGAACACTTCATTTTGATTACAGGTCAGACTCAATAACAGTTTAGGCGTTTAGAATTTTGACATTCCAGTGCCTAGTCATTACATAGTCTAAAAAAAACAGTATTCCAGATCTGTAATTCCAGAGAATTACWTGTCTCGTAGACAGCATTCAGAATCACATGATGCACAGAATGTGCATCGTTCTGTGCACATTGCACAGAAGTAGCAACTATTTTAGTACGACTAAATGGAGTTTGTGCCCCACTTCTTACTTGAGCTTTGATGCTGGTGTCAGACTCTGAGCTGACACGTGTTGCAGTGAGCGTCCTGACTACACGCTGCTTTTGGGGACAGCTACCTCAGAAACCTCCGCTCAAGGAACTGAATATGGTCGTGAGTAGATAACAGCCTTGCTAAAAGAGCAATCACTAAACAAGAAGAGCTGAGTTTGAGGTCATTCTCAGCCTGCCTGAGTTCAAAATGCTTTCTTTTAAATGATAGATCTTATAACCGGGATGTAGGCTTTTCTGTGTTTTGAAATGATTATGTCCAAAGGAATGGAAAATGAGCCAATGTTATAGATCAAAGAAATAGCCCTACTGGGCTTTTACGAAGGRTAATATTAATGAGTAAAAGGCCGGTAATTATCTTTAAGGAAAATACATCTTTGATACGAGCTTTCAATATATCAGATATAAGAATGTGAAAGTTAAAGCCAAATTAGTTTGTCAGAAACAAAGAACCTTTTTCTTCTTTCATCAGTCAGCCTTTGAAGTGACCTACCAGCCAGCGTGTAGTCTCTTCTTCACCAAGAATTTGAAATAAAGAGGTATCTCCCCCTCCTCCAGCCTGTGCTAAATGTTCACATAAGCTTCATGGCCCGAGTTTTCCAGGCAGTTACACTGGATGACTTCCAGTGATCTTCTTCTGACGGGTTAACTCATAAATACGTTCGAGTGGGTGAGCCTGTGCAACTCAGTGATGCTGTGTGCCAGGAGGTGTTGGGCTCACCTCTATGGATCTGTCCACACTGAAATTAAGATTTACTCCAAGGGCAGAGCTTCCTCTGCTGCTGCAGCGACAGGCCTGTGCCTGTGCATCTCCTCTGCCCCTTCATTTCTAACCCATGACTTTGCAGCGCTGCGCGTCTCCTCACTGACGCACCAGCCTGGCCTTGGCCCTTCCAGCTGCGATTCCAGATGGCCTCTTCCAAAGATCTCTGTGCAGCCAGYAGCCCTGGCCCTTTCCCAGTGAAAAGAGGCAGAGGAGGAGCTGCTTTTTGTAGAACAGAAGGAAGGATGGTGAATGGATTTGATGTTATGTAATCTTAGAAAATCGATTTTGGACACACACATCTATATATGTCCCTGAAAAGACCTTATCCTGATTTTTTGGTGCAAAGATGTCATGAATATCAATGCATATGTAGAGACATGAGGGTAGAGTTTCACACTGTACTTTCCTAGTAACTAATTTTATCAGAACTGTGAAAACTGACCAAAATTGCTTGTAATTCTTTTTTAAGGMCTCTTTTGGAAGACAAATAACAATAACAGATGGAGCTCTGTTTGAGACAGTAGCTCCACTAAGAATTTGCAATCTAACATATAGAGCAAATAGCACATGAAAAAGGAATTCAGAGAAGCCATGGTCCAGGATCCCATATGCAGTGTTGATATTGCCTCATATATGGTGTAATTAATTAAAAACAATGAAACTCAAGACTTGGATTTAAAATAATTAGTATAATATTTTATGTATTTTTGATACCCAGGTACCACATGTCTTTTAAATGCAGTTACRCTCTTATATTTGTATCCACGGGTGAAAAGATCTTAAATTTTTAAAATTCAAACATTACAATAATGATATCTCTATTTCTACATCTTTCATTGCATTTCTGGTTGCTTCCTTTGTTGCAATCATAATCAGGATAATCACAATCTAGAGCCTGTGTAATCTCCCATGACATTATTTCTAAATAGAAAAGAGCCTAGACCACTAAAATTAAATTATATTCCAAGTTTAGATTCACTTTATATTGGCATGCAAATGACAGCTGCTCRGAGCTTGTAGAATTTTTCACGGTGGCTGTGGTCAGGCAGTAGGCAAAGGATTTGGGAAATTGTTTTGCCTTGCTTTTTTGAAAGGTCAGCTCTGATTTGTGTCCCAAGTCTGTTCTCTGCACGTCAGCTGTCACAAATGTTACTAAAAAGGGTCTGAAAAAAATCTGCATCCCTGTGTATGCTATTGTCAATCATAAAAAGAAGCAGCAATATACACTAAATGACAGTGAGCTGTTTTTCTTCCTTTTGAGATAGTAATGATAGTAATATTCTTGCTCATCAAGGATCAGCTCTTTATGTGAATGATGAATCACCCAAAGGAGAGGAAGCATGAATGTATTTGGGATATTTTTATTGATTCCAGGAGATTTCCTTCTGTTTCTCAACTAAAGAAATCACTGTCTTTGTATGCTAATATCAGGAACTTTTCTCCTTTGAATAGTTGCAGAAAGGCAAGCAACAAGTCTCCTTGCCCTAGTGAGGGG
Source organism: Nothoprocta perdicaria (assembly GCF_003342845.1). Lineage (NCBI taxonomy): Eukaryota > Metazoa > Chordata > Aves > Tinamiformes > Tinamidae > Nothoprocta > Nothoprocta perdicaria. Next base: position 1,601,102 of record NW_020454483.1, read on the forward strand.
AATAGTTACAACCTGTTTCACCTGTTGTCCAAACAATTTCTGCAATCAACATCATAGAATATTTTTGACATTATAATTCTAGTTCATGCCTGCAGGCCAAGGCAGTTTATGCAGCCTGCCGCAATTGGCTCCCACGCTGCAACGGGCTGTGCAGCCAAGACGCCCCACAAGCAGCTCCGAGCGGCGGCGGCCCCGGCTTTACCTGTTAATGATGTGAAATGGAAAAGTAAGAATATTTTGGTTGCAGGAAAAACAGTAAATAAGGGGACACAAGAGCAGGGAGGAAGCGTGGGTTCATCTCAAATGGTGGGCAGTCAGCGCTGTTGGGAATGTAGTGACATATGACCCTGTGACATATGTAAAGCTTGATGCMCGTGTAAGCACTGAATAGCGTACTCTCAACAGATACCTATATGATGCATAGAAATCTGTGCATGTTTTGGGATTCGTGCATACCCCACCACATGTTCAGCTGCACTTACATACATTTAGTTAACTACAAGGAGCTAGAAAGAGAGTGTAAAGTTTTGAATTTTTTAATTGATTGGGAGTGTAGGATTATGTGTGGTTAGAGGCCAGAGGAAATAAAAAGCAGGAGTTTGCTGAGTTGAAAGACGAGAGTTGAAGGCAGAGGAGCTGTGTGGGCTTAGGAGGCTTTGCAGTAGGAAAGCTGCAACCCAGTGTGGATATACCTGAATTCCATACCCATCTTTCAGGTTACAATATCCACAGTATTTTTTTTTTTTAAATAGGTCTAAGTAAAGGCAAAAGTGAAGCCGGAAATTATTTTGATGCACCACAGCATCTTCCCCCGAGCAGGCTTGCTTGGTGGTTTTATTGGCCGCTCAATACTAACTCTCAGCTGCATGACCAGAAGGCCCTTTGGGCTTGTGAGACAAATTAAATGTTCTCTTAAGGATGGTCTCAAATGGCTTTACATACATCCATATATACATGTTGTATGGGTGATTGGATTGCTATTGGATTTTTCCTCTCAGTGAAAGTTTAAAGTCATTCTGCAGCAGAGCAGGATGAAACCAGCAGAGACAAAATTGTTGCTTTTTATAATTTTTCAAAGATGGCAAAAAGCCGAGTAGAAGTATGGGTTAAAGATGGGGAAATGTTTTTATTATTATTATTTATTTAAGAACTTGGCTAATATGATCAATTGTTTGACAAGGCATATGAACTTAATTAATCCTGGGTCCTTTTCCTGCCTAATACATATTTCAGACCTAAAAATTGTCTCCCATTTAATCCATCTGCTAATGTACTAGCTATGCACAAAGTAGATATTTTGTGAGTACTTTCTACAGTTTGTGATTCTGTATTTACTGTTTGAAATAAAACCATAAAATTTGAAAATGGCATTTATTTCCCTTCCAATATTAGGTTTTTCCATTTTGTCGCTAGTGTTGATATGCCATCTGTTAGACTAATGAATATTGAAATTTTCAGTGAACTTTYATGCACCAGCATTTTCTAGGTAATCAATACAGCTTGGACTTGAATATTCATTCATTGTTTCCACTACACAAATGATTATTTCATGAGCTTCTGTCTAAATATCACTTGTATTATATACTGTTTAACATGTTCTAATAGCTTCTTTCTGTTTTTTTTTTTTTTTTTTTTAATTTGTGATCCTGTGTTTGTTGATATGTCAAAAGACAGAGCCACACTTAATAGACTGGAGTCACTTGGTAGTGTTATTTGGCAGAATGCATGCATTCTTCAGAAACTTCTGAAATGTTTAATTTCATAGGTACTGTCCAACCTGATAGGACATGGGAACTACATGCTATGWTGAAATAAGCAGTAGAATGCTGACAAAATTCATTTTACTCCATTAAAACCTGTCAGCAGTTTTTATGATCTGAAAGGTCATTTTAATACCCTTGCATGTTAAGAGGAAATGAAAAGATGAGTGTTTAGTATTTTGTCTAAACAGGATTCAGTGATTCTGTGATTAAACCAAGGGGCTTGGAGTCCACCTTTCACGGTATTGTTTGTTTTGTTTAGCAAATTATCTGAATTTTGGTGTATTAATTAGTCTTACTAATTTTCTTAATGTTCTCAATATGCTTCTACAAAGCCTGTTTTTCTCTGACGTTTTCACTATACCGTCCTTCTGTGCATCATTCATACACTATTTTCCTATCAGTATCAGTTCCCAGATTTCAAATACAGACAAGTTATATGTCTACCCTTTGCTGTGAGGCTGTGCAATTTAGCCTCAACTACAGTACAAAAATCTCATTCCCTTGCACTGAGGCAAGTGAAAACTGCTTTTAGAGTCAGTTATTGCCACCTTCAGAAATATAGCTGGCAGTATTTGTTAGGATTGCCTGTTTAGAAAATGCCTTGTCCGAGGTCTGATTCATGGCCAAAATAGCAACGCCTGTTTATGTATGGCCTAAATCTGTGTGATTAAAATTTCTAAATAATAATAAATAAATAAAAAAAAATGATACCAACAACAAGACATTGTTGGTCTTTAACTCCTGTAACTTTCTTCCTGTACGTATTAAGTTGTGGCATTTATGTCAAAGGTAAAGGTATTACTAGCTTGTAGTAATCTTTACCTTACTGCAAGCTGACCTTCTAACATGGCTGAATATATCTTACTGGTATGATATATCTTKCAGATACATTATGCTAAAGCCCTTGGGGAAGAGTAAAAGTTCACATTAAATTATAGTTTTATGAATACCTAGACTTCTCCCCCTCACTGACAGACCACCAAGAGCCTTTGCTCCTGCAGCCCTTTGCAGCCCACRGGCTCCTTTGAAAGCCAGTGCTCCACCCCCTCAGATCCCTGCCTTCACTCAGAAAGTGCTTCATCTCTCTCATGAGACTCTCTTGCATCCTCTCTCTCCTTCCTCACACAGAAAACTTTTTCCAGGCCTCACTCTCTCTTCCACCTACAATTTGCTTGAGACTGAGAATCCTGCAGCTTTCRCATAGAATAAGGTTACGTATGTAACCTTAGAATAAGGTTACGTGTGTGTTTCTGAGCAGTATGCTACGCATAGCTTCGTACAAATTGATTCACTAAGTATATGCTCCTTGAGATTCCTGACTTGTGCAGATGAGTAGGAAGTGCTCAGAGCTGACTGGAAATAACCTGTAGATTGGTGCTGGAGTTTCACTTCTCAAAGATGTTATTTTTCCTAAGAGATGGGTATATCAATTTTTCATACCTCCATGATGAGGTCTTTGCTTTCCAGCTTGCATCAAACTCTAGTAGCAGCATGGCTGTTCAATAATAGGTTTCACCCAAATTGACTGATATATTTAACATAATCTTTTATTTATATCTATAAATATAAATGCATTTGGGAATTTAAATAAACCCTGCTATATCGGATGTTACTGAACAAAGCTACTTGAAAAAAAATACTCCCATGCCCTTTCTATCCATCCTTTATAGGTCATCTTACCTGTTTTGCTTGCTACTTCATTGATTCCCTATGATTTCTTTAGCTAAAAAAAAAAAAAAAAAAAAAAAAGAATCTGCAGTCTTCTCTGGCTATCTTGAGTATATGACGGTTGACATATAGATGTGTCCTGCTGTAAGCAAGTTCCCTGCTCGACTTCACTCAAGTTTTGTTATTCCTGGCTTTCTGTGCCTTTCCTTCTGAATGAGCCTCATTGTTTGAATATCCCTCTGCAGGACTCCTCCTAATTCTAGCTTCCAGACAGACTTTCTAGCTGCTGTCCAGCCATAAATCTTTTAAAAAATGTACAGTCCTTTCACAGAAAACTAGAAAAGATCCTGAGTTGAATACACATCGGAGAAAGTTGATACTTTTTGTTTTGCAGGAAAGCACAAGCTGTGATAAAGTCTATGGGTAGTTYCATGCTGTATATAGCTGAATACTTTTACCACACTAGTTATTTTGACAGCTTAAGACAAACCAAGATTTATGGCTTGAACTTGAGTAATACAAAGATGAAATACATGGATATAAAATGCATTAAATTCAGTTTGACGTCCTTGGACTAGGTTTACAGACTTGGACTAGGACTAGGTCCTTGGACTAGGTATACAGATTCTACTGTATTTTTGCAAGTTTATTGGTCTGGTAACAGTAATTTCAATTTACTTAGTGTCTGTATTTTAAGGTGTATCTTCAAAAGCAAGATTGAATGGTTTAAACAAACATTTTCTGAGATTGAAAACTGGGCAGCTTTTAACCGTATTTAAAAGAACAGAGGTCATGCCTCTGCTTACTTCAGAGAGTCAGGTGAAGTTCTCTATATCTTTGTTCACTAAATGCCACTGATAGGATTTCCAGCACAGGAACTGCACCTCGACTTGTACTTAGAAGAGACTGACAATCCTGGGACGTGATGTTGTACAGAGCCTTTTTTGGACCATGTACTTAAACTCAAAATCTTGTGGGCAAAAGGGGAGCACAACCTATATGCAGATCCAAGAATTTATCGTTAGTAAATTTAATGTCTTATCAATTCAAACAAAATAAAGCAAACAATTATTCCAAGTCCAGTTACAATACCAAAATTTAATCCAAATTATCTAATATCAAAAAGCATAGCTAGTATTACAGTTAAAATTGTTATGCAAAAGCTTCCTACTTCTCTTTTTTTTTCTGGTATTATAGTTCCCCTCCCAGTGCTACCCAAAGGCCTGAGGTTCAGCGCTGGTGAGAGGAGATTACACTCTTCAATATCCTAAATTTTTCCCCAGGCTCTTGAATTTAATGCTCTTATCCCTGACAATTCTGCYGTCTGAATCCATATTGAGCCACCTATCTTAATGGTATCATAGCTGTCTTAGGATAGATGGAGGTCATCAAAATTTTCAGGAGTAAAACCTTTAAACACAGTATTATTTATTAATGAATCAGAATTTTTAATTGCAAAGTATGTATGTAATTTTTACAAATGCAAAATTTCTGTTTCAAATATTTGTTTGTTGTTACTATTGCTGTTATTTTTTATCACCAGCATAAAGACATGGCTTTGCCATTTAGTGTTAATACATTTGCCATTAATAATCATCAACCATTTCTTTCTTGTGATTTGCATCTTTAGCAGAAGTACTCTTGAATGGCTGATCATYACTTTTTTTTTTCGTAATTATTTCTCTTTCATACTCTTGTGAATACAAACCAAGCAAGGACAGAAGTTAATTTTTTTGTTTCATGTTTTAGTATGTATTTTTTGGTATATTGCATATCCTKTGTCATCCCATTACTTAGCGATTTACATTTGAAAGAAAAAGCAGCATGAAGTATCAGTTCATAAAGGTATCGGAAGCTTTCAAGAATACTTTTCTCCTAAGGTTATACATGCTGTTATCAACCTGCATAGAATCTGCTACATTTTCCAATCTAAATTCTTTAAAAGTAGCTACTCTGCAGATGGAAAGAAAATCAAAACAACAATATCTTTTCTTCAAGATTAGTTTTTCTTGACTACTCTTTTGTTACACTCTAGAGCTACAAACAATGGGTTCTTCTTAGTAATCTTTTTCCATAAGGAAAAACAAATTCCCAGAAAATTCAGAAATTTGCAGCATGCTGAAATATAGATTAAATGAGCTGCATTTCTAAAGGAAGCACCAAGGTCTCCTATAAAAACTMCTGAAGTCCAAGACACTACTGTAACATTATGCTGATTCACTGGACATTAAGGCATATACACGTAGCAATACTATGGAATTTTCTGCTGTCTCCAACAGGTGCATGGATAGAATACATTTACCTGAAGACAATGGGAAATATTGTGACTAAACCATCCATAATCCAGAAGGGAGCTTCCATCAGCTTCTACACGATGGTGGCTGTTGTGAATAACAGCCCTTTCTCATCATCAAAGGTAGATTTTCAGACTAGGAATTGTTGGTCACTCATATTTAACAGACTTACAAAATTTTATCATCATTTAGTACCATCATGTCAGGTTGCAAAAGTTCTTATGCTGCTTCAAGAAACAGTTTCATGAGCAAATATAATCTGCTTTAAATTGGACATGTAAAAAACTTCAGCCTGAAGTACGTGCTTTCCTCTCCTTGGATATCAACACATCTGTCCTTGAAATCTGAAAGTTTCACAACGAAAGTTGTGGTTCATGAAATTCCAGAGATGATTTATTTCTCCATGAAAATTCAATGATACTCTCTGAAAACACGGCCAAAACAACATGCTTTCTTTTAAAGTTGATGACCATTTCATTTGAAGAATGAAGAACCAGGCATAAAACTAAAATAGGTTCTCTTTATGAGTGTGGATCTGCTACCATCTACAGTACATCCTTTGGAGAATCAAGTGAATAAAGTACTGCAATTTTTACTGAAATTTTGTGTTCTTGAATTGTTTGTTCTTGAGTATGTTGCACCACATTTTGTAAAAGAAACAACACTCTTAATTTGAAGCTCCTGTTTCATCATCTTTTCCATTATTAACATGTGCAATCCTTGTCTAAACAGCACTAAAGAATATCACAGGTTTAGTTTATCAGATGAAGTACTCAATAACTATAGTGACAGACAAAAGTGATCTGCAGTGGTGTGATCCATGCAGCTCACAAAAGAAGCTTTAAACTTTAACAGAAAAGTAAATGTATAAATGTTTTAAATGTAGAGATGTTTTCCTAGCAATCTTGCAATTGAGCTTCAAGCCATAATGGAGTCCTCTGTCAGCCAAGCAGTAAACTCTGTAGGAGGGAAGGTAATCAACAGGCTCACAGCTGCTTTGACTTTCCAGCTAATATTATCAAAATCCAGCTACAAACAAGTCACTGCTTTCTGCATCTGTTCTCACCTTCCACACTTGTTTTCAGCCAACTCAAAATACAGTTTTTGCAGACATACAACTTCATCTCAGTTGGTGCTACAATTCCTATGTGGGAGCTTGAGAAATGGTTGATAAACTCAGCTTCTAATCATATTTCCACCTCTGCCCAATTACTGCTTTCTATACCTGAAAAAGAATGACAGAATTTCTAAGCATCATAATAAGCTAATCCTCCTCTCCAGAGAAATTATACTTTTAAGCTGCAGTGGCAATGAACTGTGCAGACAGGATGCATGCTATCAGAATATGTTATTCTGTCCCAGAAGCCATTCTTGGSCCTTTGTGGTTGTTGTAATCTCATTGCATCCCTATTCCCCCAAGCAGTTATACCATGAAGGATTCATACCTCCTCTCCATGTGAAACCCTTAAATGGAAGGTTATCATTGTTCGGGTACTACCTTGGGAGCTCTGAAACATGTTTTTGGAAGAATYCACCAAGGAGAACAGTATTAGCCAGTCAGAATGTGGAAGAAATTCATACCTGAAACTATGAGTCATATGGGAAGTTTAGAGCATGATAGACAAGGTCGGGGAGAAGGATGGCATATAAMTCATAACAGGACTTAAATAAAAAACAAGATAGAATTTAATCAATAAAAAGTGGGGAAAAAATAAAGCTTTTACAGAATTTGTAAATCTGTAGGGTTAACCCAAGTGATGAGATTGCTCTAATTTTATAACTATTGTAGGATTTATTAGGGTTAAACTACATTTCTGAGTAAAAATACCGGAAGTATGTAAACATCTCGTCCTAATTTCTTTTGGACAGCTCTTTTATTATAGTTCGGTGTTGCCATTATATTTAATTTTACGTGAAGGCCTATAAAGAACAATCTTGTTTTCTCTGACTATGACAGATAACTGAGTTACTATCGGTATTCAAATTTCAATGGTAGCTTGCTGTGAAAGGTTAAGTTTTCTTATCCAGGGAGTACGTTTTATGTGGATAAAGTCACAGAGCCAGCTGTAAGTGAGCAAAATGCCTCTGCTGAAGATTTGTTCTTTGTCTTTTAGTTTTATGAGATGAGATTGTGCAGAAAAAAAAAAAAAAAAAAAAAANACTGAGTTACTATCGGTATTCAAATTTCAATGGTAGCTTGCTGTGAAAGGTTAAGTTTTCTTATCCAGGGAGTACGTTTTATGTGGATAAAGTCAGAGTGACAGCACTAAGTGAGCAATAAGAGTCTGCTGAAGATTTTCGCTTTGTCTTTTAGTTATATGAGATGTGATTGATTTGAAAAAAAAAAAAAAAAAAAAAAAAAAAAAAGAACTTCTAAATGAATCCTGCTAATCTCTCAAATGAGCATTTGCAGTGAAAAATGTTTTGGTTTCTCAACTTTTTATTATTACTCTAAAATATTATGAGAATTAACGTGTGTAGATCTAGACTTTCTTTGTAGGATGCACRATGGTCTACTTATTGAAATTAATTCTTCCAAAGTCTTTGTTAAGATCAGTCTGAGTGTGAGCAGTCAATTTGCTTGCTTGCTTATTGATCCTTCTAGACAAATGTTTGTATCTGTACAGAACTGTGTTGACCACTTCTGTTTTTTGAACCTCACTGATAATTCCTATTCTGAGATTCAGAGAAACTCAGTGATTTATCAGGAATCTGGAATATTGAACCACAGAGACTGTTCAGGTTGTCTAGTTTTTTGTTCTGTCCATTTTTTATACTTTTTTTTTTTAATGCTGAGAAATAAAATTACATCTATTTATTCAATCCAGAAGAAAATACCTTAGTGCATTTTTTAAAGTAATTTTAAAGTTTTGTTACACCTATAATGTTGCCACTACTGTAATATTTGAAAGGAAGATGTGGAAATTATTCCCATATTCCTATTYAGCTGATATCCTTTATTATTTTAGACAGACTTGAGATGTATTGAAATTATTAATTTATAGAGACTTGGAGAGCCTGTATTTTGACTTGACGTCAATGGTAGTTCTTAAGGCTTTTTACCTTTCAGGGATCTCTTCTGAGGACTACTGCACAGATTTAGTGTAGTTTGTGTTTCCGTCTTTCTTTTTCACAACTTCTTCATTACCTATTGCTGTAGTCAATTTTGGTACCTCTTCTGTGTTTCAAATGTTCCTTCCTAGTTTTGTTTCAACATTACTGCAATATTATTGTACCTTTTCTATCAACATAGTATATCCTTTATTATTATTTATCCAGGTCACTATTAACTGACTTGTCATATAGAAGAATTTAATATAAAAATACCACCCTTGTTTCTAACACTTTTTATTTTCATGTCTACAGGATATATGGRGAATCATTTTTAGACTTTTCAAATTATTTTTAATTGAATTTTCTTGGGCTATTCACTTTTGCCTTCTTTCACATATTTTTGTTTCCAGGAAGGTGCCATACAGTATTTTTTAATCAAGTTTTACAACCCCTTTACAAGAAAATGGAATGGAATTGTAAATATTTAGTCTTGAATGCTTTGAAGTGTTGCAGGAAAGTATATASAGAGCAGGACCAGCGAAAAGGACTCTACTGCTTAACTTGCTTCCTGCTCAGAGACTTGCATTGAAAAAGACAGTGAACAATCTTGACACTTTTTCCATGCTAGAGATTTAGTGGCTCATTATCAAATTCCCTCCCAGTCATCATCTTTCTGGGTTGAAGAGCTGTGGACCATTAATGAGTCTTTATATGGAAGCCATTCCATACCTTTCRTATCTTTGTTGCCTTTCTACCAGTTCTACTACGTCTCCTAATGTAGAAGCAAGTGGCATATATTATATAGAGWGACTGCAGGTTTTATACAGTAGCCTGATGACATTTTCTGTTGTTTCCTTTTTTTCTTATAAATTCCAGTATTTGATTTATTTTATTCTTTTTAAACCTAAGCATTGAATTAAGGTTTTCAAGGAATTATTTAYGGTTTAAAGACTGTGAGGGGTAATGCTTCCTTTAGATTCCGTTATTTCATATATAAAGTTAGGACTCTTTCTCACATGCACATCATTTCTAATTTCACCTAATAGTTCTTCTGACAGTCACTTACTGYTACTAAGTTTCTTCAAATTACAGGTGTAAATCATTTCTTTCCCCTTTTCGATCTATGGTTCTTGTAACCTATTACTGGAAATAGAAATTTGAACTAAGCTGGAATATGCTCTATCTAGTTTTGCAAATCATGTAAAAGAACTTGAGCAAATGTGTTGCAACAGCKAAAGGTTGTTATAATTTTGAAGAAGTATGAGAATACATTGTGCAAGCATAAAGTTTGTTATCACTATTTAAAAATTTGATCACAATTAAAAARAAAAGAGAAGAGTTGTCTGCTCATTATAGGTTTGAAATATGCTTAAAGGTTGTATGAAGAATTTTTTTTGCTTAGAATATTTCATCTCTACTGCTACTCTCTACAGTGCTTTTCTTCCATAGTTTTCATTTGTGCTGTACTTTGTACTACCTTAGAGTCCTGGGATGTCAGCTGTTAGTGAATCACAACATAGCTTAGTACTGCGTCAGTGACTCATAGTCACAAGCTGTTTCAGCATAAGATGTATCTTCACACAATTTTAAATGTGACTTCTTGGGCAAGTATGTGTAGTCAAGGGAACATGAGAAATTATATTGCTGGAGGGAGCGTAAATTTTAAGTAAGAACAATGCAGAATTACTGCATATTGCATATTTGATATTCTTAAAGAGAAATACTTAACCACTAACTATATCATATGAAACTTTTGTAACATGTAGATATACTAAAGATTAGAAAAAATATGTTTTATTTTAAAGAAATTACATTTTAATTAACCAAAGACCACAGAAAAACATGACTTTAAAACCGTAGCTTGCTCACTAATAATTTAATAGCTGTTTTATTTCTGTTTTAAAAGATGTAATGAAAATTGAGCTTCTGATATTAGAAAGATAGAGATAACTAAGTAGTTGTAATTATTTTTTACCCAACCTGAAGACTTTTAGATTTGCTCCTGAATTAGGATTTTAGAATTTCAGTTTATAGATATAAATATTCTGTGAAGTTTTAACAGGATACAAAATCTATGTGCTTGGATTCTGATGCAGTATCATGGTACATTTTTGCATAAAACTTCTGATACGTAGAATGCCTTATATCTTATGTCAGCTATTTTGAGGTACAAATTGTGTGTCCTTTCCTGCATTCAGTAAAGAAAATTACATAGAATTCATGACATAGAAGTTCAGTTATGTAAATATCAGCAATGATTTGGTCAGTATATAGAGAAAAAGCGGCATGTATGTGCAAGTTTGGATATTAATTTTCTGGTCTAAATGCGATTAAATCAAGTAGTTTTGCTTTTAATTCCTTTTTCCACCTTCCTCAATATTAAGGTAGGTAAGCATATTTCAGTATTTTTATTAACTTTCTTTTCATAAATAAAGAATAAATAGAATAAAGTAAGTAATGTGAGTTTCCCAGAGTTAAAAAGCATGTCAAGTGCAGAGGCAGAATTAGAAATTACTTTTTTTTTTTTCCCTCTCACATACGCAATTGCATGGAAATTTCTAGAAAAGCACAAGACAACATTCATTTTTCTATCCTGCCTGTTCCCTTGGGATGATATATAAATGAAATCCAGAAATTCCAATTGTATTTCTCAATCATGGTTTTCTTTTATCTGATACAAAATTTCACAAGAAAATGTGAATAATGAAAATAAGAAATCTATGACTAGATCTGTGTTTTGATCATTGTTTTCAGGGCTATTTTGATTTATTTTCCTAGTTATGTTTTTAAGAAGAAGAGAGAGATTTGGTACTAACTGTAATCTAAAATGTTATGATTGAATGAAATGAATGAAATCATAAGSAGGTTCTCATTATGTGGGTAACTGTGCTAGTTTTACATGGCTAAATTTTGTGGTTTATCTTGACAGTGTTCCTTTAAGCATGTACTTATTCCTTTGATTGTAGTGCCAAGAATTAGAGCAATCTTTTTGATACACTTATAAAAAATCGACAAATTTAGAAATTGCTTAACTGTCAGTAGTAATTACACCATATGTGAGGAGATGCTTTCAATCATAATTATCTATGGTGTTTTAAATATAAAACATAATATAGATACATATATATATATATATAAAACCTTTCTCTTTCCTGAATCAATGTAAACAGAGCCCAGATGGCCGTATAGAAGTCAAAGGGCAGCATGGAAAATCGTCACTGCATATTAAAGATGTGAAGTTATCAGATTCAGGGAGATATGACTGTGAAGCTGCAAGTAGAATTGGTGGGCACCAAAAGAGCATGTACCTTGATATTGAATGTAAGTTCTAATATTTTGTTTTCTCTTTTAAATCTGTTTGAAAAGAAAAAAGTACATTCTTAATGGAAGGTCAGTTTTTATGATCACTCTTGTTTGAACTTGTATAATTTAAGAAACAGTGTCCTTATATAGTTAGTGGTACTGAATACTCTGGATGAATCCCGGCTTTCCTGAAGTTAATGAGACACTTATCAGGGGCTTAATCAGGACAATTCATCTGTAATGATATTCCAGCCCACTTGAGGCTAACCTTAAAAACTTCTTCAAAAGATTTAGGCTAGTAGAGATTGCTATGTGTGAAAATTTTTTCAGTGGGATAAGGTAAGGACTAATTTGAGCAATAGCTCAGCTTGAAGTTAATCTCCTAAAATTGAATCAAGTCATCATTTTTTTCCCAGTCTCTGAGTCACTGTACACTAGCAGCTCTTCTAATTTAACTTAATTCTCTTTGTTATAAACCCTTCTGGAGCTTTTGGATTTTATGCAAGAAAAATAAAGAATATTTTTATTTAGAGAAGAGTCTGATGCTTTAGAAGTCAATCAGAGTCACTTCAAACAAACTGTTCTTCAAACTCATGAAGCAAAGATCTTCAGAAACTGAAACTCCTCAAATCCTCTTTTTCAGCATTTTTATATTTTKATAGAGTTTTTCTGCATCTTTTTCTTTCGTGTATTATTGCAAAATATTCAAGTGAGTGGAAGTAATGAAAGAAACTGTTAAGAAAAATATTTGAGAAACAGAACAGTGACATCAAAGGTTAAATGACTGAAGAAGAATAAAACACAGAGTAGAGAGAATCAGCTTTCTAAAACTGAATGAACAGCCAATCCCRTAACATAACTTTATGAATTTTTCTATTATGCCACTGGTAGTTCCAAAAATGTAGAAACCACTGATCTCTCAAGGGGTTTGAAATCTGATAGGCTTCGGATAGAACCTGCAGTACAGGGAGAAGAAGGGTAAGTAGTGGTTGTGGACCAGCAGCTGATGGCACATTTTGACTTAGAAAATAGGTCTGAAAGGAAAATGAGGAATGTTCAGAGTCGTTATTGGATGTTAAGAATGAAGAGATTTAACAACCTGAAAGACCTAAGAAATAAATGCAGTATTTATTAAATAGCTTTAACATAGCTATTCTTTAATAAGTGTACTTGTGAAGGACTTTGAAACTTTGCAAAATATTATTATTCTTTTGGGAGCATATTCATTTAAAAGATTCATTCCTTTAATGAGTCTTGGCTTCCTAGAGCATGGCAATTAGTTATTTTATATGGATATGAAGGAAAAAAGCGATTATGCTAGGCAAAAAGGCAAGTTCAATGAAGTTACTTTAAAATTCCCGTAAAATTCTAAATCCYGTCCTGCTCTACACATATAATGACATGAAATGTATTGTTTGATTAAGGTTATGTGGCCATTGTGCTTCAAAATTCAATACTATTACCTTTTGTATTCAGAAGGGAATTTAAGATACGTCGCATTGTATGAAACATGGGGTACAGAAATTTAAGAATTTATTAAGAATTCATTAGCCGCACAGAATTCATCCTAAAGGGCATTACAAATCTCTGGATTGATACAGTGCATTAATATAGTCTGAGATGTCTTCCAGTGTAGAAATTTTGAAGCAGATCCTACAACTTTAAAAGTAGAACATTCTCATTACTGAATTAACAAGAATAGAGCARCATATTTAATTTTGAGTATATAGTGGAAGAGTCAAGTGTTGTGTATGTGAAAATAGATGAAGATTATTTTAAATCTATCCTTATGCTAAGATGATACCTATATTTTCTTGATGTAGCAGACTTTTTTAGAGTTCATAAATCTTCTGAAAAAAGAATTACTGAAGGAATATATRAATATTTTTGTATTGTCAGAGAATGTAGGGATGCAACGAGGAAGACCAAGTCCCATTGGGAACTRAAGTTAGCGAAGGATGTCAGAAACAACAGGAAGGGCTTCTACAAATAGATCAGCAGCAAAAGGAAGACTAGGGGAAGCGTTGATCGGCTGCTGAACAGGGAGGGTGCCTTGGTGGCAGAGGATGCAGCGATGGCAGTTACTGAATGCCTGCTTTGCCTCTGTGTTAACTGCTGAGGCCACTCCCCATGAACAACAGAACTGAGGATCAAGTTGAATTCATATTCCATTTTCTCTGTATTCCTTATGTGTAAGGTATTTTCATCATGCAAAGAGAACATTTTTGATGAGATGCAATACAGATCTGTGTCCATACAATATTCTGATTAAACAGTCAGGGCAGTTTTGGGGGGAATGTTAGAAATAGCTTTGCACTGGTATACGATAAGCAAATATAATATGTTGTCTTTTTTTGGTATGACAAGAAAATATTTGTCAAATGGTGAAGATGTCTTCTGTCTTTTGGAGAAGTGTGTTCACAGGGAATTGACCCCCTTCCAATCTCATTCTCCCATTATTTGTTCTCTACCATATTCTTCTATAATGAAACAGTGTTTTCAAAGAATCAATGAATAATGAATACCTTCTTACCACTGTTTATATACAGTGCTGAGTTGTTATAAGTGCTGAAAGTAATTTCTTCAACTACAGTTACATTTCCTACTCTAGTAGATGTTGTAGTTTTCCTTTATTGCAGTTATTTCATTTTGTAATTTTCAGGATACAGACTTACAGAAAAAAAAAAAAAAAGTAGATTCAAAAGTTAAACTAATTCATATTTCTGTAACAACGATGGGAAAATACRGAGAAGTTTAATGAGATTCTGTATTGAATAAATAGTTTGACTCTTTCTATGTTATTTTCCATCCAATATTTTTTCCACTTTTCAATTGTAATTAAAAATATTGCTCTCAGTACATTTTACATAATACCCTCTTATCTTTTTCCCTAAATATTCAATTATCAAATAGCATAAAATTCTTCAAAATATTGCAATCTCTATTTCAGTGATTTTGGCTTTGTTCTCTTCAAAACTTATTTTGAGAAGAATTTTTTTCAGGTATGGCTGACTCATTGCATAATCACCAGTGAGCCATGTTAGCAGAGTTTTTATTATTTAAAACTGTATTCAGGTGTAGATTCAGGTACATATATATATATTCAGGCTTCAGAAACTATTTTAAAAAGAAAAATAAAAAGATAAGTTTTATATCTCCTAGTAAAGACTAATCACTGCTCCCAGTGCTGTTAKGCAAGTTAATAACTGTAGATGTTTTCTAGAGGTTTTTTGTTGTGTGTGTGGCTGTTTGTGTAGTCAGGAGCGTGTTCCTGTTACACTCTCAAATGGCAGGACCTTAAACAGGCCTGAGGGAGATAAAGAAGTCTCTGGTGTCAGTGTCTCATCCTTTTACTTACTTACCCTTAGCCGGGACTTCAACTGACAGTATGATTGCACAGAGTTTCTACATTTTGTACATGTTCTTTGCTGCAGTTGCTTTTACTGATAAGAGCAGTTCCCCGGKACAGGAAAAGATTATCAGGTTTGATACCAGTGAACCCTGGTGAACCCTGCTCTTGCCTTTATCTGAATTAAATGCTAGACACATGTATACTCTAGGGAAGACAAAGCATTTTAAAATGTTTCTTCCTGCAAAGTYACCTCCACATTTAGTTTAGTTGCATTTATTTAATTTTTTTCCATCTAGTAAGGAAAGGTCAAGAGGACAAAAGGAGACATATTATTAATATTTTTATTAATGATGTTTCATTATCCGTACAGTTCGTTTACAGATATAAAGTCTATTATGTGTTGGATATTAGTAGTAATAGCTTAGTCAACTGTTTGAAAAGTTTGAGAGTATGATGGCATAAATTATCTATATTAGATGTTAGGTATTCAGATGTGTCTATAGTGGTTAGCTGTACATTTCACCTAGATAGCTATTTTTTTAACTAAGAAAATCATAAAAATAGATTAAAAGGTAGCTGAATCAAGAGATAAGAGTAAGAAGAGGCCTTCAGAGAGGCCTGAGGGAGTTAAACGTAGGGAATGACAAAGGGATTTTTGTGTGTAATACTACTAGGTGCCTTTCAATGTCACAGTTTTACTATGCAAATAAGTATTTACATTTCTATGTGATATTTTTAGYTTTTTTACCTAAGACAGTTTCGCTGAATATATATCCAGTAGATATAGAGGACTCTTAAAAAAAAAAAAAACAGACCTGATAAAAAGTAGAAAAAAAATCTGATGAAAGAACACATATATTTCTTAGCTGTAGTTTTCCAAATTATCACTGCAGTGATKAACATTAGAGAGTGAGAGAACACAATTCTGACATACTAGATAGGCTGAATCATCTTTCTTCATGTTGTTATTCTCAGTAGAGATGCAGTGATGGTATTACAAAATTGTAATGGATGTAAACAAGCCCATAGTGATCMACCAACATGATGTCCAACTCTTAAAAGTGAATGTCTCCTTTCCCATACTGGGTTAACCAGGGCATTATCAAGAAGTATTGACAGCATTTAACTGTGTGCTGACATATGCATCCTATGATGAGATGTTGCTCTCTCTGAAGGTCCAGTATTGCCAGTAGAAAGTACAGGTACCATCAGAACTAATCCTGTTATCACCAGGGAAGTTTGTTCCTTGGAAGAGTCCAGGGAAGCTTATGCTCTTACATAGCTGCAATACCAATTTTCACTTCACTCTATTTCAGTTAAAATTCCCCATTTTAAGTACTGGTAGGGCAACTCTTTGATATGGTGCATGGTCCAGAAATATCTTCTTTACTCATTTATACAAAAAGATGGTATTTTTTTGATACACTATCACAATCATTAATATGGTGCATTTTTGTGTGAAATCAAACATATGTTCTGAACAACAATGATTTCTTAAGAGAGGGTTGTTTTCTAGAAGAACAATTAAATAATTTAAAACTTCTTCTAAAGAGGAAATGCTTCTCTTACTACTGGAGTTTTCCTCCGAACATGAATCTTGCRGATGTATTTCTTATCAGACTAGTGCCATTTTTTTCAGTGTTATAAAAAGTTTTTAAAAGCGTAGCATCTGTAACATTGTGCTCATTTATAAGGAAACATTTACTATGCTGCTGTCTTTATTGCTTGATGAGAAAAAGCCTTTTTCTTTCTATTTTTTACCTACTGCAATTTGAAAGCAACCTCATTAATGTAACAGCATTAAACTCAGTTTCCTGGGTAGACTGGTCTTTTAGACCTTTTCACTTTGTTTTATGTTAGTGAGCTATTTTGTATTGCAGTTAATGCAGATGCTTTGGATTCTTGCCATTTCATTTCATACCTTTGCAAAGACACAGAATTACTTAAAAGCCGGTTGAACCAGCTGAGTCACAAATTATACCTACTTTCAKAGGCAGACTTCCAACTGGTGACAATGTCGCCAGTATGTGCAGGATGTTGCAAATTTTGTAGCCCATTTCATGCCACATAGTGTTCCCACTACTTAAGGCTCTCATAAAATGTCATAAAGGTAGACAGACGTTTCTTTTAAAAGAAGACAGAGAAGGAACATCTCTGCACTACTCAATTAATTCAGATAATTTATGGTGGTCCAGCCCTATGTTTTTATCACAGCCAGAAAACAACACTGATAAACACTATCATATGGCCTAAAAAAAAAAAAAAAAGAACAAGTTTGCAAGTTTGTAATTTATTATGCCCTAAAGCTAGGTCAGCAAATCAGAAGTAGCAAAGTGTACTAGCATCTTAGAAGCATCTGAAAATCCTGAAGAAGATAATTTAATTCTATGATAGTATGATCGTAAAACTTGCACAGAGCAGTATATYGTCTTTGAAGCTACAACTTTGGTTGCGTTTATGTGTGTGAGGGCAGGTGCCTCGGACCTGGTGTGGAGCCTTTGCAGCACAGCTCTATAGTAAGGAGGGAAGTACAGAGTTTGTGCGCTCCGTCGGAGGGATAAGAGTTATATAGGTTTAGCAGAATCAACATTCTGGAAATGCAGAGTAGTATTTCGGGGATTCTGTTTGGATCTTCAGTCTCTAATACAGAGAAGGGTTTTTTGTTGTTGTTTCTTTTCTGGACAACACTGTATGTAACGTGAGCAGATGCTGGGSCTGAGAGTCTTGCTCAGTGGAGACATTACAGGATCAACCATTAGGATTTGGGGATATAGGAGGCTAGTAACAGAAGGAAGAAAAGATAGGAGGCATCTAGTGGAGATAAGGATGTCTGGTAAGAAAATTGGAAGGTAAAGATGTGGAGTTGTATTTTGTTCTCAAAATGTGAAATGTACTATAGGAGGAGGAAGTTGAAGAGATGAGAGAGGAGGTTAGGATCCTGGTTTGGGAAAGGTCTTGCAGTGCTCAACTATTATACGGGAACTATGTAACCTAATATATGATGTCAGAAGTCTGATCACCCTAAATTATTCTGATAATGCTATTCAGGAGTACATACAACAATTGAATTCAGATACAAACTGCAAGCATCCAAAAATGGTCTGTTTCAGTAGTTGGAAATAGCCATTTTTTTTTTTCATTTCTACAGTAAGAATGTCAAAATAAAGCAGACTACAAAAGCTTTCAGAACACAGAATTCWTGTGTCCTAGATGTGAGAGATTTACAACAAGATTCCTCCTGTGCTACCTCACATGGCCAGGAGTTGATTTACTGATATGGAAGACAGTCATTAGAGATATGCACTATTTCATGTGAGTATCAGCATTGACATACTTAGCTTATTTAGCTTATTTTACTGATCTGTGATTTCATTACCATTTCTTCTCTATCTAGCAGACATTTTCTGCACTTTTCATCCCAAAATAAATTCTTGAGCAGTCAGTCTGAGGTACTAATGTAAACTCAGGCTTGTCCTCACTGAAAACACAGAGCAGGGTTCCCAGCAGTCACTTGCAGGCTGTGCCTATTGCCAGTTGCTAAGCTAAATGTGTTTCTTATACATGCCAGAGATTTCCACAGCTCACAAGACTACACGTTTTCAGAAATYATTAACTAGTAAACCAGGAAACTATTGAATTCAGACTGAATTTAGCTTAAACCAAAACATCTGAAGAAACTGCAATACCACCCTTAATATGCAGCAGTATGAAGTGTAAAAGCATTCAGCAGCAGCAGCAACAACAAAAAAGGCTTTTTACAGGTTTCTCAGTCCACAGTAGACACTACTACAAATGTGAAATTTATGGATTTTAATTTGTGGTTAAGCCAACTCCATTTTTCCTTAATGTCATGTGGAATTCAAATAAAAGTGCAGACTTTCAATTCCTGTGAGTATGACAGCACCAAACCCCAGAGCAATGTGCTCATTTACTGCCCGCCATTTATAAAAATTAAAAATCATCAGCAAGATACATGGCTGCCACTGGATAATTGCTTTATCTTCCTGACAAATAATTGTTTAGCCCTGTTGTTAATGATATTACAGCTGTAAAAGGTGGAGAAATAGGCATGGCCAATAAGTATCGTGCTTAATATCACAGTCAAGGGTATTTGGAATCAGTACTGTTTCCCAATAAGAGGGGGATCTCTAYTCCTATTGTATACTATTGAAGAATATCATGCATTTTATTGTAATGCTAGTAAAAAAAAGTGTGGGTTTCTTACTGTCTCTTGTGAAGGAAACATACACCTATGGCAAACTTCTCATCTCAGAATCAGAGCCCAACAAAAAACAACCCTAGCTTTAGCTAATAATCTTGGAAATTTAAAACCTAGTATATAAGTCCATTTGCCTAGTTCCATTTGCCTTTCTAGTTGAAAAGTTAAGATTCAGATTTGCAATTTTTTCCTTGCAGCCACATGATATTGGAAGTAAAATCATGAAATTAGCAGCCCTGAAGGTCTGTAGTTTCTATCTTCCATAAAGATGGTTTTATATTAAAATCTAATTACCTCATTTGTTGAAGTCTGTCCAGTACAGTTCTTGTTACAAGAGAATATTTGAAAATTACTGTATCAGTCTGGGGACTTCGTTTATTTTAGCTACAGGAAAAAAAACTATTAATTCCAAAGTATTTACTATTGTCGAACATCTATGTAGAAGAATCTAAAAAAAAAAAAAAAAAAAAAAAAAAAAAAAAAGAGAGAGAAAAAGCTGTTAACTAGGGTGAATGAAGTTGCAAAAATGTATGTTCCTTTTACATGTGGGAGCAAAATAGAAGCACTAGATTTTCTAGAGGATGCATTTTGTGAAAGTCCATGATGACTGGGGCCTTTTTCCAATAGCAGTAAGTTTCTAAGAGAAAAGCTTCCAATAGCATGGTAGAGGAGATGTCCTTGGTGTCTCAGAGCTGACAATCTGACATGTACTATTAAAAAATCTTTATGTTCACTGGAAAAAAAAAAGTGGTTTCCAGAGCTCTTCTCTCTCTATGAAGCATCATTCCTAGTAATTTAGCCCATTCCTGACTAGGTARTCAAAAATTACCTTGTTCAAGATAATTGCTCCAAATCAAGCCATCAGTACAGCCATCCTCATGATATACATCCATTTTCTTTTGGTTAAATCTGAACATCAGTTAGAGCTTTATAATGCTTGAGAAATTTCTGCAAAGCCTCTTTTTTTTCCAGACCTATTTTATTATTTTAGAGGGTGTTTCTTTTTTTTTGGGGGGGGGGAGGGGGAGTGGTGAAATGTTGATTTGGGGATGTATTGTTATTTGATGGACTTTTAGACGTGATTGTGATTTGTGATGTGAAAATTGCTGATGGGTTAAAAGCGTCCATGTATAAATGGCAATCTATGACTCAGTCACTCTTTTAAAGTATAAATAATGTCACTATTCAAAGTCCGCATTTCGGAAAAGAGAGGTGTCTATTCTGAGTGTTCTCATTGTGCTGACTTCTTGTACTTAGAGTGTAAGAGTTACACTCCTCTTTTTTAAAAATTCTAAGACTTTAAATAGGGTATTAATTACCCAAGTAATATTCAGTCAACATATATAGTATATTCAAATCAACAGAAAGCATCAAACCACATGATGTTACCTAGGGAGGAAAATTACTTGAGTTTGAACCGATCAGCTTTGTGTCTTGCACGTTTATGGCAGTGTGCACTGAGGGAATGAACTCATTTTGAGAAGTTGTGCCTTATGGAAGACAAAACGCTGGTCCAAAATGTTTTGTGAAAGAACCACATTTTGTGTCTCATGCACACCGTGATGGGATTTCTATCCATATGTTACACATATGTTCAGAGCAGAACACTGCCTGCCAGGCAGAARTCAATTCATGCAGTTTTATTCCAAGTGGCTCCCACTGGTAACTGCATTTCCGCAGGAAAAGCCACAGATCTGACTCTCAGTATTTTAAAGTGAGAATTCATCGTTAGCCTAAAACAGCTAGGTGCCCAGTTTGCTCTCTTCTTCGAGRAGCTTCATCCAATTGTCCATCTGTGGCATAAAAATACGTAATGCCAAAATATGTTTTTAAGAGGTTTATGAGAATCAAATAGGAGTAGAATTACTGATGATAGCATTTTGGAAAATAAGGTTAGTTAATATATGTGCTAAATATAARCATCATAAGACATATTCATCCACTTATATGGATGAAACCAGCTGCTTCCTTACAAAAATAATACCTTAATATTTCTGGAAATAAATGCTGATGAGGAATGTATCACCCTTGATCTGTGCTTAAAACTGGTAGTGGTGACAGTCCTTTTTGGTTAAAGCAGCAGCAGAAATGTAGAAAAGGGTATGATTTTTCCCAATGACAAATTCACTATGGTTGCAAACATACACTTCTAAAACAACAAATCAGTTYTAATCAACACCTCTGATGCTAAATTTTAGTCTTCAGCTACATGTGTTCTGTTCTCCTCTCTGGTACAATTGCAAATAATTTTCTTACCTRAAGTTAAACTCATTGTGAGAAGACTAAAATAATAAAATTTTTAGGCATGCATGAACAAGCACTTAGGAGCTTTTTATCAAAATATAAATATATGCATGTATATTTTAAATATTAAAAAGAGATCCCATGGTGTCAGATATCCTTGATCATTCTCTCTTTCTCTCAGAATTAAATTGCTAGAGATTGCGACTTAACGTTCAGAAATACAAAAAATATTTTCTTAATGCTCCTAAAATATGAGTGGGATTAAAATGTGAAATTGATTTTCAAATAAATCTTAGATATGCAAAAGGATTGGCTTGCCTAAGACAATATCAAAAGTGCAGGGGAAGAGGACCTCCCTTTGATTTTCTGAATCACATTAAACCGTTTCTGCTGTCTGTGGAAGCTATAAGTAAAAAAAAAAAAAACTCCTGTGATCCAAAGGTCATAATTCCTTTTCATCCCAGCAATTTTCTTTGTATATGGGATTAATATACGGTTACATGCTTAATGTAGCTGTTTAGAGTCAGATTGGGAAGAAAAAGGCAGCATCTTTTAGCTCAGTGATYCTATAAGGTACTTACATGATTATCCTAAACACTTAAAGTGCTTACATTCACAATGTTTTATCGCAAGTGAGCAGAATACAACATATTTCTTTCTTTCTTTTAAAAATGTTGTTCTAGATTTATTCACTCAACTGAACATCTCCCTTCAGAAAGGTTTCATGRACTATTAGATAATTCAGATAGGAGTTGGGTGGTGCTCTTAGACATCAACAAGCATTCAGGAAGCTAGAATAATTTCTCCATGGCAAACGATGWTGTTGTATTATCAATAACTGGACAATATATCCATGATATATATATATATCCATCTGTAGATATTCATATAGATATAGATAAACGTTGTATCATTTCTCTTTGTCACACGGGGGATGGCTGTAGATTTTAAGCAGATAACATACATTACTTTCTTTTTCCAGATGCTCCAACATTTGTGTCAAATCAAACCATGTACTATTCTTGGGAAGGTAATCCTATCAATATAAGCTGTGAAGTGCTAGCTAATCCATCTGCGTCAGTTCAGTGGAGAAGAGGAAAATTAGTTTTACCTGCAAAAAATACAACACATCTGAAGACCTATAGTGCAGGAAGAAAGCTGATTTTAGAGGTAAGGCTTAAAATGGGAATCTGTAATGTGGCATTAGTAAATTTATTTCTTATTCTGGGGTTACTGCAAGTACTACACAATCCATTTAAGRATAAGATGAACTGAATCATCTCCACATTTCTTGTGATAAGTTAGAAAATAAACCATATTTGCATGTCTCTCCCCTTCTGTTTTCCATCTGCAGTAAACAGTGATGYAACTTATGTTGCTTGCAAGTTAATAGCTACATAAGTAAATTTAAAACCATCAGATTGATACTAAAAATAAAAGTGAATATCTGATAGGTGCTTAATCTGTTCAAAAAAAGATTTGTGTGGCTTTAGTCAAAGTTAAGACAGAATAGTAAAGAATATGAARCTGCATTTGGATTTGATGATTATCGTTTTTTCAAAGCAAAATGAGACCTAAACTTCATTCTCTAGTCTGGAAGTTCTTCTTGAGAATGTTGCCTAAGAAAGACAGAAAACAAAGAATGGATTTTAATTAAACAGCCAGTTTATCAACTTATCTCAGCAGTCGAATGCTCATTAATAATATACAACAAATCATAGTCCTTAATTAAACAAKTTACTGTACAAAATCTATAACCACTGTCTCCATAGCTGGTCACACCTATTACTGGGTTACATACTCACTGCTCTAGTAAAGAGCTTTGGAGAAAGTTTTGTATCTACTCCTAGGTGCCTGAGCATTATCTTCTCAGTTGCCATGAGAAAAGAGGTTAAGGAAATATAAAGACTGTGTGGCTCAC
This sequence comes from Nothoprocta perdicaria, assembly GCF_003342845.1. Classification (NCBI taxonomy): domain Eukaryota; kingdom Metazoa; phylum Chordata; class Aves; order Tinamiformes; family Tinamidae; genus Nothoprocta; species Nothoprocta perdicaria. The sequence continues at coordinate 1,624,920 of NW_020454483.1, forward strand.
TTGTCTTTTTCCTAAAGTCCATGCAATTAACCTCGTTCCTTGGCATTTACTGTGAGCGTAGTAATGTGAGGAAGCTAATTTTGCTCTTCCTTTTGGTAAAAAAGATAATAGAAAAACTGAGTTTCATAAAAACAGGTTAAGTGAATGTTTCTTGAGGGGATTGGGGCAGAGGGAAGTAGAGAACATAGGTAATACACTGTCAAAGGATAGTATAATGGCATACATTAAAAAGCTTAAAATTGGTGACAAACTGACATATGTGTATGGAGAGCTGTTTTCGTTCCTTTATGTTGGTAAGAGAGATGTCACTATAAATGAGCTATTAAAAACTGTTACGATGTCAGGTTATGAAGTGATCTCTATATATCTTGGCAGAAATGATCATTCTCCACATTTTGTACATCATTTGTTATCCTCATGACCTTCCTATATGAGTAATACCAGCAAATGATTGAAAAGTTATCTAAAATTTGATGAAAGATGGTCTGTGATAGAAAATCATATTCTGTTTTCTAAAAGCCTTACCGGAATCTTTTTTTACATAAAAATTTGTATATATAGTGTCTGACKTTAGTGATTTTACTGATTGACTTAGCTGAGTCTTTAATTGTGTATGAGCAGGTATTTATCTCATCAGAAATGTGTGAGTGAACTATATTAATTTTACCTTCTCCCAGAGAGTTTTAACGTTCTTTTATAACATTCTAGCAGCAGATATTCAGTTACTCTAATTCAGCTAGATGGTGTCATCAGGATAACCTGGGAAAAAAAAATTGTTGTTATTGTAGGAAGAATACTTCTGAAACATCAACATTGCTTAACAAGCTCAAACATATTGCTTATTTATATAGGTTGTCAGTTAACATATTTTTTGAGTCTATTTTAACATATGTTTTCAATAAAGATGTATATTCCTTAAAAGGGACTTCATGGAGCCACTACTGCCTTCATAAAAGATGGATTTACAAAGGTTTTATGATCTGACCTCTTTGTTGTTTCTTCTTCTGAAAATAATGTATTTCTCCCAGATAAGGGTTTGGAAACTTTTTACCTTCCATATTTTCTCATGGTTTTTAAAATCATAGAAGGGTAGGAGATATCTGCCTTTAGTAGAGAATTGCAGTAATTTGTGTAATTAAAATTTATACTAAAAAGTGGAAGTGAAAATGCTGATTAGGAAAACACAGGCAGCCCTTGCTTGCTGTCACGTTACATTAGAGCTCCTCTACAGATTAACATTAGAATCCTAGTTCTGTAACTCCCTATAAAATAAAGGAGACAAATTTAAAGAAACACAATCTTATTTTTATTTGAGAGTCATCTTTCAGGTTACATGACTTTAAGTACAGATTTCGTAAAGCATTATTTAATGACACAAAAAATGTTTTTAGCTTTTAGAGGGCTCTTATGAGGTCCTCCCAAGAGAAGGTATCATCTGGACAGCAGGGCAGGAGACTAGACACCATTAAAACATTATCTCCCTTTTGCAGTGGTATCTATTATTTATTCTGTTTTACCTACTTATTCGCCTGAGTATACAGCTGAAACAAATTCCTTATATCTTCTTTTCCAGGGAATATCTGGTATATTGTGAATTCTTCAAAAAATAAGAAGTAGAATATTATCTTTGCATCAACTATAGCAAGCAGCAGTTTTTAGACCTATCTGCCTGACTGCCTATTTCAGTCAAAATATCAGTATCTGCAAATAGTGTATTTATGAATAAATGTGTGACTTATTGAATTTTCTTCCTTGTTTCAAAAGTGAAATTGCAAAGTGTCAGCACTTTTCCTTCATTTGGTTTGCCCATTTGAATTTGAAAGCTGGAGTTTGTCTTGAAAAGGATGTGTTTAGGTCTATATTTTATAAAGTACACTAAATAGGATAGAGTAAGAACATACCTGCATATTGGTTAAGCAGAACATACATTGCATGAGTTTTGGTATTAGATTAGAAACTAATAATTATAAACTGTATTTATTTTAAAGATTGCTCCCACATCTGACAACGATTTTGGACGATATAATTGTACAGCCACAAACAGAATAGGAGCAAGATATCAGGAATATATACTTGGTCAAGCTGGTAAGTAAATCAATTGTGTCAAAAGTTTCTTTGTCTTCATCAAAATGACGTTCAGACACACTGTGTTTGGTTCTTTCTATTTCAACTGAATGTTTGCAGTTTTATTTTAATTCTGTAAAAGCGGAGTAGAAGTACAAAGTAAACTATACCAGTTCCCTCAGGATATAAATCTTCTTTACATTTCATTTTAAGCCCTTCTGATATATTGAAAAAGCAGCTCTTCTTTTCTCTGTTGTTATACTTTCCAAATTTATAACAGTGTATCTTCATGATTTCAGTGGATAGACTTCTGATTTGCATGCAATAAAAATAAGGTACAAAGAAAAGCATAAGAARGATTTCTCTGGTTTCCTCCATGTATTTTAATGAGAAACCCAGGGTCAGAAAAGATTGAAATACTTAAGCAAAGATTTTCTTTTCCGTGTCTAGAGACAAGGAATACTAAATTCTGTCTTCATTTGCAATCTTAATTATTTAAAGGCAGAATCTGATCTAGCGTGCTAGATTGAAATCAAGCTCTGAGATGTTCAATGACCAATTCAGATAGAATTTCTGAATACATTTTTAGTTCCATCTACAGTTACTTCATATATGAATATGTAACTGTAKATTAGTTCTTGATGAGAATTAACTTTTGAGTGACAGCAAAAGTGCTCTAGCATTTTTTTCCAATTGTATTTTCATTTGGAATGGGCCAATGTTTGTTGAGCAGGCTCAAGGTCTCACAACATGTGATATATACATTTAAAATAATGTAAACTATGTACATTACTTCATTTTTGCTGATATCTGCAGTTATAATGCATAGATTACATGATTTTGCTTCATCCATTAATTATCAATTAATTTATCTTCCAACTATTCTGTTTCTAATTAGGAAACCTCTCTACTTATTAATTGTTAGTTATATTAAAGGTTAGGTATATATGGATATTCTATATGATGGAATACAGAAAAGGGGAGCAAACAGGGGTTTTGTAATAGTAATAGTGAACCCTTCATATGAGTTATTATAATGTAATATTTATGTGTGGTTGGAAATACTTCTTTTGGGTATGTCAGGGCTCTGTTGTGCTAGGCACTACATCCAGCAGTGTAATGCATTCACTATACTGGAGATATAGAGGCTACTAGGGATTAAATATCACAGTAATCACAGGAGTAATTCTTTTTTTCGTGGGTTTCAGTACAGCCTGGATTTTCTTCTGACTGATTTGTAAGTACTGATGCTGGGGCATAGCCTGCTTTTAGAGTGCATTTGTCATGGAAAATATACTGTTTCCAGTTGGGAGATAGTATTAAGCAAAGTATCCTGCTATTGTAAATTTTACAAATGTAATTAGTATTTTACTGAATTGTTTTCTCTTAAAATTCTGCAGGAATGACTGCTTGTTTTCTGTTTTGATCCATTTTCTTCTTTTGTTGTTCATTTTCAGCAAAATAAGTCTATTGTTTTTAATTTCCTGCTACTTAAAAAGTTACCAAACCACACATTGTTGATGTCTTTATTTCTGTTTTCTCCTTTAGAAATAGACCTGTTGATAATAGCATAAGATTTTTTAAAAACAGAGGTACAATTTTCAACTATACCATTTTGTATGACAGGCGAACTCTACCAGTTCAGTCTAATTATACAGTGCTACTGAATCAGCCTGAACTCCAGACAMTTTCATAAAACCTTTCAGAACAATAGAAGAACTGCAGCCTATTCAAGGTTTTAAACTGTAAAGTGTTGGTCATTACTTAGGAAATGCTGACAACATTCAGCACTCACAGAAGCCTTAAGATTTGGAGGTGTTCTGCACTGAATTTTTGGTTAATAATTTTTGAAAAAACCAAATGGTTGGCATCCTCCTTTTTGATTGCTTAACTGTTTCATTTACTGTTTGAATAATATGTAGAATTAAGAAAAAAAATTCTTTTTCTTGGCGCTATGAATTAATGACTTTGCTTCAAAAAGACAGCTTTTATTATAGAAGTCTGCTTATACTCTGTTTTTTCTCTATGACAGGCTTAGGCTTTGGCAAGCCAGGTGAGCTTGGCAGATTGTCCCAATGGCTTTCAGAGCCTGAGGTGAGCAGAGATGTTCCTAGAATTGCCCAGATAGTCATAGTTTAGTCATAGTTTATTGAAATATTAGTATGTAGAGAGATAATGTTAACTATTTAGCATATATTTTACTTTTTTGATGAGGTCTCAATATTATTATTTCAAATGTTTTTAGATAGGTGAATAGAAAATTATATTGCCAGCTATAATCTTAGACCATGTTATTTGAATGGATATATTATTATCTTAAAATGATAAATGCTAAGGTTATGGCATAGAGAGTTAACCCAGATATTTTTAGGTTAATTTGATATTTAAATGCTAATGTGTATTTTGCACATGGCAATATAAAACTAGGCAGAGTCCAGAGCCGCTACAAGTAAACCCTTATTCCCCTCTGTGGCCACAAACTGATCAAGACAGGATCAGATTCCACCAGAAAGAGACACTCTAGGTTGCTAAGAGGTTCAGAAGGATGGGTTTGGTAAAGGACTTAGCTACAGAGTGCGTGTGGAGCACTGGGAACCACAAGGAGGGGTCACAGGCAGGAGGCAGGAGGCTGCTGGACACACGGGTCAGATATCCTTGCTGGATGCAGGGTAGGACTCAACTCCTTTACTAGAGCCATTTCCTTTTCTCAGCTGCGTCAGCCTTGAGTTGCTGCTGACTGTGAAGCAGCCAGAGGCTGTTGACAAAGCAGAGGGTCTGCCTGGGAATTCGGTCAGTGCGCAGCTTCACATGCTGGGACTGCTGTCACGACAACCTCTATGGCTCTCATGGCCTTATTCCCTCCAGAGTTCCCTTTCTTCTGTCTCCTAATTCTGTGATGTTATAGAGTTTCTGACTCATCCTTTTACCTCCATTTTATTTTTTTTCAATCTTTACTCCTACATGCATATTTTTATTTCTGATGTAAGTTGAGATGTTCATCTCATCACATCATKCCTGAAACTGCAGCAACTAAGATTTAACATGAACAGGTAATGTCAGAAGCCATGCTGATAGGTAGTGTATATAAATAATTTTCAGATTAGCTGATCTCTGCTGATGAATTTCAAAGTTGTCTTGATACATAATTCTTGTTTTTTGATATGTTTTGTTTTCTACAAGATAATATAGAACACCCAACATTTTCCATTATTTAGAGGTAGTAACATATAATAGGACCTAAAGAAATGAGAGATGCTGCATATTTCCGCTCTACAGCAATGTCACAGGAAATTGAAAAGCAAAGTTAAAATAAGTCCTGAAATTTGATTAGATATTGAGAAGTCTCATTTTATTTAATGAAATATAACTTAAACATCCTGTATACAGAGAAGGTCAATGAAGATGAAGAATAATAGYATGAAGAGCATGTGAAGACATGGGAAAGATTGAACTTCATATAAATTACATCCTGTGACCTGTTATGGTCCTGATGCTGCTTACTTTTGGCAGTTCGAGGTGCTGTTCCTTTCAGTGAACTTATGTATATAGAGATAGGAGGAGCTGTAGAACTGCACTAGGACCTTAATGACAGAAGGTGAAGAGGCAAGAGCTAATTGGAAGTCTCTGACCCCAATACCATTTTTCCATTTACATCATAACAGCTTAATTCTAAGATTTTTTTTTTCCGTAAAACTTTCTACAACAAAGCTTGAAAATAAAATCCCAAATGAAAAAGGCTTGTTATTTGTTGAACAGATTAGGTAAAACAGGACATAGAGTATGAGCATTTACCTATAAGTGGAGGATAAGTATGTGCTAATAATTCTGGATGTATTTCTCTATCAACTGCAATTAGGTTTTTGGAACTAGTTCAACCCTTATTTAATTTAGGCAAATGTATCACAATGTTTATTTGTGCTAACAAGCTTCATTCAGTGAGTAAAAAATGTATGACGTGCAATTTCATAGTTAATATTTAGGAATCTTTAGTTCTAAGGAATTCTTTAATATACATTAATATAGTCACACTACTAGACAGAGACAAAGACACTATAGAAAGAAGCTGACTAAATGTCTGAAAGATTATTTGAATTGTCTTAAATTATTATTTTTTAAAATTTAAAGGTTTAACTTCTGATAAATTCCCCTTCATTTTGACAGCAATACAAGAACAGCAGTGATAGCAGTAGGAATTCTAAGACCAAAAAAAAAGAAAAAAAAAACACCATAATATCAATATTGTCTATTAATAAGTGTGATCTTTAGAGCATGTGTGGAATATAAATCTGACACTGTCTCCATCTCATACTTCTTAGTATCCATAGCAGGATATGCAAAATTAATAGCCTGAAACTAAGCTTTCTGATTCATTTCTTTTTGTTTTATTGGAGCAAAGAAAATAATATAGCAGTTCTATTCTTCCAGGTGCAGACTGCAATGGACACAGTCTTGCAAATTATTCTTCATTCCTACTAAACACTGAGCTARGACCTTATATTCTAACACCAAAACGATGGCAGCGCTCCAGATAATTTTAGCTGACGGTGCTTGCTCACAAGCTGAAATGTTTAGCTAGATCAGGACCAGAGGGCTGTTTACTTTGCACAACCAAATTCATACTCATTAGAGAACTGCAAAATTAGATTCAGTTCATTAAGCCACTAATGATCTTCTTTGGGGAAAAAGTTATAGATATAACTAGTCTGAAGGTGATAGTTATTTTATTTTGTGCTATCTAAATGAGGATGCTAGTAGTTGTTTCTGGTTGTGACTGGTAATGTGTCTTCTGTTGTGTTTTCTACAGGTTTGTTTGGTTAAACAGTGTAACACTGATGTAATTCATATCTGAATATTGTATAAAACTTACCTATATATATGTGGATGGATGGTTTGAATTATGGAACAAATATTTAATATAGTATTATGATTGTATTTCACACTTTAGTGAGTTGTAAATGTGCTGCATCATGCTAGTTATGCAAATAAGAAAAAAAGTAAACAAAAAGGATGAATTTCCTAAGAGCTTTATTTTATGCTTATTATCAAATGGAACCATATCTTCATTTGGCATAAATTACACTTGAATCTTCAGAAGAGAACATAAGATTTGTTCTTAAAAATGTCTTCTTTATGCCGTGTTTTTTAAAGCTTCAATATTGAACACTTAACAACAGCAAAGGTATAAATCATTTTAGGAATTATTTGTAGTACTGTAGTTATGCAGAGCCCCTTTGAACTCATGGCTACAAGGTAAGGCCATTCACCTTCAGGACTGGAGAGCCAGATTCATCGTCCCTGYCCTGAGTGATCTCTCAGCATCTCCCGGACTGTGCCATGCCACTGTATTTTGATGATCCTGGACTATTTTTCTGTTGTTCTTATGTTGGAGTTTTCCTACTCTTCTTAAAATAGTCATTTGAGCTAGCAAGAGGGAATCTGTCCATGGGATGGTTCTTAAGGCACTGTCACTGATGGAAATAATTCTTGTTCTGTAGGGACAAGCTGGAAAGCACGCACCAGGTGGTTCTAATCCTCAAACTCCTCATACATTTGGGATTAATGCTTTTTTTAGCTAGAAACTGGTATAGCTGGTTTAAATCCCTCAAGTGTATTCTAGGTGTATTCAGTCTAAATCTAAAACTGTGTGGACTCTTTAACACATTTACTTGAGTCTTTGAGTAAAAGACAGGCAGAATGTACATCCATGAAAATAAATGTATAATATTTTTAACTCGATAAGTAATAGTTAGGGAGGTTTCAGAACACCTGTGTTCAGAAAGATTAACTGTAGGAATCCACTCAGATATGGTTTCAGTGTTTGGGCATTCAACTTCGATAAGTGCTAGGGAGCTTTCCTGGAAACACATCAATTCATGATTATTAAAAATTGGGCAATTCAGCCACTCCAGCAACATTTGGTCAGTGGCCCTTTCCATGTCAGTTCATAGAAGGATATCGTTATCCTTAACCCCATTCTTCAATATTTTATTACAGTTTTTATTCAAGTAGCAGTACTGCCTGGGAGAAGCTCATATTGATTCTCTTTTTATGCTTGACTGTCTGAGAGCCCATGAATAAATCCTATGTTTTTAATGTAAAATTTTTAATACTGACTGACCAAATGATAGGCTTTGATGTACTTCAGGCTCTTGTACAATCTTTGTAAACAAATCTTGTTTACTATGGAAACAAAAGAATTGTCAAATGTGAAGCAAAAAGGAGACTGTAAATAAATAGCTGTCAAATGTATCAGAAGAGTTTTTTTCTAAGCACATTTCAAATCCGTGGTCAATTGTTTGCAAAACTATTTTTTTCAATTTCAGTAATTTAAATCAATTTACTTTTTTGTAACTATAACACTAGAAAATGTAGAACAATTAGAAAAATCAGTCTTCTATGTGTTTAGTTCGGTCATTTGTTATAAGTGTAATGTAAGTGTTCCCTTTTCTAAACRTGTAATGACTCTATGGGGTTTTTTTTACTTTTATTTCATATCCAGTACTACAAACACATGTTTTATATTTCATGGTTCTTTTCTACTTTGAAAGCTATATATTTACTTTTGATTTCTGGTCTTCCAACCTGTTCTGCAAATTATTTCTTAAACTCAAAGGAGAATAGAAACCTTTTGTTAATATTCATTTCTAGTAGTTTGGAATCCAATCTATTGGAAAAAAAAAAAAAAAAGAAAGAAAGACTATTTATATGTTCAGCTCTATTTCAGATTTTCATAAAAATAGCCAAATGATTTCTATAGTTTGCTGACTTAATCTCATTTAGGGGAATTCAGTCTCTGAATGATCTATTTAGCCATAACTGTTCCTCCTGTTAAATTTGATTTAAAGTTGGTTATTCTCCTTTATGTAATTATATAGTAAACAAAATAATCAATCAACTCTTATATTTTCCTATTTACCAAGTTAGCTATTATAAAAGATCRTGTTATAAAAAGAAAAAATCGAAAATGCCTTTGCATAACTTTACCATACAAGAAGATAAACCTCATTTTCTGATGGCTGTATTTTAGAAAGCTTAAGTCATTTATCTAAGGCAAACATTATTTCATCATATTCAATATTCATTTTTTTTCTCTCTTCTAGAGAGAGAGCATTTTGATAAATTATCAAGTAACATCTCTCGTATGAAGAGAGGCTGAGTGAGCTGGGCCTGTTTTCTCTGGAGAAGAGACGGCTCAGAGGGGATATGATTAATATGTATAAGTTCAGGAAGGGAGAATGCAGGGAGGAAGGGGACAGGCTGTTCTCACTGGTGGCCAGTGATAGGACGAGGGGTAATGGCCACCAGCTGAAGCATAAGAAGTTCCGTCTCCAGGTGAGGAGCAACTTCTGTACAGTGAGGGTGACGGAGCAGTGGAACAGGCTGCCCAGGGGTGTTGTGGAGTCTCCTTCTCTGGAGGTCTTCAAAACCCGTCTGGACGCCACCCTGTGCCACATGCTCTAGGTGTGCCTGCTKGAGCAGGAAGGTTGGACTAGATGATCTGTAGAGGTCCCTTCCAACCTTAAATATTCTGTGAATCTGTGAATCACTTTAGGTCTGTTTAGTTGCTGTATTTTAAAATGATGTTTATGTTTTTCTAGATGTGCCATCAAATCCKTATGGAGTACGAATTTTAGAGTTGTCACAAACCACTGCCAAAGTTTCATTCAATAAGCCAGATTCGCATGGAGGTGTGCCCATCCATCATTACCAAGTGGATGTAAAAGAGGTAACCTCGGAAACTTGGAAAATAGTGCGCTCCCATGGAGTTCAAAGTAAGTCTACAAAAAGTCAGTGGAAGTATTTTACCTGAAGGGATATCAGTAGAAAACAATGAAAGTAGATGTTTACTGATTCATTTTTCTTAGTGCAGTTGCTGTATCTTCCAACTAATAATAATAATAAGGTCAGTTGTTTTCTATAACAGTGGGGAATCTTGCTCTGAATTGCTACTGTTTAAATTTACAAAATTGTGAGAAATGAATTATTTCCCAATTTCAGTGTCCAGATAAGTACATATAAAGAATATTTTTAAAGTTACAAATTTCAGAGAAATAGGAAATCATGGAAGACTTAGCTTAAGAGAGTGCATTACATATGCAGTTAATTTAAAATCAAGTAAATTGTTACTTGATATTTAATTCTGAGGACTAATTACTGATTTTGAGCAACTTAGTAACCTTTCTAAGTACCTGCTAAATCTAATTCTATTTTAAAAGTGTACTTATTAAATATTGTTTAACAAATCACACGTTAAATGCATGTATTATGTATATATCGGATATACTACAAATGGAGGACAGTTCACTATGAATTACACTGTAAATGTTGAGGATCTACACTGCTATTTTTATTAGAAGTGAAGATATAATTTTTTTGAAGAAAAGACTATGTTAAGTGCTAAGCACCGTCATGTTATTTACCTCATGGCTTCCTTTTGTGCCCTTTACTTTCTTATTTCGTTTTATAGTCCTAGCTCATTTTCATCCACACTGTAACACTGGGAGATCTTATTGAGAAAACAAAACAGATTGTGCCATTTTTTAACATCTTAAAGGTACATCTTGCCAGCATATATTAGCAGAGACTACTTAAAGTGAGGGTGAAAAATAGCAAACATAGAGTCATCTTTAACTTTAGTTATCTTTAGCCTCCAAAACAATGTACTTAATAACCAAATATTAGGAAATAGCGCTTTACTGAGAGTACAGTAGACAATATCAACAATGAATCTTAGATCTGTAATTAATTTATGCTGTTTTCTGAAATCTCTATTTGTATTTCCCTGCATAGAAATATTGACACTATACTTCTCTGAATTACTTTAAATACCAAAAAAATACTTAATATTTTCAAATATTTGCTAAGCAAGAGACTKCTTTTGTTTTTGAAAACGTTCTTGATTCTGCACTACATAATTTTGACAGTGCAGTCAAAAGGAACTGCTTTTGGTTGCTTTTATCGTAAATTGTTTCAGATGTTCCATAAGGATTTAGAACTTGTTATATTGTGGTATTCTATATGGCCAAAAAAGGAAAACAAGTTATGTGTTGCCAAAACAGAGTGAACAGCACAGTGCAAAGAAAGTCTCCAAAGACTGATAKGTCAAAAAACAATAGCTTTTTTTTCTTTCTTATGAGAATACTGCAAGCCATAATTGGAGTCTTTCTGAAGACTTAAGCTTTTTTTCAGTCTCCTGAGCATTCAGAGAGTTTCAGCAAGTTTTCTGAAAATATGTTAAAGCCTCTGTTCATTACTTTCTAGCCCATTTRTAGTGTCATGGTAGCTATCATGTAGATACCTTCTTTCTAAACACCTCTTCTCAGTTACTCAATGTGTTTTCAAGGAAGCTTTTCTTAGTGTGAAGACCATTCCTCTGTTGTTGACATAGGATATTATGGAGTTATTGGAGATTTTACGGTAGGTTTTTTATGATGAAATTATACCTAATGTTTTTGAGATAATTTGTCATTGTATTTAAGTCACTTTAAGACCACTTTCTTTCTAAGCTTCTGCATTTGCTCAGTTGAAGCTTGGGAGAAAATGCTTGGACTGCATGCAGTTAATGATGTTCTATATAATGATTTGTAGTCGAGTCATCACAATTTCCACACTTGGTAAATGTTCTTTAATGGAAACCAAATCACTCTTTTCATGTGCTCAAATTTTAGAGGCGGGTTTATGGTGAAGATTTAGATATAAATGATTGTACAGAGGGACAGTTACTGCTTGCACATCTCAAATAAGGATGCATACATCCTTATGAGTCATCATTTTTTCCCCAGTGATAAACTATGCTGAAATGTTAYGGGTTGTCTTTTTATCATTCTGATTTAAATGAGGAGTCATAAAACAGCACAGCAATCCTGGCTGCCTTGTTTCTTGACACAATATGCATAATATATAAATTCCCAGGCCCACTTAGGAAATCCTATATTGTGGAGGTAAGTAGTGCCCCAAAGGCTGCTAGACTTCCCACATGGAGACTGTCAGGCCTAAACTGGATCTTCTAGTCCTGTGCTGTAGCCAGAAGAAAGAGTGTGGTTGTCTTGACACAGTCATACAGAACAACCATAAACTTTTGAAGTCAGTATTGAAAGATGCATTCTTCAATGCAACGACAGCAAACATGATGGAAAAGTAGATATCCAACCTTATATATWAATGTAACTTATGGTAATAAACAATCAAGAGATGTTTCAGTAAGTTGCCAAAAGCTACTAACTATAACAAGTCATTATTTTTCCCATAATTTTGACCTAATAATCATCCATAACACCTTCTACAAAGAGGATAATATATATCTGATTTTGTTTATAATTGAAATGCTGTGTATGCCTAACAAAGACATTCATTATCATGTAATTAATCATCTGATAAATGCAAAAAACTATAAACAGCAGAATTATAAGAGTATGAAATGAGTTCTGTGCAAAGGTATTCAATAGCCATCTCCCTTCGTCTAGGAAGTCATCACAGTCAATTTCTTCATACCCTCCTCTCTCTTCATACAGTCCAAAATTTATTTGATATCTTGTGCAGGAATAAAAGAAACTAAAAGAATCGTACAATGTTATGCTGCAGTTTACCTTAGCATAAGATAGATATTACCACCAAAATCGATATTGCCAACAAAAAATCTATTAATTTCTTGCTTCTTTACATTTTTATATGTATTGATATATATATACATATGTCTGTGAATCTTTATTTTCAGATCATTAAAATCTCATATAAAAGTGAAAAGTAAAAACAGTCCGATGCAATACTGAGGTCATATAAAACATAACATATAGAGTGTTTTCCCTTATTCTTTTGTTTGAAAGTTCTCAGATTTAAGACAATTAAAAACTATTACTTTAAGCTTTTTGTGAATATTTTTGAAACATTTGGCTGAACTTGAATTTCTTGTAATTTTAATTATTCCTACTTTATCCATCTTAATAAATGGGGAAGACTTTAAACACAAAGGAAAGTCCATACATTTATTCAATTTTTAAACACCCGAAGAATTTTCTTTACCCTACAAAAATAAGTTCTCAAATGAATGCACATTCAGATGTGATTGTCCATACTACTGAACATCACAACCTACATTATTCTTAACTTTGGATCTTAAATAGGAAAAATATCTCAAGATCTATATTTTAATCAAACAAATACAAATTATATAATTCTACATTTTCTACATTTGTAAGATATTAAATATCAACTATTTTTTTCAATGGGCAAMTTATATATAATAAAAGTTATAGAAGAAGAAGTTACAGAAAAGTTATAGAATAAGTTATAAAGTTATAGAAGAAAGCACATCAAAGTTAAATCATGAAGTTATAAACCTGCTTTTCAGAGTCTTTTTAAGGTTTTAAATTTTAGTAGACAAGATTATATTCTGTTTTCACATTTGATATTGTTCTTTGGATGCTAGAAAGCAGAAGCTTTATGAAACAATGCACCAATTGGAGTATATAATAATGTAATAATGTATGTATTACACATGAATGCATTTTGTGATGTAATATAAAAATACACTAAACATGCTCTACCAGYATATGTTTATACTTATTGTCGTGTATTTTATTGAAAGATATAGTAATTTTGAAATATTACAGTAGTATAATCATGCTCTGTATACAAAAATTTAAATATCTTTTGAAATATAAACTTTTTCACAATCTACCATTATAAAACAAAGTGGAAGAGTGAAATACATTCAGGCTGCGAAATATTGAAATCCCTATTCTTTATATAAAAAAAAAATCTTTTCGCAAATTGACTTAAGTTGTATTATATTATGTATATGAAAAGTAAGTATGACATTTTATTGCAAAAATCAAATGTATTTTTCTTAAGAAAAGCCTAGTAAGAAAAAAATGCAGGATCTTAGTCCTAGGCAATAAATTGAAGAATTCAATGAAAGTAATATTTTATTTTTCATTACTAAAGAACTCTGAAGCTTAAAATCATCGAATCAAAGAATTTTTATGGTTAGAAAGACCTTATAGATCATCAAGTCCAACTACAAGCACTTCAAGCACTATTGCAAATATTATTACCTACCTTCACTAATATCATAGAATCATAGGATCATTGAATGCTCAAGGTTGGAAGGCACCTCAGAGGTCATCTAGTCTAAYGCCCCTGCACACTCAGGGTCACCCAGAGCACGGGGCACAGGGCTGCATCCAAGCGGATTTTAAAGATCTTCAAAGAAGGAGACTCCACAACCTCTCTGGGCAGCCTGTTCCAGGGCTCTGGCACCCTCACTGTCAAGAAGTGTTTTCTCAAGTTCCTGTGGAACTTTTGGTGCCTCAGTTTGTGGCCGTTTCCTCTAGTCCTGTCTCTGGCCACCACTGAAAAGAGGCCAGCCCCCTCCTCCTCACTCCCTCCCTTGAGGTATTTATASACACTGATCAGGTCCCCCCTCAGCCTTCTCTTCTCCAGGCTGAACAGGCCCAGCTCTCTCAGCCTTTGCTCACAGGGCAGATGTTCCAGGCCCCTGATCATCCTGGTAGCCCTGCGCTGGACTCTCTCCAGCAGCTCCACATCCCTCTTGTMCTGGGGAGCCCAGAACTGGACACAGTCTCCAGATGTGGCCTCACCAGGGYTGTGTATAGGGGGACAATCACCTCCCTCRACCTGCTGTTATTGTTATCTACCTTTAACAGAACTTTTACTTTTCTCTCTTGAATTTTGAGGAATTGTAGATCAGACATGAAATGATTAATTCTTTGTAAATTCACATTAAGATCTCAGTAGATTCTGTATTTTTTTCTGAGTACATTAATTTTTTTTACTTCATARGATCTAAGAATAATTTAGGCAGGAAGGGACCTTTGAAGTTAGATTATAAATAAGTGTTTTAAACTACATTACCAATCTAACTAAAASTATTTAGTTAACTAAACTATTATTTAGTATTAGCTAAAGCTATTTAGTTCATGCTAAGCTACCAATACTGATTACTAATACTGAATGGATGGATTAGAGATATGGGAAATGAGGAGGAGAATAAAGGGAAGGGGAAGCTAAGTTTATGTATTTCAGAAAGTTTTTTATACAGACCTAAATTGTCAAGAATGAAAAGTACTTTTCACTTTTGAAGGTGAATGAAATGTCACAAAAAATGAACAAAAACCCAGACAATCTATTTCACAGCTTGAGTTCATAACCAAGTGCAGCTGAATGTTATGCAGATATAACCACTGGCAATTTCTGAGGTTATGCTTGCTCTTCAGCAGCTTGTAATTTTGCATCTACAATTGGATTTAGTCAAAAAGTCAAAGCACATAACAAAAAATATGCGATTTAGAATGAATCTTCTTTTTTGAAAGACACAGATTTGAAAACTTCTAAAAATCAAACTTCTTTTGATCACAAGAGTGTCATAAATATGTTTAACCAGCTAAACACAGAAGAAAGTATTCCAAATAATATTTTCCTAGTGTTCCTTTGCAGTGACTGCTAGCATGATTTTTGTTCTTTTCTGACAACACTTAGCTAGTTACTGCTCAGACATTTTCACGCTTTCTGTGGTGGCACCTTCACATGTAAATTTGCAGTGCGTATGCTGATTAGACCTAAAGGTCTTGCTGATCTGGCTCCAAAGTATAGATCTTGTTAAAAAGCGTTGTGCAGTGCAATATTGGATTGGAATACCTGATAAATGAGAAGCATGATGCAGCTGCAAATTTTGCCTTTCAAATCAGTATTGTGCTCATCTGCATCTAGTTTGCATTTCCAATCTGCTTGTGAAAAGGTAAAGTACATGTATGGAATACTTATGCATATATGAGCTCCAGCAATATTTTATGATACACGAAGGTAAAGCATTTCGRGGGAATATAATACTATATAAGTATTTCCAAGGTCAATCAAAGGCAGAATGAATGGAGTTTCTCTTCTGCTACACAGAACAGTAAGCAATAGAGAAAGAGCTTAGCCCTGTCTGTATCCACACTATAATCCACACTGTCACTAAATGTATCTCTTTTTAGTCACTTCTTTCTTTACCCTTTTCTTTCTCCATTGGCTAGAAATAAAATAGTGTGCTCTGTACTGAAGTGATGAGAAATAGAAAGTTAGGAATAAAAAGTTTCATTGTGTTTACAACAAACAAAAGAACTTTTTGTTGTTGAAATTGTCACCCATTTCAATCTTGAGGTCATTGTCTGCTGTCTCACAGTGGGGAATGTCCTTCTAAAGGACATCCTGAGATCACATTTGAATCTTTTTACTCATCTCTGTGCAGATGGCCTTTCTGAGGACGGTAAACAGAGACTGACTTAACTCTTTCCCCAAAGGAAGGCAGTTCTTACCATTTCTTGCATGTGGAAATAGAGTGGGTAGAATATTTTATACTTTTCCTGCTTCAGAATTGAAAATTGCAGTGGTTGGAGGAATGAATCAAAAGGAGAACTGGAGTTAGCCTCCTTCCTAGGTAATCATTAGATTATTAAGAGCTTCTAATTTAAAAAATCTAGCCAGTGATAAAAGTCTATACAAGCAAAGTGCATAGGAGATGACTTTTGTTAACATTCAAATTAAGTAAATGGTCTGGAATGTAAAATTGATCAAATATAAAAGCAATTTTAAAAAAGAACAAGTTATTCATGCAGTTTTAATATTGGATTCAGCTTTGTGTTACAGTGCATAAGTGTCTATAAATAAGTAAGCAAAAACAAGTGGAAAAAGACATGGAGATTTTATATGTTTTTCTGCTTATTTCTATTAGTATGCAGAATTATAATACAACTGAAAGTTATTAGGACTTTAAGCAGCAATTTCAAGTGAGATGCAAAGCCTGCTAATGTATATTAACTTGTCTGTAAAAATTCCTCATCTCTCTGAGCACTGTGTTGAAAAATTGCCTTCTTTTATATGCTTCAGTTATTTCTTTGACTTAGGARAAAGAATTTCAGAATTCTCAGCATTTGTCGTGAAACTTTATAAGGGTATGGATATATTTTTAGTAATAAGTAAAGTAAGCTTGAATAATCTTAGAGGGTTCCTGGGCTTAAGAAAGAGAATATCTTATTTGTGCATCTCTCAACAGGGTGGGAGTTTTGCAGCATCACAGGAGAATTAGTGCTTTGCACAGTCTCTAAGGAATGAAAAGRTTATTGCACTTGAGCACACCTTAGTTGACAGAAAAAAAAAAAAGATGCAGATGTTAAAAGTCAGTTGCTGTTATTACTTCTCTTAGAAAATAAAGGACTTTTTTATTATTTGTATTTGTTTATTTCACCCTGATAAATAGAGAAGAAATTCAGACTAGAAGTGAGTTACTTGTTTAGGATGAACTGTTAATTTCCATACTAGTTATTCTCTGCTATATTAAAAGCAGCCTCCAGGAGCAGACCCTTCTTGCCAGTTTCCGGTGGTGTCTCGAGTGATCCTGTCACAGGAAGGTGCCTATTCATCCTTTTGAGGATGCAAGATTGCTCAGCAAAGCCAGTCAGATGGAAAGTGGCTCCAGCTCAAGCTGTGCTGTCATGTGGGCCAGTTCTGTCCTCAGACAAGCCCTAGTCTSTCAGGGGCTGTGCTGTAGCAGAAGCGTGGATTCTCAAATCAAATACTGTCCATATGTTGCAAGGAAGTGTACTGGGTATCCTGTACCTACATGGTGTTTCTCAAACCGTGATATGGTCCTGAAACTGCTGGTGTCTTACATTTAGCCAGTGCGTGCACATTCAGTGTAACACATTCCAGATGCATTGCATCTGTAGAAACACCCATCAGTTTTACTGCATCTGCTTAGTCAAGATGAGACTGACTGGGATTTAAGTTCAGAAATCTTTGGTGCTTGCACTGTGAATGTACCTGTGGAAGGCTAATTTGTKTAGCAGCTGAATTATAGACATATCAGAACTCTTTCTGAACTTCAGTTTGAATGGAGCTTTATCAGTTCCYTGATGCAGAAGAATTTGTGAAGACAGAGGCTCTCAAGACTGTGAAACACTGGCAGTATATTTAGGGAAAACATAAAAATCCTACTTTCCAAAGGGAGATTATGAAGCAACTGAGAGATGAACACTTGTGAGGAAAACTGCTTTGGCTTCTTGCTCAGAAGATGCAAGTTTTGTCTGCTATGAAGTCTAAGGCCTATCTCATCCATTACTCAAGATCTCTCAGTAACAAAGAACCTGCAGAGTTCTGAATGTAGGATACCTTTTCAAATTCAGCTTTGAATTGCAAGCTAGAAATGGAGATTAGTTCACATCAGGGTCTCCACTGTAGGAGTAACAGAAAATTGAGCAGGAAAAAGTGAAATAAAAATAATTCCTCTCATGCTGCAGGACAGGGATTTTAGATTCTGGCATGTATCAGATAGACTGAGATAGGATGCAGTTGGATTTGTTCAAGATGAACATAAATTAAAAAAAAACAACATTGAAAGTGGTGCAACTACATCAGGCATAGAAGAAAGTAAGGTATTCTGTCGTAGCTAAAATATACATTTGAATGTGTGTGTGTACTTATATATGTGCATATGTATATATGTGTRTGTGTGTATGCCCTCCTTTAATAAGCCCTATGGATTCCATATCATGATATTGCAGACCACTTACACCGCCATTTAAAAGCTTTGCTACAGTCTAACAACCAGCATGTTCTGTTTACTGTCCTAGTAGATGGAATCCCCAAGACCATCTTCTATTTCCTGGGTCCTCTCCCAGCAAGCAATACTCTTAGCCTTGATGGGTGTTCATAAAGAGAAAAATTGAGCAGTAAATGAAGAAGTGTAGAAGATAGTAATAAGTGCATTAATTGCCCGTTTGCAATAAGATTAACACAGCTATTCCATTACTACATAATGCAAACTAGTATATTCACACAATATAGTGCTACTTGCATATAGAGAACTTAATTCTGCTGTCTTCGTGTGCTCATATTGCCAACAGGGTTTCATGGAACACAGCTGTACCAGAAATTTCTCTTACAGGAGATTTTTCAAATAAATGACCATAGGAAATAAATTTATGAAAAGATTTAACCTCCTCAGATTTTATACTTAACACTAAGTCTATGAATTTTGTGCAATTTGTTCTATTAAAATTACAGCAATGACAGTCACATAAATATTTAACAATGAACCCTCATGATGGTATGCAGAGAACATTAGTCATATGCTTAAAAGCATTTTTAACAATGCCTTCTTTTTGCAGTATAGAAAGTATATCTGGTAGCAGTTCAAGTCTCTATTGATTTTACTGTACTGTGCTGTGCTGTTTTATTGTCTCAAAAACTTTTAAATGTAGGTCTTTACAAGTGGGTGGCTATTTCTTCTCTCAGAGGACTTTAACATCCTTACACTAAGAAGGTCAAGATAGTGTTACATTAGAGGACAGAACGGGGTTCCAAGAACCAAGGTATTATTTCTCTTTGTTTCATAGTCTCATAGGTTTGTTGGCTGGAAAGAACATCTGGAACTATCAGAACTGGAACTAACTTCAGCCTGTGGATCAGGAGTAGTGCCAGGCCTAACTTCGGCTAAGCATGGCTTTAACTCAGTCTTGAAAATCTCTAGCGGTGGAGATTCCACAGCCTCTTGGGGTACTCTTTTTCTAGTGCTGCTTTACTCTCCCACGGAATAAGCTTTCCTTATTTCTGGAGTGTACATATCAATCTGCAGTTTGTGGCTCTTACCCTCATTACAAAACTGGCCTCTGCTGCGCAGACGCCAGCTCCCCTGTTTGTATCTCTGTATCTCCCATTCATTCACTCCTCTTTATTGGGCTAGATAAGCCCATATCCATCAATATCTGCTTATACTTTGTGTGCCCAAGGCACTCTTGGTAACACTTTGCTGGACTATGTCCAGTGTTCTGGACACAGGTTTATATCAGTAATATAAATACCCCTTATCAGCAGGGTAATAGCTTCCTTGCATCTGCTGGCCTTACTACTCCAACTGTAGCCCAGTATGTGACTTGTTGCATTGGCAACCATCATCGGTGTAGCCTGTTCTAGATGCATTGACCTAGTAGATACATCTAATCGCATCCAAGCCTTTCAGCTTGACCAGAAGGAACCCCTGATCTCTTCGACTGTCCCTTAGAGCCCTCCAGTCATCTTTGATTTAATTGGGGTTTGCATTGCCCATCTTCTTGGCGCCTGCATGTTTGAGCAGCAGCGGGAAGGGCAGAAGGTCAGGTGAACTCTGTGAGGTTTCTGTCGTGCTCCTTTTCTTCCTTCAGTTAAATTACAGAACCAGCATTTGGGCTTATGTTTCCTGAGCTAAGAAAAGTGCATTTGATTTTTGTAAGGACTGGACCAAAGTTGACCAGTCTTAGTGAAAGTCATTTTCACCRTTCAGTGGACTTAAGTTAACAATTCTGAATTTTAAGATAACAAAACATCAGCAGTCAAGAAAAAAAAAAAATAGCATGAAATAAATTCTAACAGTTCATAAAACACACAGTCCTGTGCACAAAAAGTTTTAAAATAACTTTTCTTGTAAGATCTACAAAAGAATTTGTTTAATAAAAAAGAAAGAAGGACTAATGAATATTTGGAAGATACCTGGTATTTCTAAGGTTACATTATTCAAAAAGAATTTTTTGCTAGAAATGCATTTAAATTGCATGTTTATAAGCTCAGTATGTATTTCTGGTTACCCTACAGAATTATATAAGAAGTTTATTAAGTATGCTTTTGTTTTGCTTAACAAGATTTTTTTGCAGTCAACTCTTGCAACCATTTTCTCTCCCAGATTTAATGTATGGTGATATCTAGTAAGTTTTAAATTGTTTGTCCATTCTTTCCTCATCCTTTCCCCCCACTTCTTACATTTCATTTCCTTCTTTCTTGTCCCTTCCTTCTTTCTTTCTCTTTCCTTCTCCTCCCCTCCCTTTGCCTTCACTTCGCTTTAAGAGAAACCAGTGCCATTTATGAAAAATAATGTTTTTTTTTTAAAGATTAAGGATTTAAAGATTAATACTAAGGCATTAGGTTGTGATCATAATAAATATTGTACAGGATATTTTAAAACTAAAAACACAGAAAAAGAGAAATGAATATTAAAAATATATATCACAATATTCAGTAAGCTTCTATGTATGACCTTCTATATATTTTAATACATATTATTACAAATTAGGGAAATAAGTATATCCAAATRGTGTAATAAAAATCATCTGTTGGCTTTGTCCTCTGCTGTTACTGCAAAAAAAAAAAGTAATTAAAACAATTCTTACTAAAATGAATACTATAGTGTACCTATACTGTAGTAAATAGTTACATTTGTATACACTGTATGTACTGCATATGTACCATCTTTCCTTTTTCCTCTGAAAGTGACTCAGATATTTACAGGGGATTTTTTTTTTTCAGTAGTGTGTAAAATGTACAACAAAACGCTGCTAAATCAAAACACTTCACTTGCAAACCTGCTCTGTATTCAGTCTATGTATGTAATAAGAATTCAGGCTAGAGGGAAAGCAATACCAAAAAAAAAAAATAAATAAAATAAAAAAGAAAGAAAGAAAAGCCTAAAATCTACAGGGGTTCTTGGAAAGAATTTTTGTGCTGCTGCCGCTACCTGAAATACATATGAAATATGATGATATTTCAACAATGATAGGTCTCAGATACTCTGTTTCAAGACAGATTGATAATCCTACTATACTAAGGTTTCACATTCTTGAAGAAGTGAAATAAATTGGGAACTAGAAGAACATTGTACTATGCGGCAGGTAGCTCCCCAGTGAGAGGGTTGTACTGATGTAAGTGATATTTCTGCTAATTAAACTCCCATCAGATCTACCTTGTGATTAAGTTAGTGTATCCATACTGTTAGTTCCTTCACCTTCCCTATTTTGGTGGTGATTTGCATAATATCTGACATCGTCAATGATTTCTGAGAGAGATCTTCTTTGGGAATAAGATAATTTAATATTCTACACAATTTCCTTCTCATTCTACTATAATCAGGTAATATAAACAGTCTAGCTGTGGACCAGAAAATCAGGTGGTGATCTTGGTTTTGTTTTATATTTCCTTAATTTAGGATACAAATTATTTCACAGCAAATCATTTCTGTTTCCTATAACTCTTTATAGCAATTAAAATTCTGTAATAAGAAATTGCCTTTTTTTTTTTTTTTTTCCATCAGAAGTGCTTCCACTCTGTATTTAAAGTAATTTGGCTGCTAATTATGGAGTTTCTGAAATTTTGTCCATCAAATGCATCTAATACAGTCAGCATTTATGGCTTTTTCTGTCCTGTGTTAACCATTTAACATGTTAGATTTGCTTGCAAACTAGAAGAACTTGTATAATGAAATAGAAGGAATTTAACATTGAGCTTTAGAATTTCTGCCACAAAATAGTATGAACTGCATTTCAACATTCAATGTCTTAATTCTCTGTGGTTGTTGTGGGTGTTTTTATTAATTTATTATGGAGTACAAACGAAAGAATATTGTTCCTTACCAACTCTCAAACAGAGTATTAAGCATCTTGTTTTAAACTCTCTACACTATATTAAAAATAATAATACCTATCATTTCCTGTGTCATAATCGCCTGAAAGGTTTGCATGCAGTGTGCATCTTCTCTGTCTGACTTCTTACAAGTCACAGAGCTGTTGTGTGTCAGGCTGAGTGCAGCTATGCCTGCCTGCAGATCCTGAAAGGCAACCTTCTGCTTTTCCTCCCTGGAGTCTAAGTCTCCTCCTCAACATAAGCAATTATTCTGCAAATAATCCCAGTTAAATCAATTAGTTTGCAAAGTGGGATACTTCAGATAAATCATACAGGTGCTATGATTAGGAAGCCAATGTGAAAGTATAGGTAGATAGGACAGGCAGAAGAAGACTGTGATTAATCAGCTTTAATTCTTTGAGATGTTTAACTACCAGTGGCATAATTCACACAGTTAAACAATCTATTGACATTCGTATATCGAAAGTGAAATTCCTGTATTAATTTCAGAGAATTATTTGAAATTTTGCTGTTTATTAATTCAGTGATCTTTGAAAACTGTGATCAAAATACCTGGTGTGGCCAGGACTGTGAGCTATGGACTCCTCGTATAAAAAGGGTTTCATCTTTATATGGAAAGAGATATTTATGCTTTGATGACGGATACAAACTTAAAAAAAAAWGACTATTAAACTGGTTGATTATGAATTTGTTTCTAATTTCTTTTTGGCCCTGCACATTGGTTATATACTATGGGTTATATCCTTTTTATCTTACACAGTCATTCTATATTAATTCTATGGCTGGACTGTCTAAAGTATTCTGGTAATCAACATGCATTTTTTGGTTTAATTTCTTATTTTTTTCCTGGAGAATATGGCTGATAAATTATTTGGGGTGTAAAGATACTCACATCATACCATCACTGATACCAAGTGATGCCAGTTTTTGCGTCTGTCATAGCATCAGATTTTAGTTGGGTTAATTCCAAAAATGCATTGGTGAAGATCATTGTAGCTGTATAGGGGATTCTAAAGTAGACACAGAATTCTTTAAATACAGCATATGTAAGTATTTAAATAGGCCCCGAGAGTCACACAAGTGTTTATAAAACTCGATCCTTAGGTTTTATGTAGTTAACACATTCGTGTTTTATTAAGTATAGACTCATAGCCATGCTTTGATGTTGTTTAAATTTTAAAAACATTTACAGTAACACTAATTTTTAGCATGCCCTGAGGTTTATTTTCAATGAAATTATTCAGCCTTGAAAAATAATCATGGCTGAAAGGCAAATCAAACGCTACTACTGCTGGGTTTATGCTTTTAAATTTCATCTTACCATAGCTGTATGTTATATATCATAGTCTTTCTCTTCATCTCCAAGTTTGATTTTTATTCTCATGATAGCACTTTATTTTTTCATGACGTGATTATTTTTGTAGTTTGATGTTCTGAATCTTATGAAAATGATAAAAACTGGAAGTATTGTGAGATGCACAATTCTACTCTTTTCATTGTAAGAAAATGATTATCATGTTTCAGTGGCAAATTCATGCAAAGAGTTCATAATAAAGCATGAAATGGGGAAGTTACTGTTTTTCTAAAATTCATTAAATCCATTTAGCTTCACTAGTAATGGGACAGAAATCTGCTGCAGAAACTAAAATAAAAATGAAACAGAAATTACAGTAAATCAGTAGTCAAAAGAATAGCAAGGAGTAATGACAGAAATAATTAYACTTTCATTAAATACAGAACTTGAAAAAGAAGCCTAAAGCAACTATTAGAATAGTCTTCTTTAGCAATAAAGATAAACAACAACAACAAACTAAGCTCCATTGAGCCTGGCAAAGAGACAGCTGGCTCTTTCTCAAGGCACTGCAATTCTGTGTCCTCTTGTAAGATTCTACAGCCCCTGTTTTTCTGGGCAAGACAAATAAAGACGTGCTTCAACTAAAGTGCAGCCAGTGCATGCCTGTTCCCCGGTATGAACTTGACATCTGGAGAGCTCACCACAGAGCTGGCAAACAGCAAGTGGACAATTGCTGTAGAAACAACAAAATAAAGCTTTCTTGTAAAGACAGGGTAATGGTCAAAGGACTCATTGTGCGTCTGAGCTTCCAGGTGCAGCATTGTGGGTTTTTTTGTGTTGTTTGTTTGTTTTATTTTCCTTTTTAATTTACTGTAGTAACATAAGCTCCAATAATACGTTTCCATAGATGATCATGGGAACATCAAAACAATTTTTCTGTGTTTCATTTCTAGATTTATTGTTGTATACTGTCTGCATATCTGTATTCTTRGGAGCATACAGCTTGGGGCAGGGGAGAAGGGATGACAACTTCCTCCTCCTGTTTTCTGGTTTTGATTTTATCTCTGGCTACAGTTCTAGAGATGTGTTCTTCTTTTCTGAAGACATGATACTTACTGATGCACCTAATGGGAAATCTTCTGGATACTTGGAAACGGATTGTGTTGTCTCTCATGTTATAAGAATACTGGCTTTAAGTTCTAAATTCAAATCTGTTTGCTTCCCGAATCGCATCCTGCATTATAACTTACTGTGCTTCTTAAATATATACAAACGTGCTTAATTTAATTTTGAATAGTTAGTAACCAATTCAGAAGTCTTTGATCAGCATAAGAACCTGTTATTCTAGATCTTGAGTTATAGGTTGTAACATCAGTAGTTCACTGATAATGTGCACGTAGCTGCACCGAAGAATGTGAAGCAAAGTGCTGCTTTCCATGAAGGAGAAATGGCAAATCATGAAGATTTGAAGATAACTTGAATGTATGTCATGTATGTCAGATGCCAAAGAGCCCATTGCCAACTAGAAATAAACTTTTTTTTTTCCCTAGATTTGTGTCACTTGTGCTAGTAATATGAACATAAATACCAATTCCATTGAAGGTCCCTAATTATTACCTAAGGTTTCTATAACACCAACTCAAAATCCCTTCAAAACACAGTAACTTTATGCATATTAAAAAATAAAGTGAAATTTTAACTCTGAACAAGTGAAGAATTTGGAACTAATAGTATTGAAATTAAGCTGTTTAAATATTGGATACCTACTTGAGAATGAAGCAAAAAAAAGACTCTCTTTTTTTAAATTTATTGCTTAATCTATTTTGTTTCCATATTTTTCTTTCCTTTAGCAATGGTTGTTCTGAGCAATTTGGAACCAAATACGACATATGAAATTAAAGTAGCTGCTGTAAATGGAAAGGGGCAAGGAGAATATAGCAAAATTGAGATCTTTCAGACCTTACCTGTCCGTGAGTAACATCATACTACTAATTTAAAATGCAACTGTGTATGAATATGTAACTTTCAGATACGATTCACTTTATTTATATTTATGGAAAAGCCTATGCCTTTCAGTGTGTAAAATCAGTCTTCTGTAGATGGAAAATATCTCAAAACTCATGTTTTTGTCCCCTTCTTCTCCCATCCCTAGAATAAAATGGGTGAATTGAATTTAGAAAAATTCTCCCACTATTTATATTTTGTAAGACTTAGTCATATCTTGATATTAAGAGCAGAAGTCAGGAAAGATACTATGTTTAGAACTTTTTCTGTTACACCCAAAGAATTATAGGTGTCTAGACATAGATCTATAGACATCTATAGACATTTGTAGACATAGAATAGGGAATTGGAACTTTCAGTAGGTATTTCTTAAGTAAATTATGCTGCCAAGAGTTTTGTAATTATCAAGCCTCAAATAGAGATAGCTATAGAAAAATGATGAGAATTAACCATTTAAACTAAAATTACATCAAAATGGCAAATGCTACAAAGCCACTTCCATGTTAGTGATAACACTTAAGGGCATGAAATGATTTAAACATTACAGGCTCATGAGAAGTATTTTCCTCAATTTATTTTTAAATAGAAACAATAATGAATGAATGAAACATAAAGGGAGAAGACAAATAAAGGAACGGATGACTTTGTCCAATATTCAAACAGATGTCAAAGAATGTCGGCCACTGCTCTTAGACTAGTCTCCCATAAACTGCTGCAACTGAACGGTGTTCAGAGTAGGGCATTATCTAATGTAGTTAAGATTACTGTAATCTTTGCCTAATGGAATGAACATTAAAAGTCACTCAACTAAAAAGAAATTGATTTTCCCTATGTTTTCCCTATGTTCCCTAAGAATATTCAATTCTTATTGACAACAGACCTGTATACAGGTTACAAAACAGCAGCTTGGCAGCTGTTAATTTTCTGTTTGTTTAAATTTGACRAATATTTGAAATATTTTGAGAGACAGATAAAATAATTCATTATTCATATGAGACATTTTACCCAATAGAGAAGTGATAAAAACTAATAGAACTGGTAGATGTACTACCTTACTGGAAGCTAAGCAAAAGTGAGATTTAGATCGTTTTTAGAACAAAGAAATAGAAATCTCTGGTTGAGGGGATATTTACAGATATTCTGAATATAAGACACCTCCGTGTTACAACATGTGATAATTTGGGATCTGATATAAAAATTTGTAATTGGCATTGCATACATAAATGATAGTTAATCAGAGAAATGTCATTAAAAAGGGCAGATATCTATTAATCCTTGAATATGTATGTTTAAGATCATTTTTGCCCTTTCATTGCTGAGAACATTCACTTTTGGTAAGCTTATTCATCACATTTATTATTAATGAAGACTATTCTTCTTATTTTGTACTCCAAAAATATCTAATTTTGCCTTACTACAATTATCAAAGACTTAATTCTTACCTAAATATCTGTGTTACAGTTTAGGTCTCATATAAAGGACTGAATTCAGATTTAAATGTTCCAGACTTGTGCTTAATGTAAAAGATATGCACACACTTTCCAGGAATATAGCTCTCCAGGAATATTGCTCTTAAATTTCAGTGTGAATAGTAGTTTACCAGCATTGCWGAACTGATGCTAAATAATTTATGGAGTAAGTTACATTTGAAATTATCAAAAGTCAAATCAAAGAAACAAGGCCTTCTTTTGTATTTTTACATCTTTTTGTTTTCCTGCGTGAGATTATTAATCTAGTTTATAATGCAGTTTAAACAAAACATTTAACATAATTGTTACACATGTTTTGCAGTGTTTGAAGGTTTTAAAAGATTTGATTTTAAAGGCTGGGATTAATAATCTTATGGACAGACTCCCAGCTGTAATTAAAGAATTAATCTCACTGTTGAATTTTTATTCTGTATTTTCTTCCTTTCTTGCTTAGGAGAGCCAAGYCCTCCATCAATTCATGGGCAGCCAGGAAGTGACAAGAGTTTTAAACTAAGCATAACTAAACAAGATGATGGAGGTGCCCCCATTTTGGAGTATATTGTGAAATACAGAAGTGTAAGTATTTCYGTTAATCAAAATACATCTATTTTTGTTTGCTTAGTTTTATCTTTAATCTTAACTTTAGTTTGCTTAGTGTTTGCTTAGTAATATCTGCTTATAATGTAGAGAAAAAAAATGATGTGATTTGAAATGCAAAAAATGGTTTGAATACTAAAAATGTAGGAAAAAAATCTGAAAATATCTAAAATATAGTTAACTGTATTTTCCCTTGTGAGTAGGCTGCTAAGGCCAGATTGTCAAAAAAAAAAAAAAAAAAAAAAAAAAAGTAAAAAAAAACCCCACCCCTTCCTCCTAATTGTATAGTGGAAACATCTGGAAAGGTCACACTGATGAGAGAAACATTTTGTTGTAAGTTAGCAGATATGTACATTATATAAATAATGACTATTATCTTTATAAGATACAAGAAGAAACATTTATCATCTCTTATAACTGTATTTATTATTATATTTATAAGGTCTCTTATGTAATGTGTAACTGTTATTTTCCATGAAAAACAAATTGTTTTCTGAGAGTTCTKATTTATTACAATAGCTCAAATATCTTTCATTTTCTTGATACAATTTGAAAAGCTCACAAATGATTGGGTTGAATATAGCTGGCAAAAGCAATGAATTATGTTCAAAATTACTCATTTTCTATTAACTTCTTCATGTTCTTTTAGGAGATTCATACCACTTGCCACTGACCCATGATTATCTGATTAGACCCTGTAAGATAGCATTTTACTCAATGCCTTCTATAATAGCAGATTATATAATCTGCTATAATATATAATTTTGCTATAATAGCAAAACAAATACATTTGTTTTGAAAGCCTTAAAGAGATTAGGCCTTTAACAGTATGTATTTTGAAACATAAAACAGAAAGTAGTGAGTAATAGAAATTAGCAAACTTGGAGAAATTAAATGTTCAACCTGTTTAAAACACAGTTTTTATTTTGTAGTAGTTTTTGTTGTATTTCCTGATACTTTCTCTACTGGAAAATTTCTGAAGATAGCTCTGTGTTTATCCAAATTCTAAACTTGCCATGTCAAGTGATTTCCCTAGGAAAGTATAACCAAAGAAGTTGGTCACTCAAAATCAATTGAGAAGAAAGATGGTAGAGTTTTCAAGAGTAACCTGTGGGAATCCCCAGCAGTTGTTCTGATATCAGTAATCCCTAAATCTATTAAATGACTTGCAGTCCAGAGAGGACAGAGTATTTAAATTCTAAGGAATTTAAACTGTTCTTGTGTTTTTAAGTTAAATAATTTTGTATCTATCTTGAATAAACTCAGAAACTTACTTTTTATGTAGTGTTTTCCCTAAGGTATAATATAACATAGAAGATTTTTTTCCATCTTTATTGTTGAAAGATAAATGTACAATTTAATCACTGATTTGGAACTTAAAAGGTTACAGAAAAAAATAAGCTTTTACTTGGACCTCAAATCTGTCTCTCCTTTAGTTTTCAATTGAAAAAGCAATTCAACTCAATTAAAGTCCTCCATGCAGATGAGAGAGGGGAGAAGAAGGGAGGAGAAAGGAGAGGAGGGAAAAAAAAGAAAAAAAAAAAAGGCACAACAATAATTTTATGGTGTTATAATCAGAATGAAAAGATGCTAAGATACTATTTATGGTTCTTAGTTACCTGTTCACTACTTCTCTTCTATTTTCCCCATTGGTCCTATTTAATTAGTTTACCTGTAACTCTTGCCAGCCTCATTATTAGCACCTGGTCAAATGTATTTGCATGTTTAAAGAGCTAAATAGCTTTAACAAGCTATAGGTTAGTGGCTTTTTTTTCATGCCTCATAACAGCTCATGTCTTATTAAGTGTCARTTCCTTCATATGTAAGCTTTACACATATATTGTTAAACCTGGGAGTGAAATAGCTTTTTAAGATAGAGCAAAATTATCTGGTCYGGGATAATTTGCAAGTTTTCTTTTTCTGGAAATTGTATACATTATTTTTACAAAATCTTGCTTWCCTTAGTTTATAGACAGGCCTTTTTAAATATATAATTAAGAAGAATCACATTTTATTCTGTGTTCTGGATAAGTAAGTATTATGCCATTACTGTGAATAGCAGCCTCACAATGCCCTATGTTGTTGGATAGAAAAAAACTTGACCGAGGCTTACATGCAGAAAACTTCACTGATGGGGCCCATACGTGATGGCATATATTGACCTGCGGAGAAAAAGGAGCCCAACAGGTTTGTTATCCATTAGGCTCCATAGCGATAAGCTAAGCTACAAGCTTTGAGGGGAAGGCTAACGAGGGCATTGCATGGTGTTATAGACTAAGAGCAACAAAGTAAAGAGTGAGGATARAAGGATGTCAGGAGGCTAAGGAGCACTTGGGATGCTGAGTAGACCATGCCACAGAACCACTCAGTATGTTTAGGTGAGAGCATACAAAGCTGCCAGGGCAAAGAAGGCAGTAAAACAGCAAATGGCCTTCCAATAATATTACAAAGTAATATTCCTGCAGCATTTCAAAGATCAAGGAACCAGAGGCTGCCTGCAAACAATGAAAAATCACCGTCTGGAGGTSTTCAAAACCCGCCTGGATGCCGCCCTGTGCCACATGCTGTAGGTGTGCCTGCTTGAGCAGGAAGGTTGGACTAGATGATCTGTAGAGGTCCCTTCCAACCTTAAATATTCTGTGAATCTGTGAATCTGTATAGAAGTAGTTAGTTACACATGACTCTTGTATTGCCATGAGAAAAACATCTCCAGCTTATTTGTCCAGTGCATGTTGACCAAGGTGGTGATTCTATAGCTGCACATGTAGTTGCAAACTGTGCTTGGTATACATGCCCATGCTTTCCTGCCAATACATAGCAGTGTATTATTTCAAAGAAATTTGTTCAAAAACTTTAATTATGATTCTGGTACCATATTCTGACTTGCCTCAAAATACTTAAGTAACAACTGCTGGAATAGACTTCTTAATAGAAACTGGAAAAGGGAATTGTGTTTCATWGAATCACAGAATCCTTAAGGTTGGAAGGGACCTTTAAAGATCATCTAGTCTAACATTTCTGCTCACGCAGGGTCACCTAGGGCACGTGACACAGGGCTGCGTCCAAGCGGGTTTGGAAGATCTCCAGAGAAGGAGACTCCACAACCTCTCTGGGCAGCCTGTTCCAGGGCTCTGTCACTCTCACTGTCAAGAAATGTTTCCTTAAGTTCCTGTGGAACTTTTGGTGCCTCAGTTTGTGGCCGTTTCCTCTAGTCCTATCRCTGTCCACCACTGAAAAGAGGCCGGCCCCCTCCTCCTCACTGCCTCTGGTGACACTGATCAGGTCCCCCCTCAGCCTTCTCTTCTCCAGGCTGAACAGGCCCAGCTCCCTCAGCCTTTGCTCATAGGGCAGATGTTCCAGGCCCCTGATCATCCTGGTAGCCCTGCGCTGGACTCTCTCCAGCAGCTCCACATCCCTCTTGTACTGGGGAGCCCAGAACTGGACACAGTTCTCCAGATGTGGCCTCACCAGGGCTGAGTATAAGGGGACGATCACCTCCTTCGACCTGCTGGAAATGCTCTTCTTAATGTACCCCAGGATCCCATTGGCCTTCTTGGCCACCAGGGCACACTGCTGCCTCATGGTCATCAACCATGACACCCAGGTCCCTCTTTGCAGAGCTGCTCTCCAGTGTTTCTATACATGCAGGTCACAGAATGCAAGTAGTAAACTGGGATAAAAAAAGGTTTTACTTTTCCCAGATATGCCAAATTTCAGTAAAAATTTATAATTAAAATGGAACAATAAAAATACCTTTTTTTTGTAGGAATGAGTTTTTAGGTAGAAGCAATAAAAATCCTATAAAAGATTTTTTTTTTTAAGAAAAGAGCATCAGGTTTGTATTTCCTTCTTTGTTTGCATTCCTAATGATGTCTGAAGGAAATGATTAGTTATTACAGGCCTGAAAGTTGTTCTCTATTTTGACCCATAACAGTGTTACTATTAATGCTCTGAAATTTGGCACTGACCAAGCTTGATTAGTAGGTTGTTTGACCCTTGTTTGACTGCATCAGTGGAGGAGTTTGCTTATTTTGTTGCTTTATATGTATAGGAATAAATATGTAGGTAAGAATAGTTTAAACACACAGAATGTCTCATTTAGTCCCAGTCTGAAATATCTACAGATATTGCATCTGAGTTCCACTTTAGCTTCTTAAACATAYGTTGCATTTTAACCCAATGAATGTTATAAGCCATTTTGTGTTACCTGTTCAGCATTTACTTTTATTACCTCCTCTAAAATATCACCCAGGCCTATAAAGCACCCTCTTAATGTAAGTAATTCTTGCCCTGTGAAGCCACACTCTATTAATCCTCCCCCTTAAAGGTTTCTTTATTTTTTCCAGTCAAGTTTCAAGAGAGTGAGGCATTTCTTGACTTTTTNGTAATTCTTGCCCTGTGAAGCCACACTCTATTAATCCTCCCCCTTAAAGGTTTCTTTATTTTTTCCAGTCAAGTTTCAAGAGAGTGAGGCATTTCCTGACTTTTTTTTTTTTTTTTTTTTTTTTCTTATCACAGTCATGGTATCATGCAGTGATAGGTCTGTTTGATCGGAAGTTTTAGTGCAGTGATTTAGCGAGTGTGGAGAAGGGAAGATACTGAAGGGGGTTAATTACTGTTCCTCACTTATTACAGTATAAGCCACTTTAGCTTCCAATATATTGTATCTGAGGATTTATGAGTTCCCACAAGATGTGATTTTAGGCAGAATTTAAAAGGATCATTAAAGAGACAGATGTCATATTCTGCATTAGTAAATAGGTGCCTAAACAATGGATCGCCTTCATTACCACTGCTGTCAGAGGTGACCTCCGTTATGGGAAGCTGTCAAGTCATGGTAGACTGAAGTTTCACATTCTTCAGGTTAAGATGTATAGGTATTTCAGTTACACTGAACTGTCTTACAAATACAATCTGAGACTTAATATAAATTTCACTGATAATTATATTTAAGAACAAAATACAAGTAATTGAGAAATGATAGTAATTCTTTTAAGTGTCTTCAAGCTGTGACATCTTCATAAATTGTTTCAACTGAAGTCTTATGCTGGGGAGAGGAGAGAGTGAGTCTAAAGTAAGTAATGGAAGAGGGCAGTAAGATCCCCGAATTGTCACTGTACCAGATCACAGCACCAGTCACCTTCTGAAAAGCAGTATTATGTAACTATTGAAAACAAAGCAAAAATAAAGGAATAGAACAGTTCAGTTTCTGAGATTACAGATCTAATTGCAGTA
This sequence comes from Nothoprocta perdicaria, assembly GCF_003342845.1. Lineage (NCBI taxonomy): Eukaryota > Metazoa > Chordata > Aves > Tinamiformes > Tinamidae > Nothoprocta > Nothoprocta perdicaria. The sequence goes on from NW_020454483.1 coordinate 1,658,025, forward strand.
TCTTAAGATGTRCATTCGTTGGTGCATATTAATGATAGAACTGCTAATAGTAAATCCTAGTTCGAGATTATTTTAACTCACCCCCTCAAATTAGACTGTGATTGATTAGCTAAAACTTTGTCTTTCAGTCGTGCATATATAAAACTTTTTATAAATTTTAAGCATTATTAATAGTAGAATAGACTACTAAGGTATGAGTATCCTTATTTGGTTCTATTTTCTCTATCTCAAGCTACCAATTAAAGTGCCTTAGCATAGACAGGGAGGTGTGTAGAAAGAATGAACTGACAGACTTTTGTTCTTACTCTTCTTTCCATTGCTACTCTAATAGTAAAATAAATCTGCATGTATTACTCAGCTCTGCTTACGAAAAAGTACTTGAAAATGTAATGAATAATGAATGAGATAGACCGAAGATTGGCCAAATTCTGTAAAACTAGATTGATTGGTCATTAAGTGAAGACAGCTTGCTCTCCACACACATATTTTCTTTTTTTCTTCTTGCTCCTAACTTGTGTTTGTCAGTGTTCATAAAAGGTTGTGTTGCCTTTGAGTCAGTACTTGAATTTTATGTGTTTCATTTATCTCAATCCATCTAAATATTTTCACTTTGAACTAAAAGTTGGACATCATTTCTCTGGGAAGGCATATAGGTAYACCTTTCAACTCTTTTTTGATCATTTCTGGTTTTACCTGAACAAGTTGTGGAACGGAATTTTATGTCTGTAGAAGAGTAGCCAAATACAGAAATCCTAATACAGATTTTTTTTTCTTCCAAATCCTAAATTCATTGTATTCATCACATATAATTCTATGTTTTATTTTGAAAATATGGTCACACATCTGTTCACAATATTGTCTCTTCCATCTGTAGAAATTATGTTAGCCTCAACCTTCATTTTTCAGTTCAGATGTTTTTTCATCTTAGGTGCTTCTACCCCATGTATGTGTGCACCTATACACACATACATGCATGCACCAAAATCACGAGTTCGCCTTCTGAACCTTTTCTCAGGTGGACCTTCTTTGAAATCTAGATGTATTCTTTTCTAAAATCTCCCAACCTCACCAATTTGAAAAGATATTAAAATGCTGTAACATTGCTTTTCCTAACATTTTTAATTTTTAAAATTTTTAAGCAGCATTGTATGAAATACATTTTGAAAAATTGCATAATATAGAGAAAATATAAGTAGATTCAATCCAGTAAAATGTTAGATGATTRCAACAGAAGTTATCCATAATAATAATAATAACATGTCACATTATTTAGGAAAGAAAGCACTGATTTCACTGATGAATAAACTGATTAATAAACTCTTAATTTAAAGAAAAAAAAGTAATACCATTCTGATGATTTAGCTGCTCTACTGCTTCAACAAGCAGCCACTTTCATCTGACTATGAATGTTGCTGAAAAGATATTTTACTATATAATATTAATATATCAATGTCTGTATTCATTCCTAGAGCTAACACATCAATACCAATGACCAGTGACTCCAGAGGAATAGAAAGAGTTTAACAAAAAGCAAAATCTATGTGGAAGAATCATAACAGTCAGTGTTGATGGGAAATAAGTTATTGCAGAAATGCACATAAGGGAGCTTAGTTTGTCACACTATTTTCTGAAGACTGAGGGTGAAAAGAACATACAGAAGCAACATGATTGGGCCAAGAGCTCTCTAATTTAGATGCTAAAATCTTTGGCACTTGTATCACYGAACAGCGTGATGCTTCAGCAAAAAGCCTGAATATAAGGTGCTGAGAAGAGTGCTCTGTAGCAAAAAGCCATGGTTCCTGTATGTAAAGGTTTTTTTTCAGAAAGATTATGTCCTCTTAACTGGGACTGTGGGACTGTGTACGGGTTGTATTAGGGTCAGGCAGGATTTGATCTTCATCTGTAGAGTTTGGCAATGTAGTTAGCTCAGAGTGTGGTAAGAATTGGAACACTTGAATTGTTATTGACAGCTATAGATAGTCCTCTGAAGAAAATGACATTTGAATTTGCTTATATATATATTGTTTTATACAGATAAGTACATGTAAGTAAGTAATTCTCATTTTATAAATACCAATTAAAATGTTACRCACTAAAAATATTAAAAGGAAAGAGGTAAGCAAATTCAAGAATGCAGCTGAAGTCCCTTTGATCCCTTTGTATAGGCTATTTATGCTCATCTAAATTATGAGAACCTTTGTTCTTCTAGAACACCTTACTGATTTACGATCTTCCCACCACTATAAACATAGTCTACATAATTTCTTAATGATTTTATATTATTACAGACAGTAGTGTTTGCAATATGTGGCACTCCATATTTTTACAGAGAGTGCATGCTTTCAGTATATGATTTATATGTGGTTTAAGCACAGCTTGCATTCATGAATTATKCATCTTAGCTTTGATGAGAAGAATCTTTTAAAACTTGTAAATAGAATAAATTCGAACATTTATTTAATGTAAACCTTTGAAAATCTTCACMGTGGAATATATAAATAACTACCCTTGTTTTCTCAAGATGAAAATCAATACTTGAGCAAAGCACAAATTCAGACCAAATAATTAAAACGTAATTGCCTACAACAAAATCTCTGAATACAAACTGTGGAAAACCGAATAGGACTGGTCAAAATTACACAAAGCCAAAGTACTTTGAACTCCAATACTGGGTGATTTAGATGCTCATAACCTTTGGAAATAAAACTGTATTTGTTATACCTCATATATGCATATAGTTTAGATAAAMAATACAAAAGGTTTTGAGAATTTAAACTAATATTTACATCTTTACAGAAAGATAAGGAAGACCAGTGGCTAGAGAAAAAAGTGCAGGGCAGTAGAGACCACATCATCCTAGAGCATCTTCAGTGGACCATGGGTTATGAAGTRCAAATTACTGCTGCCAATAGGCTGGGTTATTCTGAACCAACATTGTATGAATTCAGCATGCCACCAAAGCCCAACATCATTACAGGTAAGTTAATTTTATAAATTTTTCTCTTTTAAAATTGTTTACCGCTCATAGTAAATTAATGTGTGTAACTGAGCAGTCTCTTAACTTGTGTAAGGTAACTGAAGTCTTCTGTAACAAAGCTTGAGACTTCATTTTGCATTTATCAGAAAAAGATAAATTAAAATCAGACAGAAAGTCCTCTAACATAATGTTTATTGTGTACTATAGGTTACACTATTACAGAATTAGAATTAAACTTAGAATCTTGCCAAATAAATATCATTGCCAAGATAGTAAAATGTGAAGCATGTCAATAACTGCATTTCATTCTGAATCTGAACATCTGACTTGCACTAATCCTAGTACTGTGACAAGTCATAAACTAACTGACTTTTTTTCATCTGTTCATTACAACTTTTCTTAAAATATGTTTGCTGGAAAGTTATTGCAGAATCTTTGATACAGATTTTAGTATTCTTTGGCATTTTGTTGAGATTAGAAGCATTGTGAGATTCATTACCTTCAGAGGGAAATATGAACTTGATTTTAACCAGTTAGAGCCTATAACTAATTCAGAATTAATATTTCACTGCATTATCAAGAAAGAAATTGGAAGGGAATTGTCCCAGTGAAGGAAAAATATTTATCGAGTGGAAGAGTTAACRAAACCTTACTTGGGTAGAGGCTACATGAAAGAGTGTCAGAGTCCAGGACTTTCTGACCAGGTTCTCTCTGATATTCCATGCATACAGAGAGTGTGAGATTTCATGTAAAAGTTTATTTTGAAGATACTTGATTTAGCAGCATGATTCAGCAATGTACTGAAATCACAGTGCAAGTGTATACACATCATAACTAGGACAAGAGGAAATGGCCTCAAGTAGCACAGATAGATATTAGGAGAAAATTCCTACACAGAAAGAGTAATCAGGCACTGGAACAGGCTGCCCAGAGAAGTGGTGGAGACACCGTCCCTGGCACTGTTCTAGAAACGTGTAGGTGATGTGGTTAGGGACACGGTTTAGCAGGCAGGCTGTTGAGGGACTTATGGTTGGGGTCAGTGATCTCGAAGGTCTTTTCCAGCCATAGTGGTTCTCTGATTCTGTGGTTCTACATAGTTCAATCCCAAGGCCGGTGAGATTGCCAGTACCCCTGTCTGTAATACCAATATTGGTAATACACTCACCATTATGACCCTGACGTCCCCAGACACCGGGAAGGAATACTGGGTTGAAGACAGCTGAAGCCCATTGTTCTCYTCAAAATTCCTTTGTTAGTTGCTCGGGTTTTATACCCTGTTTTATACTCTATGTTGTTTATTATACCAGTTCCCTTGTACTGGTCTGACTGATCTCAGGGAGACATTCACTTTCATTTGATCAACTCAGGAAGAAACATTTATACCAATTAATGCACTCAACAGTTAGAGCTGCTTATCTACCTCAAAGATCATCCTCTGGTAACCTTGCAGTGCAGGGGTTATCAGTTGGTCACAAAAGGATACACCATTCTTAAGTTTTGTACATTTGAAGTTGCTGAGGATATTCACAGATTCACAGA
>NW_020454483.1:1662935-1711935 GCF_003342845.1 Nothoprocta perdicaria
ACTCAGCCTCTCTTCATACGAGAGATGTTCCATTCCCTTAATCATCCTGGTTGCCCTTCTCTGGACCCTCTCCAGAAGCTCCACATCCCTCCTATACTGGGGTGCCCAGAACTGAACACAGTACTCCAGGTGCGGCCTCACCAGAGCTGAGTAGAGGGGCAGAATCCCCTCTCTTGACCTGCTGGCAACACTCCTCCTGATGCAGGCCAGGATGCCATTGGCCTTCTTGGCCACGAGGGCACACTGCTCACTCATGGTTAACTTAGTGTCAACCAGGACTCCCAGGTCCCTCTCCGTGGAGGTGCTTTCCAGCAGGTCCACCCCTAATCTGTACTGATGCCTGGGGTTAGTCCTCCCCAGGTGCAGGACCCTGCACTTGTCCTTATTGAACCTCATGAGGTTCCTCTCTGCCCAATTCACCAGCCTGTCCAGGTCCCTCTGGATGGCAGCACAGCCCTCCGGAGTGTCGGCCAATCCACCCAGCTTGGTGTCATCCGCAAACTTGCTCAGGGTGCATTCCGTGCCCTCGTCCAGGTCATTGATAAACAAGTTGAACAGCACCGGGGCCAGTACTGACCCCTGGGGGACACCACTGGCCACAGGCCTCCAGCTGGACTCGGCCCCATTTATGACCRCCCTCTGAGCTCTGTTTTGATATGTTTTTAAGTATTTCGTATTACTATCAGTATTTTATGTTACTGTCACAGCTGCTGTAACGCGCAGAAATATGCAAAAGAGGCCCGCAAAAATGGCCTCTAGATGTCAAAATATAAAACAGGTTAGTTAAACTTGCTATCAATCGACGTAGTTCGAACGTTATTTTATAGCTACATAGATTTTTTTTTCAGTCCTCCCCTCAAACCTCTAAGTAGTTGTAAGGAATCTCTGTTGCAGAATTTAACATCAGCTCTTCTTTATATGAATCACTGCAGTTTTGATTGTGGAACTGATTAGTCTCCTTGACAACAGTGTTTGCAAAGCCTGGAGAGGGCGAGGAATTCACATCATGTGAGCGTTCTCATAAGTATGTCAAGCTACACTTTAAATCAGTGGGACAGTTACATTCATATTCATGAGTCAATATGGTTCCCTTGTTTTGAAATGACATGTCATTGCTATTGCAATAAAGTAATAACATACATTACATTATTGCAAAAGTAGAAAGCTGCCCYTTTAAAACTTGATAATGTGTATAAAATGCTTGCCTTTAAGCAGATTAATGCTTTCTGTTATCAGTGAGTCAACTCAGATGCCCTATTTATCTGTCTTGAAGGTTGGGCATTTATAGCTAGGTCCAAATACAGACATAGATGATAACAGTGTAATTAGATAGTCTTAAGGATGAAATTGGCATCACATAACCTGTGCTCCCTTAGCTTTTTTTCATGACTGGTACTCTGTTCTTAACCGTTCCTAAATGATTAATACAAAAATATCTAAGACTCCTGAAGCTTTTCATCTGTATATGATCAGGATGATACCACTGTGGCTGCGCTGAGTGTTTCTATCTTCCTCTTAATGCTGTTCAAAACTAAGGTATCAGCAGATACTGTGGACTCAAACTGTTGGGTATAACTTCTCCCGAGACAATATTGAGATCCCATCACTATAACGAGAGCTGGCTATTCCTAACATGCTATTACGGTGAAAATGTGTATAAGAAAATATAATTAATCCAAGGCCTGGAGAGAGACAGAGGCAAGCATACCAGCTTTGTAGCCCTTTAATGGGAGATTACCTGGGAAATGAAAGTTATCACAAGAAATGAGACTAATTCTGATGCCTGCACTGCACAAGAAGTCCTGGATACACTCCCAAGAGCCTGAATAAGTAGCAGTCTTGGAGAGCAGGGATTGGAAGCCAGTACTTTCTGTGAGTGCATAAATCCTGTGGGCACAGAACCCACATCTTCTAATTGCTAAGAAAACTGTCTGGCAGGCAAATCTTGTAAGACCATGTGATTAACTTCCACTCTTAGGTCCAGCAAGGAGACTTAAGCTGCAAATTGCTGTCCTCCCTCTGTAGGTGTATAAATGAGTCAGACACTCCTTTAAATTTTTACATAATTGGCCCCAGCAGCTAAGAAATAAAAGTACTGGCTTTTTAGAATTTCTTTTCTTAGACCTTTAACATTGCCTTCTTTAACTGACTCACTCAAATTGGTCAATTTCTTCCTAAAATTTTATTAGACTTCCTAATAAAAACACTTCTGTGTTTCAGAGGGGTTTACCAATAGATCCTTGTGCAGGTTTTGAGAAGTATTCAGCAAATAGACCGAATTAAGACACTTTGGAGTAGATAAAGTGCATGTGTGTGTATATATATAATGGTGCTTTACTGCCTACTTATATGTGTTTTACTTCCTACTTACTCAGTTATTTTTTACAATCAACGTCTATAGTCTTGTATTTCAGCATTTACTGTGTATGAGCAGGTATTTAATAATCCAACTTTGAAGAAGGGCAAGCATACTTTTGAATATACTATTTATTACTTCCCAGTAGCTCATCAAAATGTTTGCCAGCAGTGCTTGAAGGCATGTGTATCTCTAAGATCAATGCACTTTCCTGTCACTGAAATCTTTATCATATTTTAAATACTGATTTGTGAAATTTTAGTAAATTTCATTCTAGGTCTKCTTTAGTCTTTGCTTCTTCTGGTGTTGTGAGGAGGAAAAAAGATAGGGATATCTCAAAGGAGCTAATTTGGCTTGGCTCTTTATCAGGCTTAGATGGGCTTGGATGGACCTCTGCAGCCTTAGTAAAACCTGTGAGATTAAGTTTCACGGGGAAGAGCAGAAATCCTGACACCAGAAGCCATGTCCATTTCCTTTCCCCACTAATGTGGAGATAGAGATCCTGTTGTTTTGCACTGTACGGCTGATACAGAAATGTCCAAACCATGACTGTCAGGCTGGACCATTACTATTGCAATCTAAAATGACATGTATAGTTTTAGATTTAATACAACTTTATATAAAAGATAAAAAGATTAGAAAGAGGATGTTAAAAGAGACTACTTAGTGCAAGTTTCATATATATTTTCAGAAATTAATGGCAAAAGAATTTTACTAGTGCAGTCTTCCAAAGACTTGTATATAAACAGTGCTATCCCTCTGAAAGGTCAATAGATATATTAAAAAGTGTTTTGTTTTTTWAATTTTTGTCTTCTTCATTATAAATTAATGTACCAATATAAATACAAGGAAAAAATGAGAAAWGAGTTAGGAGATAATAAGTTAACTGATTTTCTCACTTTTTTTTTAACTGCCAGTACTGCATGTACTGTTAATATTATTTCATCAGGTTTGTGTCAAGAGCAATGAAAAGGGGAAATAACAATGACATCTCAATGTTACAATATACTCATGCATGTACATACAAATATTTTTATACATATATATATGTATTAGCATTTGTTTACGTGTGTGCATGTATGTGCATGCACGTTTGTATGAATAAATGAATGAAAGAAGAAAGGAAAGTGACGTTGGTATTAACACTGTCACCATGTTTTATCCAAGACATCACTGAGTTTTTTTTCAGTCTCCAATAAAATTATGTTGAGGTTATCAGTTTGGTGATAAAGTAGAAATAAAAGTCTTTCTAATGGATATAAAGCCATTAAAACATGAAGTTTAATGGTTTGGAAATAGAATGGAAATGTTTAATGGAAAACATGAAGTTCACATAAGTTCCTTTGCTAAAGACAAAATTTAAAACCCCAGTGTGCCAAGAAGCTTCATTTTGGCAGAGTTTAGGGGTGGATTTGCCTCTACCTGTTTCTTATGCTATAAGAAATCCAATATACCAAAATGGTCTTTTGATCATTTTAGTCAGTGTCTTATAGGAATGCAAATTAAGATAATGAACTGACTAGTCCAGAGAAAACTGAGGATGACTAAGTACAGGAAAATAGAAAGAAAACTTTCTCTCACAACCATGTTGTTCCCTCAGAGCAGATCCTATATTTTTTCAGTCCAGCATTTTGGTGACTTTTTGTGTTGAAATAAATTTYTTGGGCACGTGTGGGTCCCTGGGGAAGGTTCCTTCCTGTCATGTCCTGTCACCACACAACAGCCTCTGCTGTGGGCAACTCATCCCTCCAGCCCTGCTCCATCCCATGCTCTGTGTCTCAACTCTCCATGGAGTCTCCCTTGCTCTCAAGGAGGGCACAACCTCCCCTTTCTCCAGAAGGCTGGGCCTCACACTGTCCATGCATTACTAGAAGCCAAATCACAATGTGCCTCAATGTTGCTTGTGTGTTCCACACTGCAAATAAATATAACATTTCTTGACTAAATAAACTTCAGATCAGACCAGTTCTTATGCCCTTTGAGATATTTTGCTCAGATTTCAAWTAATTTCAGATCTATTTGGAATTGTATTTTAAGAAATTGCAACCAAGCCTGAAGGTGAGAGTGCCAGATCAGCTATGATGTGTGCAGTTTATGTGATTAAACCTTCATTATAGAGCTCCAAGAATTTGTTTGTCCTTAGTTTCAATTACACCTCATTCTCAAGAATGATGCAGTTAAAATTAATATACAAAAAATATATATGTAGTGTTTGCATTTTCCCTTAATGTTAATTTTAACTTCCTAGTCTGTTGTTAAGAGCCATCAGCATCCTGCACCCTTCAGAGGGATATGATGTTGCTTGTTATTCCTCCTCTCTTTGGTTCACTGAACTCTGGGGTTATATGTTTTCTACCACAGTCTGTTTTCACACGCTTCCTTCAATGGTTCACAATTTACAATTTACAATTTATAGCTAAATTTTATTATATAGAGTATATTTTATTATATATATGTCAAATACTTGATCCTTGTTCTCTTTGTTATCCATAAAGCAGTTTTACACAAATCCCAAGGCCACATTGCCTTGGTGACCACTGTAGTCACCATTTGTGCCTCTAGTGCCTGTAGCTGTTAACTTGTTCTTACACTTCCAAGACCTCTGATGCCATCCTGTACTTTGGCAGTCTCAGTTGAAATCACCCATTTTTCCTCAACAACTTCCAAGATGTACCTTCTTCTAGCATAACTAGTAATAACATAAAATCAATGACCATATCTTGTTATCTCACAAAACATTTCATGCAACAAAAATAATGGCCTAATAGAAGACAGAGTTGGAGAGAGAGACGCAGCTTGCTCATGTCAGGAAAAGTCAGCAATTGGCTTCTAGTACTTGCTCGTATTTCTAGGGAAATATATTTTGCATACGTAAAAGATTGAGAGGATTAAAGAGAGTTGTAGTTCTTTTCCTTCCATAGTCTCTTTCTGTGGAATTAAGCTTGAAAAAAGCTGCCATTGCTTGCTGCTGCCAGAAAAAGCCTGTAAAACTATACTGTGGATAAGTTCTTCAGAAAAATATACATATATATATATAMATATATATATATATTTTAGCCTCATTTTCAGCTTTTGGCTTATTGTGCTGCACATTGCCCGTTCGTGAATGTAAGTATGTACAGCTGCACAAACATCCATCAATATACCTGTGTGGCTTTTGGTAACTTTTGTATGTGATTGACAATATCACTACATTTTCAAGGGAATTTAGGCAATAATAGTATATTCCTATAAGCTTTGTTTAAATAGATAACTGAGGATAGAAGCAAAATTGTATCTCAGTAAGAAAAAAAAAAAAGCTGTTTTAGAAGTTTACCCCAATCAGATTTATTTGTGAAAGAACAGGTGAAAGTTGCAGCACCTTTGGACCTTGCAGCAGGTTAGATATCTGCAATAAATTGAAACCAAGAGGGAAAAAAAAATATGCAGAAGGAGCTTGAAGATAYGTCCAAAGGCAAAATATCCGTTCTAAGAATCAGAATTTGAAAAAGCAAAATAGTGTTTGCTTTTAGCATATCCTTAATATAATTAAGTATATCCTTAATATAATTCTCATTTTATAAAGTAGAGGTTTATATATCTTCTGCTATTGATGATCCCAATTATTAGCCTCCAATGAGGGATTTATGGATAAGTGAATATCATGAAAAGAAAATAGCTGAGAAGTAATTTCTTCAATACCTGTGAAGTAAATATTTATCTCTTTCCATTCTTAGTGTCAAATTTCTCTCCCAAGACAGATGATCTCTTGCCCATTACTGAAGGGCTGTAGCAATTCCTCCAGAACAGCTGCCAGTGGATTTGCTTTTATTTGCAACTCTGCCCTTTAATCTCTTACTAGGGACTTAGGATCTCCAATCTATTAAACAAAAAAAATTGTAATACTTCATGAAGTTCTACAACTATGATCTAGATGTGTTTTGCTTTTAAAGTAGAAACTCAGTAATTGTATTTTACAGTAATGATAGTTCTTTTTCAATACAGCATTGCTATTATCTGTAAATGGGGTAACACTTTTACAATATAAATCTAYTAACAATCTTTGAATCATTATTAATTAAAAGATTTGGAATCTGTTTGGAAACCTTAGCCTAACTCTATTAGTCACTATAGTTACCATACATATAATTACTGCATCACTCCCTGCCAGTTTAAACATAAACTGTTGCATAAATGTGACTATGTTCTCTGCCAAAAAAAGAATAGAATTTGTTAGAAATGTTAGAAGAAAACAGTCTTTCAACATTTTACTGTGTAACTAGAGAGTAACCAGACACACACTGTGAGGCCTTGAATGTCTGAGGAATTGCGTTATTTTGGAGGAAGAAAAAAAAAATGTTCTCAGCTTCTCAGCCTTGTGTCATAGTCAATAACTACACAACTACTCAACTGCCTGTTGGTCATCCATATTTCAAGTAAACTGATGTCCATATTATCAAGATGAACTTAAACAATGGACTGTTCTGGAGTCTTATGAGAACTCAGAAACAGTATGAACTTACTGACAGCACAAATAGTCAAATGTCGCTTTTCTTTGTGCCTATAAGTCTTTCATGAATGCAACTATCTTTTTATGTATTTAGTCATTATTTTTAACAGTTTGATATTTCAGCCTGTAGGTAGTGTTTGTTATTGCTCTTTCTTACTGGTGTTTCATCATGGTTTCCTGAACACCTAGAGCCTCCAGCACAAAAAGATTTGTGTAAACTTGTATTTAGKTTCGATTTGGCAGGATATTCTCAGATCTCTTGAGGGGAAACTAAGCACAATAGCCAAATCAAATAGTTCTAGCCAAATTCTTCTAGCCAAATCAAATAGTCTAATCACAGATATCACCTCTTATTTACTGTATTACTTAGTAAAGTAATTACTTCTATTAGTACATCTGTATTTCTTCATTTCCTTTATATGTGTAGTATTTATTTGCATGTCCCGTCTGTTTCCACAAGTATTCTCCGAAACAAAATCACAAAGTTTCCTGACTATAAGTCAAAATACTTGCAGTTCGTCTGCCATGTATTCTGTCCAGTTTTGACTCTTCTAAGCTTACAATTCATGGACTTACAGCTAAGAATAAAGAACATTTCCTTTAGGGCAATCTAAAGCATGACCTTAAGTGGGCCTTTGCAGTGAAGAATAACAGGAAACTGGTCTGTGTTAAAATTACCCACAATTTCCTGGTTAACTTYGAGGTTAGCTTAAATTTAAGTGGGCCACTTGAACTAGAGTTATCTGTGATGGCAGTGGTGATTTGAAGAGCATTTGGTTAATGAGACTGGTGCATGTTTCAGGTTAAGTGCGTAGGTGAATTGTAAAGTTAGACCAGAAAGTTTAACCTGTGTAGTAATTTAAAGTGATAGGCCTTTTCTGTGTTTTGAAAACTTTATTATCCAACTTTGTCATTCTGCAACTCCAGAACACTTTAATGGTTAGAATTTCACCATATTTTAGTCCTAATTTGGTGTTTCTACTAGAGTAATGTCTTTCAAGTGATTGTCTTTGGCATAATGTAAAAATTGCATTAATTATTTTTTCTCTTTTTTTTCTTTTCCACTGTCCTTTTTTTCCCTCCCTCTTAATACTTTATTCTTCATGTTTTATCAATTGTTTCACTTTACTTTTTCTCAAATGTACTTCTTTTTCACACTCCTGTTTTTTTTCTATAAAAATTCTCATCCATACAGATAAGTGCTGTGAAGCCACTAGACGTGAAAATGGAGGCCAGTCCTTGCAGCTGAGTGCTGCTGGTTTCACTTTCATTGTAGCCATAAGTTTCTGGTTCATGTTTTGATCCTGTTGATAAGGCCATAAGTTTTCTTCTTTTCCCTGTGAATTTTGTATGTAGGGAAAGATAAACACAGACCTGGATGAAAGTTTTCTAGAACTCTTCTAAAGTTTTCATTTTTGATTAATATCTTAAAAATTAAAAATTAATTAAAAAATTCAGTTATTGCCTTAAAAAAAAATCAAGTGGTGTTTTGGAAGCCTTTAATGGGTTTGAATGACATAAGACTTTTGGGGAGCCTTGAATGGCAAATTCAGCATAGTATGCTTGTCTGTTATGTGTAACAGAATTCAGAGAATTAATTCATAGTTTTTAACAAAGGTTTTTTCCTTACCATGTAATCTGTGAATTGCTTTAGTTAACGATGTGTAGTTGCTGTGTGCCTCTCTGCAGCTGTAATTCAATACACAAAATAGGTCCCCCACATACTGCCCTCCAGAATCACCTCTTAGAAGTGGCACGGCTCCACATTCCTTTCCATGGCATTTGTTGATTCTGAACCTCCTGGAGGTTTATTTTGAACTTCAATAAACTACAGGCAATGAGAGTTGGTCATATTTTACGTGCTACCTTTAAGAGTAGTGAGAACAATACTATTGTATAATATTTTGTATTATGCAGTCTGTAGGAAGATAAAGGAGATCTTAAAAAAGTCTTCTTGCAGATAGGAAAGGGAAAAAAGGGAAAAGAGACATTTATAAATTAAATAATAATTGGTAGATATAGACCRAGAAGCTTTTAAATTGCAGCTTGAATTGCAATAAAATGATAAATATATCTTCACAAATTGAATTTGATATTCTGCTGTCATTAGCACTGAAATGTTAGATAAGTAAATTTGTCCTTTAAATGTAGTAATTGTAAAAGGGATTTTAGCTTTTATGATTGACATTGTAAGATGTTACCATTTTTTCAACATTGTCACATATTTTGAAATGCTAATTTTCAACTGTCTGTAAGACAGAAGTCCTAAAATGTTTTATACTGAACTTACACTTTAAATTCAATTTGATGGCTCATAAATTTAAGATAATGATTATTCTGTGATAGAGCAGTGTATCTCAAAGGAACGATGTTTTTTAAATGTTTTGATATACAACCTTTTAAGAATAAGACTGGGTTCTTTGCTAATCTGATTTTATGTCGTCTGTTTCGTTTCCTGCATTTTGACATGTTCATTCCTTTTAGAAATTATTCATGACTAAAATGATTTACATCATGCAACTTCAAATGTGATCCTTTATTTATCACAGTAGGGTTACTAGAATATGCTGTCTAGATAAACCACGGAAATATTGGCCCCTAAAGATTGTTGTACTGTGTATGTTGAGAAAAAAAAAAAAACCAAAAAGGTCCATCTGTGTGGTATGTGGGACAGACAAAACCTATTATTACTAAACAATAAAATAACATTCCACATTAATGTTGTGATGGAAGTATAGGGCCTCGCTCTGATGTAAAATTTATAACATACATATCAAAATATATTTTAAAAGACAGTCAATTAAAGAAGTAGCAATATGATCAAATTTCAGTATGTAAATAAACAAACYGGAGTTGAAATTAATTCATGGACCTCCTTATGCACACCCCTCATGCAAAGGTCTGTAGCTGTACTCACATGTATATCCAAATGTTAAATAATTAAATAGTTTCTTGTAACAAGGTTATATYTTTAAGAGAGAGAGAGAAAGAGATACAGCATGTATGAGTATCCCATTTTCTAGCTGCTGACCAGTATAAGGATGGTTTTGAAAACTGATTTCTGGTTTACTTAGGATTTTGGTGGAAATGGGAGAAATTCTAACTTCCCATGACAGATGTAGCTTCTGGTTTCTCTAATGGCTTTGCTGAAATCTCTACAATGTAGATTACATTTGGAGTATATTTCACTATAAGTCATCCATCTCATTTCTCCCGCTATATCAGGAATCTTCAGTTTTCCTTTAATATGCACATACTAGATTTCAAACGTCTTTGATTGGAACATATAGGGAAAATCCTATTTCATTTCCTATGTAAGTTTGCAGTGAAATGCATGTATGCTGTGTATTTCACTTAATGAAAGTTGCATGGATCATGTAGCCATAAATATTTTAACAAAACATTCCTTTGTCCTGCCTATAATATTTATTTCCATTTTTGATTAATCAACAGTTTCTGTTTCCATTTATGTGCTTCTGTTTTCTCTATAGAATTTTGATTTCACAACCCATTTATGGTGCATCACACAAGTTTTTATAGAGAAAATGGATTATTTTCATAATTGGAAAAACAAAATCAGTATATTAAGYGTGTAGTGCTAATCTGTAAGAGAGATGCATATGTTATTAAGAAGGATTTAAGACACAGGAGTAGATCCTTGAGATGGCAAACTATATTTGTATATATTAGCAAGTGAAATCAATTATGGCTCCTTTTTAAGGATAGCACTTTATAGATCTGATGCTCTGTGTCAGTGAGACCTCAGCAACGCTTGGGAACCCTACAGGAGGTTATTGATTGGCATTTACCATATGGTAGATCGAAAATGCTAACATGAATGTCTGACTTTCACATTATGTCATTGCAGTAGGGACAGTAGGACTGCAAGATTAAATTGAAGCATATGGACAAGTGGGAGATACATTAAGCATAAATATTTTCCCAGTAGTAGGTCAAGCAGCTGTGTTAAGAATGCCCATTTTTATTAAGGTTACATATTTGAACATCCTGAAAAGTTACAGTAGTTATTCTTGTCATCATGGTCACATTAAGTAAAATATATATATATATATAAAAAATATCCTATATATTATATATATATTATAGTTCTGAATATTTATTTTACGTGTCTAATATTTTTGTAGATTCCAGCAAACATGTTATTTTCATATATATATTATAGTTCTGAATATTTATTTTACATGTCTAATATTTTTGTAGATGCAAGTTCCAGTAAACATGTTATTTTCATATAATTTTGACTATGATACATGTTAAATGAGCTGCAATACAAGCAAAGCAAACCCTACCTAGTCTATGTTTCCAGCACAATCCCCTTTGAAAACATTATATACAATGTATTTAAAAAATCCTGCTCCTGGAACAATATTGTAAGCCCTACAGTTTTGTAAGCTTGAAAAACATAAAAACAATCTGAGTTTAAAGTAGTAGGTTTTAATTTATGAAACAATAACTTCTTTTCCTACTGKTCCCCCCCATATCATTCATGTGTTGGTGCCATCTTGTTCTTCCAAGCTTGCTGCACTTGCTGTCATCTCACAGCTTCCTCCCAGGGGAATGTGTGCCTGGGGTTAGTGTAATGTCCCTTAGCATCTTTCCAAACGTGCTGTGAAGTAATCTGTGTAACGGTGTGCATGTTTTTCATCTGTTGTTCGGAGTTCATTTTGTTTTTTGCAACCTCTGTCTTCATTTTCATAATAAAGAAAATTGACTTAAAGCATCTCTGTGTTTTCTTTATTGCTGATGAACCCTGTTTTCCTTATATATCCTTTGTATTATCCACATTATGCATCATGTAATTGAAGAGATTTTTGAACCTTGTACCAGTGTTCTTCTTTCAGCTGTTAACTCTGGCGTTTTATCTGATAATGAATAAACTTTATTTTGGTTCATGTTAGTTGGTGCTCAGTCTACTCAGTAATAGAACCAAGTATGTGAAATGTCTGTATGAATAACCAGGCTGTGCGCTTTCTCCTTAATAATTTAGTCTGACTTCTTAAAACAGTCATGCATTAAAAATCAGATGTTTTTATATCACGAAGAACTGTTTGGTACATATATACCCTATACCAAGTAAACTGTGTTGCCACTTAGAGTTTTACCAGTGCAACTGTTTTAACAAATGCACCATATGCCAGCAGCACATAAAATAATAAACTTCTCTTTGTGTCGCTAATGCTACACATTTAAAGTATTTTTCATTGTACCACTACTGAGCTCAGAATTTCCCTGTTTGGATTTGCCTCTGTCATAAAGAGCCAAAAGAAAGTCCTGTCGAGCCTGAAATACTCCATCAATCCAAACCAAATCCCAGAACAGTTCAGTTCTTTTCAGGCCTCCTGACTCTGCTACTCTGGTTACGGCTGTCAGCCAATATAAAGATGCAAAAATCTCTTTGATCTCTGTGGTACACACACAGGATGATTTTGAATTCCCTAATTAACACAATAAAATAATTTTATATAATAACAGTATTCAAAACACAGCTGTATGTTTTCAGTACCCATGTCAGTCTTAATTAATCTTCACAGGTTCTTATAAATTTCTCCAAGAGTTATATTCAGTAAATCTGCTGTCAATTTGAATTGAGGGAGCTGGGACACAGAAACATCATTTCCCCGGGGCCTCCTAACAACTTGGGTGAAGAGCTGATCGCTCAAGTTTTTTCAAGAATTGCTGAAATGGGCAGCCTTTATTCCCTCAATATGTAGGAAGTTTGGGCTGTCTCTACCCTCCTCTTTAGCTTACAGGATAGAAATCAAAAGGCATTGCATAGCATATGTAATGTTTGAGGGCATTTTCTGTTTTGTTTTGGGAGACATTTTTTTTTCCTCCTCTGCCATTGTGTTTTCTGTTCCCTGGATTAGGTTTGAAATAACTCGTCCTGGAACAACTTTTTTTTTTCTTTTCTTTTCTTTTCTTTTTTTTTTTTTTTAACTTGGCCTCATGTGGTTGATGTTTAGACAGAAAAAGCTGGGACTTTTGTTCTGTTTTTTCTGAGGCTTCTCATAAAAGCATTCAGTGGCAAAAAAAGATATGTATTTACTTTGGGTGCTGACTGAGTTGCTACATGAAAGAAAAGGCTTTCGCTACTTGATAATGCCTCATCACACTAGACTTTTTTCTGTGGCTTCCTGGAGAGTTTTAAAATAATTAACAAACCACAACTCTAAAGATTTTAAAAACATTGTGTTTGAAGGGAATGTTTAAATTGTTGCTTCCATTTACACGACAACATTTGTTTTATTTGCCTGTTTCATTTAGATCCCATATAAGACATCTGCATATGAAAGGCATTGTAAAGGGCCATTAGTGTAAATGAGAACTCAAGTCTTAGTATGCRGAAAAGCTCATTATAAAATAAATCTTCCTTTAAAATGTTAAGCAAAAGTCCTTTCAGAAAATACATCTTTGCAACTCATCTTTGCAAGAAGAGTTCTACTGCTCCCCCCAAAAAAAGAAGAAAAGTGTAAGATATCTGAAGACATTAGAGAAAAGAAATCTGAAGCCTTTGGAGATGTACATTTTGGGCACGTGCATCTCCGACGCTGCCGTTCTTTGCTCCATTGCAGCTCTGTGGCCTGTGTGTGGCCATCCCCACACAGCGTCCATGCCTGGCAGCACAGCGTGCGTTTTGCTTGCCCTTGCTGCTGCCACCAAAAGCAGGTGCACAAGTAAGGCCAGAGTAACTCCACTGTGATGGGGGTCACGCTCAGAGTCATTAGCAATGAGCTGGCTGATTGCTATTTTTATCAGACACAAAAAATATGTCGCTTAAAGACAGAAGGTCAGAGGGAGCCTTCATTCTGGGTAGGTTGTTATATCAGGCTCAGTAGTGCGGTCCCTGCAGTCCCCCTTTTTAAAGAGGGTCCCCCCTTTTTTTTTCATCTGTCAAAGTTACTCATTGGGCAGTACAAGGCCCGTATCCTCATGTGCTTGMACTGCCAGCAGTATTTGTTCAAAGAGAAAGGGGTAGGAAAAAATCATTGAGGCAGAAAAAAATAGGGATTAATTTAATGTTAACTCTAGTTATAATCTTTTGTATAAAGGAACTGGATCAAAAAGAACATTATTTATTGTCTTGGATGCTTTTGCGTGTGTTCCTGCAATGAATGCTTGTGCCAGCAATTRTAATTGTGCTTTACTTGCTTTTTTTCATGATGTATCCCTGTGCATGTTTTTTTTTGTTTTGTTTTGTTTTGTTTTTTGTTCTTTTTTTCACCTCTATAGTTTTCAATGGTAGAAGTTTTATGGTTTATGGTAGAATGGTTTTATGTAAATGTTTAGCTTTTTGGTACTTGATACTTTTGATACTTTGATATTACAGTTGTTTGGGTGCTTATCAGTAGATACTGTTTTAAAGATGTATGTATTTTTTTGTTTTAGAAGTTTTAAGTAGAGGTATCTTGGAGGCCTTTGGCCTTTGACTCAAAGGATTCCAGATCAGGCATACAGCTAAAGATGGTAGTCACAGGAAGTGCAGACACAACCATCATGGCTGGACCAGAGGACAGTTCAAAAAGATGATAAACAATATAATTTTTTATTCTGCCACCATTCAATACCACCATTTCAAAGTCATCCTCTAGCTGATAGTTTTCAACTACTAAGCTCCAGAGTAGTAGTTCCTACTTCAGCTTCAGAGCTAAGCAAAGGGAAAGCAACTACTCAAAGCATGATATCCCTGCACAGTCATCCACACACATTCAAATGTAGGTGTCAAATGCTACGCCATGAGCATAGGGAGGTGTTATGAAGAATTGTGTTTTTCCCCAGAGATCTAAAGATCTGGAGAGGTAAAAGGCAATGTAGAATCATCGGCCATTCTTTGATCTTTGATGTCTTCTAAGGGAGGAGTGGAAGGGAAGAAAGACACAGAAAGGAGCTAACGTGGAGTTTCCAACAGAATTTCATGTACCACTTGCAGTTTTATTTCGCAAGCGATTGAATCTGTACACAAGGATTCTGCAAGCGTACTATCAAATTGTGTTACATAAAAGGATATACCGTGATGAAGCATCAATCTGTACATACGAATTTTGCATGTAAAGTTCCTGTCTCTTTGTGCACAAGCAATGGCTTTAATTTTTCTCTATAGGAAGTGTACCTGTACACTCTGTGTATACACTTAGATGGTGGGTCTCTTCAGAAATTCTTTAGACTTGACTTCCTTTAGAGCCTCTGATCTAAATTGCTTAAAGATTCACACAGAATTGATTATATTTGAGGATCTACAAACTTTAATCTTTCAAGTTATTTCTCTTCACTGGGAAATTCTGAATTACTTGCAGAAGTTATTTGTTCTTTGTCATTATTTGAAGAGTGGTTTCTGAAAAAATGTTCAATTATGCTATAAAGAGTAAGAAATCCACCTGATTTAATAAATAAGAGCTTTAAAATTGCCCACACCTTCCATGATATTTATAGAAATTTGCTTCATTTTTTTTTAATCATTCTTGTGAAAGTTTTGCAATTTACTTCCTGAAGTACTGCGCATTGATAACCACATAAATGAAGAAGTGGATGAACAAAGTGATTTTTTTTTWAAACTAGCAGTTTCTTTCATTATCATGACAGGATGTGTTATATTCTTTATGCCATGTTTTATATAACATAGGACTTCTTATTTTGAATCAAATATTTGACAAATTATAATTAAAACTCATTGACAACTATAGAAGTAACACATTTTTTCAACCCGTGTTTTAAAAGGCACCATTAGGATCAGATTACAAAGACAGATGTACAATAAAGTTTGCTAGAGAAAAGTTAAAATCTAATTCAGTCAAATTAAATTTGAATTTATACCATATAAATTTAATGTGTTYTCATTTAGAAAAACAAGGCACAATGTATAAATGCATTATTGTGGCACAGCATGAATAATACTAGTATTTTGAATAATAGAACACAAAAATCCATTTAAATTCAGAGCTGCTTGTAATATATTTTAGTATTGTTGTGTTTTAAGAATTGTCACATTAATGCTAATACCAATTTAATTAAATACAAAACTTTTTGATAACATAGTTGTTTTTCAAAGTTAGTTTAAAAACTATGTATAGAATGACATTAACATCTAGTCAATAAGTTTACATTTCTGTTGATGTCATAAGACATTAATGCAAGATTCCAAATTATTGTGATACCATAAATACATTAGGATATGATTTTTGAAAGCAGTTGAGATAGGCCTAAATCAATTTTTACGGTAATTGGCATTGCTATAACTATATTACAACTGACTTTTGCAGGAGCAGAGATCAGTGCAAATTCTCAGTAATTTAAACGGAACAGAAACAAGCCAAGGATGAACTTAAAAATATTTAAAATTAATATAGCTTCATTATTATAAAAATAAAACATAACACAGGATACTCTTTTAATATARCACAATTCTTCTTATCTCCACAGAGATAAGGGATGGTCATAGTCCATGTTTAACTGCAAGATTAGTCTGTGTTCTGTTACTCTTYAGGGTGGATGAGAGAAGGGAGTAATGTGGATGTAATTTTTGGAAATGTATCAGAAATATTAAAAAGGAAGAGTTCCCAAAGGTTGTAAGAAAGAAAACTATTAACAGATGGTTTCAAAAGGAAAAAAAAAAAAAAAAAAAAAAGTCTTATAAAGTTGCTTGAAAAGTCTTATAAAGTCTTATAAAGATAGAAGTTGCTTCACAAAACTGCTGAATAGGTGGAGGAAAAGATGATATTAAATAAATAGAAAAGGGAGAATGAATCAGAAATCCAGGATTGAGGCAAGAAAAACAGAAGAGGCCCAAGTGAAGTAAAAGGAAAAATAAGTGAAGGAAAAAGAAAACARAAGTTTTGAAACAATATATATGTATAATTGTAAAATCAGCCAAGAAATGCCATGGATATCACATGTAATTAATTCAGATACTCATTTCCATGAGCTTCCACACCTCAGTCTTCACTGAAAAGTTATAGGGTATTCCTTGAGATGTATAAATTTTGCAGTTTTCTTATTATTATGGATATTAATGGTGATTTCTGGTGATTTGGCACTTTTTGTTGCCCCAGACTAACTCCTCCCTGGCTATTGGAATAGAAAGTAGGGGACAATCTTTTATATGTTTTACGAAACTTAAAACTGACATATGTGTAGAAGGAAGCCACAGGCTTAACACAAGCAGATGTCAAGGTAGGGGTCTATTTATGAAGTAACTGAAGTTCTTTCCCTGCATAAATCCCTTTCACWTGTAAACTCACCAACGATCTGCTCAAAACTCCATCAAAAAGTCAGAGTTCTCTCATTAAGATGATAAATGTTCTAAGTAAAATATCCAAAGGGGCAGAGACTAGTAGTATCTTCACCYGATTTAAGCACAGCTAATATTGCAGTTGCAATTTAGATGCAGTGTTGCTTTTCCTAGGACAGGTCACCAATCAAATTCAACACACCAGTCTTAATACCAATATTAAATCCACCAATATGTTGTCATAAGGTATTCAGCAAGTGTATTAATACTGTTAATAATATCAATAATAATATCATAGAATTTTTAAAGATGGAAAATAAACTCTTTTTTAAAATTCTTTATGGAACTGTTGAGTATTTGTACATTCATTCTGGGGTCCTGACCTTGAATGGCTACAGCAGCGTAAGCTGTCAGTGGACTTCATTTAACAAGACTCAAAGCTGATAGAACCTTAATGGAAAGGACTAACATTGCTACAGAAGAAAATCAGAACAGTTCCTTAAAGTYTGCTTTCACAATAATGTGCAAATTTACTGATTTCCATGACCAAAACACTGTTAACAGAAATATCTGTAATATGCTGATACATATTTTCTTCAGTTTTTATGAAGAATAATATCTAAATGAATACTGGATAGTTTGGCCTGAAGGAGACATGAAAAGTCGTTAACTTGGGTGCTCAAAACTTAGAGTGATGACGGCAAATGAAAGTGGTCGCTTTCAGACAACCATTTCATTATGTTTTAGCGTTAAAGGTCTAGCAGGTAGCAGAAGAGGATAGAACAAACTGGCTTTTTACCTAAAAATAAATTTTGGTTGTGGTCAGCAGTTTTACTACTCTAAACATCTACTACATGAATAATATCTCATATTGCACAATTACATTTTGCTGCGTATTACAGTTATTGCTAAGTAGGTACTATCATTAGTATCTACTATATAGATACTATGATTAGGTCTTTTCTTAGTCTGAGTCATCTGTGCCAAGCACGTATAAGGAAAGACATGGCAGAACAAAATAGCTCTGGCCAAGCAGGGGTTCACTGAGCTTGTACTGCTATTTCTTGCTACTACAGACTATGACAGTCTGAAGAACTGATTATGTCCTTGGAGTGATTTTACAATTTCTTTCAAGCTGAGAAATGCATAATGCCTCTTAKATTTAATGGATATGAGTATGTGTTCCATAATAAATCTTAACTATTTTTAATAGTTGCAGACATTAGTTTTGTAAAACACTAGTCTTGCAGAATATGTCCTCACAATATTCTAGATTTGCATTCCTGCCTAGCCTATTAATATTCTTTGAAATAATGTAAGCTATTGTACCTAATCTGATTTGGGAAAGATGGAATGGAATTAATAGGAAATATATCCATCATAAAGCGATGTCTCAGATGTCTCACCAATGCCAAAAAGATTAAAAATGAAAAACCAAGCCACATCCACAACTATGACAAATGCATACAAATATTTTTATATAAGATCAATAGTGTTACTACAAACATTTCCCTCACTTGCCAGAGAAAAGGCAGCACAGCCATTTCTGTAACTGAATTGCTTCAGGGAGGGGAGCTTGCTGCATCGCAGGCTTAGAGAGACAGAAAATGCTGTCAATGTTATCTTCTCGCGGAAGAGACCTATTAACACTGCATAGAAAAAGCACAAACAACAAACAAAATTCCTAATAGTGCAACTGCAAAAACAAACCCAAATTTGTCAGAAACTATGGATTTGAAAGACTATTATTTTCCTCCTCCACATTTCTGTTTAATGGTTAAGAAGGTTTGTCTTTGCTCTAAGAAACTGAGTCCACAGGATTTTACTGGTAYTGTACGAGTTTAAACATAAGAGCATTCGAATAAACTCTGATTAAATATGTACTTATATCTTCCTGACAATTCAAACAATTCAAATGACTAAATTTTAGGATGAAAGTATTGTATGGTTGGATATAACTTCCTGAAAATATAGCAGAAAGTATACTTACAAGGTATTCCTTGTATTATTATTGTAATTATTCCTTATACTTAACAAGGAATGTTGTTGTTGAAAAGYAAATGAATTCATTGAAAAGTTAGCTTGGCCAACAAGTCATGCCACATCACTGTATTCCAGTGAGACAAAAATGGTTTCTGTGTATTATTCATATTTACACATAGTTATGCATATTCATTTTTCTTTCCATTCATCCATCTCTCCATTCAGCCATACATCCAAGTATACATCTGTTGAACTTTGGCTTATTGCATAATAAACTTCTAAAGAATAACCCATACAATATAAAATGAGCTTGACTGCATAAGAAGGTGCATGCCCTTTGAAAGAAGGTTTTACAAGTTGAGTTCTATAAAATAAACTAATAAAGCCCAAATTTCTGTTAATATCATGTGAATTAGAAAATAGAGAAAGTATAGAAATATCACTTTCAAATTACATTTAAAAGAAAAAGATATCATATTTTTTAAAAAATAAGTAATAAAATGCAAGTTTAAACAGTATTCTTAATCT
This sequence comes from Nothoprocta perdicaria, assembly GCF_003342845.1. NCBI lineage: Eukaryota > Metazoa > Chordata > Aves > Tinamiformes > Tinamidae > Nothoprocta > Nothoprocta perdicaria. The sequence continues at coordinate 1,682,535 of NW_020454483.1, forward strand.
CAAAGCAGTCCACAGTTTATCACTGAGGCAGAAGGGAGAGAAAAAAGATAATAGTAGTAATACCATTTAAAAAAATTAGCATATTATCTTATGTTTTGCTCTATGTTATAACCAAACACAAATATTCATCTGTGGGAAAAATMTTGCTTTTGTTTTGGCAATAGGCATAGAGCTGTGAATGAAAGCCTACTATTTCACTGTTGACTAGTGGATCATTGCAACACAGTAYAATATTAAGCAAGTAACACTGATGTGCAGTGTTCTACTCCTTTGGGGCATTTACTTATGCTGTAGAATCACATTAGACAATTGCCTTTGGCCATTTTTTTAAGCAACCTATCACGAGCTACAATGATATTTTCTTAAGCTAACTGCTTTTATCAGCTGTTATGGAGGTCTTTTTCCTGCTTTCTTTTTTCCTGGCCTATTGATCAGATGCAAGTCTTCTCCTTCAGAAGGGCAATTTGAGTTTACAAACACATTAGTCGTTGCTTTTCTTAGAATCCCAATATTCAAAATACTCTGGGACACTATTGTATATTATAGAATGTCAAATGAGTCAATTACATTTAAGTCATTACAAATACAATTAAGTCATTAAAAATATTTTTTCTAAGGTTTATTGTGAAGTAAAATTAGCTAAGCATCAGCTTTWGTATTACAAAGGCAGTTAGTAAGATCTGATGCAGAATGCATTTATTTTTTAAGTATATGAATATATTTTCAGGGTACAGCACTGTACCAAATGAGGTTCTGACCTTGTAATTACTTAAGAATATGCATAATTTCCTCACACTAATTTATCTGAGAGTGTGTGCAATTGTTTGCAGACTACAAGCTCAAATTAACTTCTCTGAAGGCTTTTTGATTCTACTTTAATTCAAAATATGACCCATACAAGAATAAATACATTTTTTAGTACCAGTCTTCAACCTTTCAGTAATTCTGCCTAGCACCATGTCTAATTAATTAAATTTGAAGCTAGGAAAATGACAATTTACATTGACTATTATTATACTGAACTTTTAAAGTTTGTTTCATAGACTGCGTACTGATTTCTCTCATTCTTGTAATATTGAGATATGTTGTTATTATGTAACTGTTAATGCCACTTTTTCTCTGTGAGCATAATTTTGTCAGTGGGAAAATATTAAATGGAAAAAAATGGCTTTCATCAGGCTGTATGCATACTTAAAACTATTTATTTACATTGATTTCTGAATGGTTCATTAGTAAATGTCCTTTAACATCCTGGTCTATGGTTGCCTTAAAAGCTGTTGAAAGTATGTTCTTTAGTATGAATTTTATTAAAGAATTGTAATTTTCTTTCCTTCAAGACACCCTTTTTAACGGTCTTGGACTCGGTGCTGTCATTGGCCTTGGAGTGGCCGCCCTTTTGTTAATCCTTGTTGTGACTGATGTTAGCTGCTTCTTTGTACGACAATGTGGATTGCTCATGTGCATCACCAGGAGGATCTGCGGGAAAAAGAGTGGTTCAAGTGGAAAAAGTAAAGAACTGGAAGAGGGAAAGGCTGCTTACTTGTGAGTATTAATCAGGTATTTTGGAAACATTGAAAGAAACACTTGGTTGTCCAGCTTGTATTAATTCCGTGGCATTTTTGCAGTGTGGCAAAAGGAACGCACTATAAACTCGTTCTGCTACTTGGAAGCASAAAAGCATCCACCGTAATTCACTTTAAGATGCTCTTTTTGTGCAACTTGGGCTACGCTGTTAAAAAGTAAAATCAATCATAACTGAGTAATAGATATATAGAGACAATTTTAGTCCATGAGAAATGGATGGCAGCATATTTTAGCTCCATTTATATCAATCTATCTTTGAGCTGCTAACACCCAAACTCAGCATATGATTGTGGCAGTGCCAGTAAATTCGGCAGTGCCAGCAAAGCACACTAGGTTTTGCAGAAAATCTGTAAAAGAGCTTGTCTTCTTAAATACAGCTATTGCTGGAAAATCTTATCTCTTACCCATAAAACTTTGGAATTGCAAGTACCGCTGACTATCAAAAATAGAAGTGCGCAGAAGTACATGGCTGAAATTGCTGGTGAGTGTGATTATTCCTCATAGCAGCTGTTAATGATTGCAAAAATCAGTGGGAAAGAACAATCATGATTCTAAGGAATACTCTTATGGAGTGGCCAATTCATCAGAGAAATGGGAATGAACTGTTCATTTATGGGCAAGTATATTGCCTTAAATGATAAGAAAAGATAGTCAGATCTCTGGCAAAATGGTTCAAGTGCTGTCTGCATAAAATAATAGTGTTTTAAAGAACAAATGTTTACAAGRTTTTCCAGAGGTGAGATGGAGAGAGGATTGCCTATGTTCCCTCATTTTAAGCACTTCCATTTTTTGTTAGATAGGGCAGCTTGACTTTCTTATTATCCTCATCTAAGATACTTCTTATGCATCCCCTGCCATATTTATGAGAATGCTGTCCTTGCATGACTTAAATAACATTTACTGGCCTGGCTCCTGGGTGCTGTTGCTCTCCGTGCAGTCATTTCCTCCTCCTCCAGCTTCCCAGATGCTGCCCTTCCCCAGCTGTTGGTAGCACAGAGCAGTTTGCAAACCTCCTCGTTCAAAGCTCATCAGGCTCCTTTGATGCCTCTAGCGGAGAAGCTCTCTGTTAGGATTTAGTTTCGGCAAGAGTGACTGAAAGATTGTGTCTTCCTTAGGTCAATCTGTTATATTTCCGCAGTTCTTGGGTTCTCAGGAACTCCATGTGAAATGGCTCCATAGAACAAAAACAACCGTAAGAAGGGGCAGTGTATTTACATCAAATGAAGCTTCTTGATGAGAGAAGTTATACCGTAAAGTAACTTATTTTTAATTCTTCACAGCCATTCTTCCTCTTCACAGTACGAGATAAAATAATACCAATTTCCCTATCATGTTAAAGAAATGTGTCCTCTTCAGTAGAATCAGCATTTGAAGCTTCTGGCTCCAATTCAGCTCTCCTTTCCTACTGACCAGAGCCCTAAGTTTATTCATTAATTTCACATTCAAGAAGTGACTGTGATTTGGAGGTGTACTGACTCTATGGGAAGACTTTAGTTGCAAATGTCACTTGTTACCATCTGATAAACAAATGCCATCCCATGCTGGCCTGGAGAAGCACAAAGCTGATCATTTAACACTAATTTCTCCATGAGACTCTTTTGCAAACATGAGTATCTTCTGTAAATATATTTCTTTCCTTGTTAGAGTGGTCTTCTGTCAGTCATATATTTAGCCTGTTCTCTGCATAAATAAAAATAGCAGGACTGTCAGGCTAAATTTTTGAGACAACCTTAAACAGTAGAAATTTAAATTAGTTTCATGCCAACTGCCATTCCCTAAATGACGCTTTCCCCCATATATGTGCCGGTTCACATTCTGTTTTTCTGTGAGCTTTTTTGTTAACATTTTATTAGTAGAAAAGACATAGTCAATATTTATGTGCCATGTGTAGATGCTGAAATGCATGCAAAATACACACAGCACATTCCTGACATACAAGTAGCTTAATGTGATTCCTACAACTTCCCTCTGTGAAACTTTTAATTGTTACACAGTTTGCATTTTCTCTACAATTGTCATTCTGTGAGAATGCCACTTGCTAATAATACCAGTCTTCGAGTTTTAGATAAGTAATATATGTTTATGGATGAGATTGTAAGTGTACAGACTAAATAAAGTAGAACTTATAATTACTTTTTCCAGTCTTACTATGATCTGCAATGTTTTTACAGATGCAGTGAGGTTCTAACTTYAAATAGTAACTATATGCAATGTTATCAAACAACTCCTGATGTGTAAATCAAATCCTTCATTTATGTGCACCTTCTGCAGAAGTGAGCATTGTGTTCTTTACATACATCAAAATGGAATTTTGTTTTCACAAGTAAATAAACACAACAAAAATGTTTTTTTAACAATTAATCTTTCCCTAATCAACTTCTTAGCTCTAAATTTGTTTGTGCTACACTATCTTTGCTTTATAAAGATTTTGCTAGAGGATACCTATTAGAGCGTACTAGAGCTTTCTAGGTGCTGTCTGAATAGATAGATTTTTGCACTTGTAACAGACTGCTTGAGGATTATCCTCTCAGGAACAGTTGAAAAATATAAGATAAGAATTAGACTAAGGTTTGACCAGATCTTTGCTCTGGCACATACCAATCTGACTGCTCTTTAGAATGTCAAAGGTCTGGAAAAATCTCTTAATATAAAAGGGATTGTTAAGTCTAGTTATCTTGTATTTTCAGATTGTAGCTAATAAACATCTTTCCCATTGGAATTTTGGGAAAAGGAAGGAAATATTTAAGTGGCAAGAAGTTTCATACTCAGATATACTTTTGATATCCTTTGTTCTGCCTTTCAGAATAAAACTATGTTAGTTAGTAGTATTAATATCACTGTAGAAGTAAATCATGTGTTTGTATCAGGGCCTGTTATGTTGAATGCTGAACGAAAGCATAGTGACAGGGCTGTACTTCGTCTTCTTTACAGTCCATTGGCCCACTGGCACAAAGGTCATGTAGTGCTGTAAGTGTGTGAAAATGACTTTTTTTTTCAAAATAGAGGTATTATGACATAGAAAGCTAGGATTTTCTTCTATCAATTTAATTAGAATGAGCTAGCTTCTTACTGCAAAAGGGCTTTTTACCATGTTCTGACAACTGAGGAGAAAAACAGAATATATAGCGTCTGTTCTAGCACAATCTCATTTCACAGAAAAATTTAGGCATAAAAGGGATCAATTAACCTAGTTTACTCTTTACTCTCTTAGCAAAGTATAAATCTGCTTCTATCAAGAGGCTATCCTCTTATTATTCATATAAACAAAATGATCTTTTGAGGTGCAATATGATGATGTTTATGGAATAGGCAAGAAGCTGTGGATAATGGATACTTTGAAGACTTCAAGGAGTTGAGAACTCATTGTGTTAAGTGTGTCTTAGTGGTGTCAATCACTGATAATTAGCTCTACATTTTCTTTGACAACTTTTGAAGGAAAACATCTTGGTAATAAATAAGGTGTGGTATATGCAGTTAAGGTAATGCTAGACATTAAGATTCTTTTAATAATTTTTAGGAAAGATGGATCAAAAGAACCAATAGTGGAAATGAGAACAGAGGATGAAAGAATTAACAATCATGAAGATGGGAGTCCAGTAAATGAGCCAAATGAAACAACTCCACTCACAGAACCTGAGTAAGTAGCCCCAAATTTCTCAGATTGTGAAAAATTCTGTCTCTGAAGACTTTTGTCTCTGGGAAGGGGAAAGCTGTAAATAACACTGGCATGGGAACGATGTGTTGCAGCAATGCAGTTTACCAGTGTGATGTTTTATAATGACCATTCTAAATTATGGTACAGCCATTTCCAGCTGGCCCTCTKCTTGCCCAGATTAACCTGTGTCTCCTGCGGGAGCCGCAGCCAGCTGGCACAGGCAGCTCTCAGCCCCATTGATGTCTGCAAGAGCCGCAGTGGCCCCAGACCTCCAGCTCCCCTAGCCTTTGAACAGCAACCGAGCAAGAGCACAGTGGGTTTATTTAAGTCAGATGCAGCTAATCTTTACCCAAGGGTCTCCTCAGCAGTAGGGTATAACTGCTCTTTGGTTATAACCTCCTGACTCTCAATGATGGCCATAGATTGTGTCCCCCTCACTACAGAACTCAGTGCTCTGGAAATCCGGCTCCTCACAGAGTTATCCCTTGTTGCTCCCAAAAATTCCAATGTTCTGATACTTGTTACCACGTAAATAATTCCTCTTCTGACTGGTAAAGACATATACTGCTAGTTAAATCCAACATAGGGCAAGGAAAGATTAAGTTCATCTCTTTCTACCCATCCCAATCTCTAGAACAGCTGGCAAGAATGAAACATGAGAAAATTTAGATCAAGAATGTTTTATTGTCTTAGTGGGAGGAAAAAGAATGAGTCACTGGTGCCAGGAAAAATACCTAAATCATAAGAACAGCTGATAAGGACTCTGATGGGTATTATATCCCTGGGAGAATAAACTGCTAAAAGATATTAATAGTGACGACTATTTCCTTCTTGGCAATTTCTTCTCCCACAACCAGTGGCACAAGTCCAAGTTACAGCTGGAGCAAGGTCAYACAGGTTAGCTGTAGATTCAGGAAACTGTCACTTATGAAACCAAAGATGAATACAGAAAAGCCTCATGAAATCAGGATATCTGAAGAGACATGAACACTGAGGAGACATAGAACGACCTTTGCACACTCAGGAGTCATTACTTATGAAGCAGAAAAGCAATAGAAAATATGAGTGAGATGCCATGAGAAGAAAGAAGGAAATAGCTGGTTAGAACCAAGTCTCACAGCGGCAATATCTACATACAGACACATTATCAACAACAGGTACTATCAACCAGAAAGGCATATGCTGGGCTGAACAATTATGACCAGCACGAATATGGGAGGGAATTGCTTAGCTTGTAGGAGGAAAGACTTTCAAGGATATTCCAGCCAGTGTTCAGGTGGGATTCATTTTTACTGATTTTGGCTGTGGTGAGTCTAGATGAAATCGGTAGAGAGAGAGGGAGAGGCAGGCATGTCCCACATATCCAAGAGAGTATTTCAGTATAAGATAGCTCGTGTCTATGAGATGCCTGTCTCTTCCTTGACTGCAGATTTAACCTACCTTACTCTTTGTGCCTAACAAAGGCACAAAGGCAGCCTTTCTTGCAGATTTTTACAATTGGACAAAATAAATGCTGTTATTTTGAATAACACCAATTAATGCTTGGAATTCTAAATGCAATTTAAGCATTTGCTAAAATGATCAATGATTAGATGACATAGTCTTATAATACCGGAGTCTTTTATATTATCAAGTATATTACTCCTTAAACTATTTTTACCTTCTCTCAGTTTAATCTTTTTAAAATCAGGGATCCATTTGTGACAGTATATTAGCACAAAGCACTTTTAATGAYAATGACAGAAAATCAGTTTGTTAAATTGTACATTTCTATATTTCTTTAATGTGATTAAGATGCCACCTGCAACATGGTATCATAATTGCATTCCCAATATTGTCTGATATAATTGCGTATCTAGTGTTGGTAGAGTTCTTCATTTTAATGAAATAGTCATTTTCAGTATCAAAATGGCTAGGAAACAATATTGTTATAATATTGTCATTCATTAGAGAAGTAAATAATCTATGGAAAGTTTTGTATGGGTACTGTCAGCACAATATCACAGGGTCAAATGCTAAAATAAAGGATATCCATATTATTAATAACAGCCAGTATCTGACTAAAGCARAAGAATTTCATAGGGATCAAGACTTTTTTCCTCTAAAAAATACCTTTTTTTAGACACCAATCCTCCCCAGCCTGAAGGGCAGTGAACCTGTTCAGTAGCTGCAGCCCTTCAGRAGCACCTGGAACCTTCCTCTTTGTATAAGAAGACAGTAATTTCTAGTCTTCACCTTTTTTTTGGAATTCCCACTTAATATTCTGCAAGTCATAGACTCCACTTGCATCTCCACTGCCCCTGGGGCACTTGAAGATGCAGGGTCTCCAAGAAGATCCTGTCTACCTCCCACTCACCCTTTCTGTACAATGTAACCAGCTGACTTCCTCCTCTAGCTCCTCGACCAACACAACTGGTCAACAGCAGCACACCTTCTGCAGTAAAGGGGACTCAGCCCCAGTCTCATGGAGAGGCTCTAGGTCTTCCTACAACTTGAGAGTTGTAGAGTTGCATCCTCTGCCAGGTCTGCCTAGGTCAAAGCCTACATGACCTTTCCCCACATGGCAGGGAAAGTGACTTCAACCACTGCAGCGGAACTTGGCCTGTGGCATATCACACCGTAACTGAGAATGTGTATGCTCCCTTGAATGGAGACAGTAAGTCCTTGTGCTGTTCTGCACTAAGTGCTGCACCAACCACTGCATTCATTGGCTGCCTCCCTTAGCAGCACTCTGCATTTTTTATAAAATTTRATTGAATATCAGTTTTAGTGCTTTACATTATTAGGTCTTTACCTCCCAGGAGCCAGGCTTCCTTTGCACTGTTTTCTTACCTTCTTTTAAAAATAGATTTCCATTGATTCTGCTATTTCCTCTCATTCAGGCGTCATGTTTCAGGCTGTATTCTGTTTCCTTTATCCTTTAGTTGTGTCATATGAAACAGTTACTAGCAAATACCCTCTGTGTTCAAAGAAAGACAGTTGATATATCCCACTCATTTTATGATGATAGAACAAGTTACTCATCTCTTCTTTTTTAGGAGGGGGTATAGTTTGTGCTCACTGTTTAACATTAGATAAACAGCAACTTTCCCAGTTCCTCTCAGCCAGCCAAAAATTTCATAAGACCAGGAATTTGAGTATTGCATTGTTTTATTGATTATTAAATGCTGTTTATACAAGGCATTCCTAAGAGATTCTTCAGATAATTTTTGAGCAGTATATTATACTCAGGGCCAAGAAGCAATCCTGGTGACAGTTTTCTGAAAAGAAAAATAGTTGTTAGGAATAAAAGAGGCATATGTATACTATTCCCCAGTTAAAAAGCCAAGTGAACTCAAAACTAGAACCAGGATTAAAAACTCTTATGCCCTAGTGATGTTATTTGAGGAACATCTGAATAAACCTTACATATTTTTGACAATTATATTTTGACAGGTAACTGGCAATAAGAAATCTATGATTTTCAATATCTGTTTTTTATACGGTCAGTGTTTTGTCTTTCATTTAAAGTGAAAGTGCGGACATTTTACCATTGAAATTAATGGTTAGAAGACCCAAAGCAATGTTTAGACCATTTTGAAATAAAAATTCTGTCTGAATTCATCTTTATCCATTCAGATAAGAAGAATTATCAGAGGGCAAAATGTAATTGGTCTACTTCTTATTGTGGTGTTCATTTGGAGGTTTCACCAAGTTAGCCTTAAAAGAGTAAAGCAGCTAGGTTTTATGATCAAATATAAGTTCTAGACAATTCTAAAAAGATTTTCTTACCTCCTTTTGCTATAAAAACTTCTTCACCTACATTTTGGCATAATTTCCAATGAAAAATCTTACTCTATCGTACACAACTGYATTTACATTTAGGAAGTGACATAGCAAAAGTAAAACCTATATTCAGCATAACCTATATTTAACTCCTGTTAAATATTTCACTGTGTCCTAAGGAACCTGTTTTAATACTGGCTTGGGTCAGGCCCTTGTTCTATTTTTTCTTTCATTTTTTTTGGAAGAAACTGCATTTTGGAAAGCAACAATGTGCTTATTGTGCACCATTTAGCTGTGGTGAACAGCTAATCTAGACATAATAGAAATGGAAAGAATTAATATATATATATCTTTAAAAAACAAAATTCTCAATACTTGTAGTAAAAGAATTGTACATTAATTTCAGTAAATTGTGTTTTATTGTAAATACTGTGTATTTTATGAACTATGAATATGCTGCAGGCTTAAATTATGTTTTGTGTTCTTTTGTAACTACTATGATTCCTCTTTTCTTCTGATAGGAAACTGCCACTAAAGGAGGAAAATGGGAAGGAAGCTTTAAATCCAGAAACCATAGAAATCAAAGTTGCTAATGACATCATCCAATCAAAAGAAGATGATAGCAAAGCATAATAAGATAAACTACAGCTGTCCAAAAAATGAATTTGAATTGAAGTAACCCCGTGACCAAAACTTTACAGCTGACCTTAAATTTCTTTGGAAACTTAAGCTTGGAATAGTTAGTACATGTGTACATATGATGAAACTATTTCTGTCTACAGTTTCTTTCTATTTTTTGTTAATGGTTTTAGTATGTAGTTTTGCTGACACAGTCCCATGGTATAAATTTGAAAAATCTGCAGAATAATAACTGTAATATATTATATGACAAAGTATGTATTTAGAAGAATACTTTATGCAGCACCCTTATCCTCCACCAGTGCAGGAGGTCTCCAAATCTTACAGTGCAAGCTACATACGTAAAGGAAAGTGCCATATCCTGTTGTATTTATTTTCATTTGTAACAAAAGAAAAGTTTAGGTTGCCTTTAAAATAAAACAGTTTCAATATGACATTTTAGACCTTAGAGCTGGCCAGCACTCAGTAGTCATCCCAGCTGTGCTTATCACTTAAACAAAAAGAACTGTCTTCAACACACATCCAACCACATTTTCACCTGGCTTTAGTATAGTAAAAGATTAATAACCATGATATGCAGATTTAAAATAAAATTACTAATTTTTTTATAGAATTACGATGGCCTCATCTTATCTATATGAATGTGATTTTGAAAGGCCCCAGGATTTTCAGTGCTTCAGGTATTCTGTATTAATGTTTGGAAGGTCATGTGTGAACTGAAATGTGACAAATGTGTGAAAGGAAACAGATTTTTGGTAATAAATTTTGGCATCAAAGGAACCTTTATAATAAATATAAACTTAAATTAGCTGCCCCAATGTATTTATATATACATGATATTCATTCTTCTTTTAGGTTTAGGCATTTAGTCAAAGAATAAAAATATATTTTAGTGTAAAAGATAAATTTTCACCCCATATCATTACCTGAAAGATTAAAAGTTGTCTTTATTGAAGAAACACTTGCTACTTTATGATTTCATATGCTTTGTATTCACAGAATACACAAGCAAAGATGAAAAGAAGAACTTTGGTTAAATGGTTAAGAACAGTTTTAAATTTTACTTAATAGTATCTAGTATTAGGCCAAATACATTTTTTTCTGCTAAGCATTCTTTGGGATAATCTTTTTTTTCTTATTCTGGTTAACATACATTACTAAGAAAAAATTTATCATTTATTATCATTGTTTTTATGGTGTTACTAATTGGAGTAATGCATTTTGGTCCCTTCACAGCACAGTATATCCACACCTACCAAACTCCTCCARGTCTTGCTTTGGCAGAAGCAGATAAACTGTAGAGGTAACTAGATGAGAAAATCCTACTTGTCAGGAGCAAATTGTACAGTATCTTGTAAATTTTCCACATCAAAGTCATGGGGTTTGAGATCTGAGCATAACTTTACTCAGTGAATTGCATCCCGTCCATGGTATGTCTGAATTTTGATCCCAGTCACAGTACTCAGACTGCCTGATTTCCCACAGCTGATGTTTTGTAGTTATGGCAAAGGATTGACTTTTGTCCAATGGATCTAAAAAGGAAAAGGTGAAAGAGTGTCCTTAAATCCAGGAAAATGTCAGGTTCACCTTCCTGTTAACCCAAGCACTAGTACATTAGTGCCCTTAAAGGAGCTGCTGAGGACATACAGACCTTTTGTTTTTTTCAAGAACAAGTAATTTTATGTTTTCTCTTAAAGCTTATCCTCAATTTGAGAAAAACCTACAATGGGCCAAGTAGTTGAGGACAGAGGCATGGCACTGGTGTGTTAGGATAAGAGGTCAAATTCTTGTGAATCACAGAATTGCAGCATCATTGAGCCTGGTAGGAAACTTGGAGATTATCTGCCAGAATAAAATGAAAAGTATAGAAAAGAGGAGTTAGCAATGTAGAATGAAAATCATGAAAAATAGTATTTTAAAGCTGCCAGCAATAAGCCTTTTTAAATGCTGAGTCACTCCTGGATCAAGGAAAGATGAAATGTCCCTTTATGAGCTTTCTGTATGGCTCCCATGAGCTGACCATGGAGCACGACTAAAGAGAGTAGCTGCTGACCTACTGTTTCTCTYCTGTTTCCTGCATTGAGTGACCAGGAAAGACCCCTAATCTAAAACAGTGAAACACTTGCCTGGTTTATATGTATGAATGTGGATTCTTTTACAAGATATATATAGGCAAGTGGGCTTTTTTCTCTCCATCAAACTATAAGGAAGGGTGAGGAAAATAAAAGCAACAGGGAATGATGTGATTGGTGTGGCTTGACCACCTGCACCAAACATTGTATCAGCCGGTGTTTTTACAAGGATGAGAATGAAGTAGGGAACTTYCTTTCCTCTTTTCCCTGCCACCATGGATTTAGGTGGTGCCGTGCATACTCACCACAGCAGAGCTTTCCTGTGCAGATACTTTCTCTGAAGTTGGCATGACCATTTGCACAGGGTTCTTATGCAATGTGAGCAGAAATGAGAGTATCTGCACAGCTGCAATTATATTCCACTTCTTTTTATTTCTCCCTAAGACTTACACAAAAGTTCTTGCATTGCCTAACAACTATTTTTTTTTTCCCTAACATGGCTTTCAATTACAACATGAAAACTATTGTGAAGGGTTTACAAAATCAAAGATGCCTCTTTGGCACATTCATTAACATTCTTTGCTGCTCTTTGCAAGCCAAATGTACAGCAAAGTTATGTCAATAATGAAAGCAAAAGCATTTTCCAGTATATTTGATTAGAAATCAAAATTGAGTCCCAGAAGTATTTATTTTATTCCTGTTACTCACTCTCTTGCCAGTTGTGCAGTGTGAGGTCTGAGAATTAAATAGAGCTAAATTACTGAGAGACTGTTCCAAGCATACCCTTTAGTTTTTGGATTAATAGGTTATCTCTTGTGCTTTGACTCTATGCTATGCAGAAAGAAGCTAAACTGTAACTTTGAAAGAATATTCAAAACCACTGATATTTGCAAATTTTCCAAGTGAGGGACAGCATGTAGTAAATTGTAAGATATATGTAGAACTGGAATAACATCATTTCTTTATTTTCTTTTCCTATTCTAGACTAAAAAGAAAAATCAGATATCTGTATAAATGTCACTTTTACTGTCTGAAAGTAATTTTAAGTGTTAGTATGAAATGTCAGAAGAGTTGACAGAATATAACTATTTGTAAGAGTAATCTGAATTGCTACACTAACCTACACCAGGGAGGGGGGTGGGAGGGGATCATTGAAATTATTGACAATATGGAATGTGGCAGTGACAATCTCTCTTCAAAAAAAAAAAAAAAAAGAGTAAAATTAAGTAAAATGACCTAGAGTTTCATGTTATTTTTTAGTAGAAATGCATTCTGATTTACCACAATAGTAACAAAGCTTTTAATTAGTGTCTTGCAATTTAGTATGCAATTGTACTATGGAGATTTTTTTCTAGTTTTGTTTGTTTGTTTGGGGGATTTTTTGGGCTTTTTAAGATTTTATTTTTGTGTGGCTGCAAAAATATTTACTGTTTTGGTGATGCTAATGCCTAATGTGACAAWCTTTAATTTATTTAGGCCCTAGTCTGGCAAGAAATTTTGTGTGGCTGAACCCACCACTCATACAGCACTTGACTGACATTGGTGGAGTCAATGTAAGCAGAAAGATGTGTTTTCATAGAATAGTCTGCAGGATCGGGCCTAATTTTTGTCTCTTCATAGGTATTTAAAATGTAGTACACAGTGACAGTCATAGACAAAGGCTGTATGACCACAGTACCTAGTATAATAAATTCCACCTGCTGTCTTCAGCCTTTACATTGATGTTCATCCAAAAAGTGGCTTTCCTTTTTATGCTGGTAATTACTTTATTTATTTAAGTGCCAACAGTATAATAATCATGCCATTTTTTTTGTTTCCTAGACCAGATAATGAAAATGTATTTGTGCCTTTTGATAGCATGCCACTCTGCTTTATTAAAGAGAAGTCTTCAATAATTTGTCTACAAAGCCTGTTTAAAAATATTTGAAAGCTTTACAATGACATACTTTTTTGCTCAAATATATAGTACACATCTAAAGTAAACTGGAGATAATCCCCTCAATTCACATATTTTAAAARCAAAATTTGTAAAAAAAAATACTGAGATTGCAATTCTAGTGAGAGTCATTGTGGGTATATTACTCCCGAGAAGATTCAACTATATGGAGCACATGGGGGCATGAAGGAGTGTTTTGACCAACTCATCAAGTTGAAGGGTCAGATAGAAAGTCTTTTTAGGCCTATCTAGACACTAAKACCTAAAACATTATAACCTTTTCTCAAATCTGAAAGATAATGTGGAACATCTTCCCACCATTTTACCTCATGAGTAAAACTGCTGTGGATGTTTGTTGCACAGTCACTTGTGGCCTCACCATCTCTACGTAAGCTGKCACAGACGTAACCTCTTGCAGAATATACATTATGTCTATCAGGTGGTGTTCACTCCTGGCTAATGGGTCTCCGAGATCACTAATTACTGAAAAAGCACCAGGGCCCCAGTTTTGGGAACCGAGGGGTACAACGAACCCTTCAAGAAAGGCTCCAGCGGCTCTGGCTCTCACTGGAGGTTAAGGTACAAAGTGATTTCATCCATCCTTCTCAATGAGACTCCTCATGTCCTCACCCGATTGAATCACTTCTGAGAATCAGACTCTTAGGTTTAAGTGAAAAGTAWCTGTGGCATCAGGCTCCCGATCACCTTTTGCTTTGGGAGGGATTTCCTATTGGAAATCTTACTGAGCAGAAAAAGTTGATTAAAATCAACTTAAAATCAAGTCATGATTTTATCCCATAGCTTAGTATAMATCTAGAAACAGTGTAAGGAGAAGGAAAATATCCCTCTAAATACTTCATCATGATTTTAAGAAGTATTGTTTCGTCTTAAATCACTTTGTTCAACCTAAGATAATTCTGATGCTTAATGCAAAGCTACTGTGGTTCAATCTATAGAAGTTTTGTGTTTTGTTTAATAAACCTTAAAGATTTATCACCTTTTTTTCAGATTTTTAATGATGTTTCAGGGAGCACCCAATCCCCTTTACAGCACTTCTGTAATGATGGGGGGTACCATTCACTAAATTTTAAGTGATCTTCAAGATTTGCACTGTACATATAAATGAGTTCATATAATTCTATTTGAGCTTGAGCCAAAAGGAAATATTTCTATTATAAATTTGGSTTTGGATCAGTTTCTGAGAAATCACAGTTTACCAGGGTATCTTTCCTCTTAACAGGCATTGTGAACCTCATGATGTTTGACTTTCAAACTTGAATATTGTCCATATTTAGCCCAGAGAAAAGAAATAGATATTTATTGCCAAATTTATATTGGCAGCTTTTAAGTCACAGGTGAGATTGGGAGCGGGCCAGATGACTGGATGCAGTGCTGACAAAATTAAGGAAAGCTGCAAAAAGAGAGACYAGTGCAAAGGGCTGAGCTGAGAGAGGGTGGAGAAATTGAGATTATAGTTAGTGACAAGAAAAGTGGGGAGCTGCTAGAAGAAAAGAGGCTGCTAGAAGGTATTGCTAAAATGCAGGATGCTCTGTACTGTGAAAAGCAGGGACGGGATAAATTTAGCCCAGCTATATCCTTTAACTCTGCCATATAAGTATTTTAAATCTAAAATATAGGGTTGGGGGAAGGAAAATAAACCTTTGGAGTCTCTACAGAACAGTGACAAATGTATAAAATAATCAAATCCCCAAGAAGAAAATTTTACTGCCCACGATATAGAGTTGTCACTAAGAATATAAAGTATTTGGGCAAGATTTTTAAAAATAGCTTTCCTGCTACAGTAAGCACCTGGTATGTATTTGTATGCTGTGTACAGTATAAGCTAAAGCATACCATGCATTGTTTTTGTTATTCCACATATTGTCAACAGCCCACTTGCGATATATGCCACCTGAATTATATATTGATAAGTTAGCTACCACTGGAGCTAGTTTGTTTATTGTTTCAAAATCTTATGTCCCTATGAAATGCTGTATATATATATATCTCTAAACTGTAAAAAGAAGTAATATTGCAGATGCTGGTTTTGTATTTATGAAAGACATTGAAAGTATGGCTTAAAGTATATCGATTATTTGTCACTCTTCACCATTTGTATATTAATAGTAAAGATACTTTTACTTTAATGAACTGTTGTAGTTCACATTTATTTTTGCTAAAGTGTCTTTCTGTCAAGAATGTCTGATTCATTAGGAGGGTTATTGGCAAAAAGAAAACTAAATTATTTATGCTCCCTGTTTTGAAAGTGCTGAATAATCTCCAAGGAATCCTACAATTTATTATTCTTTTCTGTGAAATATGTCATTGTTATTAAAAATTACTACTGTAGCATTCTGAGTCTCCAGCTGATTTTGGATCCATGGTGATAGGCCCCTTAAATGTTAGTGTTGAAAGGTAATCCGTTTTTCCAAAAAAGAAGGATACAACTTTAAAAATATTTAGTATATGCCAGAAAAAGATATTAGCACCAGAAACCAGCTTGTTTTACCAGATTTCAAGCCTGCCAAAAGGCACGTAATTGTGTTAGTGTTGCTGGGAACCGGTCATAGCRAATTGGGCTCAATCTTCATTAAAATGGTCTTTTTGCATTGCTGCTGGTTTGTATTTGACTAAGGCAGAGGATGGGTGGGCGAAGCACACTCATGACCAAACAGCTCAGTCGCTTTCATGAAAAKGCAGGGGAGCATCTTGTGTTTTGTTGACAACAAAATGAGATCTACTAAGAGGCCGGATCCCCACAGAAAGTTGCCAGATGGCGCATTAGTGCCTTGGCACTAAAAAGTTACTGATTAGTGCCTAGGCACTAAGTGCCTCAGTTTTCTGGGTGCCACCGAAGCTCCAGGAAACTATGT
Organism: Nothoprocta perdicaria; assembly: GCF_003342845.1. Taxonomy (NCBI): domain Eukaryota; kingdom Metazoa; phylum Chordata; class Aves; order Tinamiformes; family Tinamidae; genus Nothoprocta; species Nothoprocta perdicaria. The sequence goes on from NW_020454483.1 coordinate 1,699,059, forward strand.
AAGCCAAAGCACTGAGAGCATCATAGACAGGAAAAAATATAGTTCCATACAGCAGTAAATCTCTATGGTTGTACCTTCTTTCTATGGTTCCATAAGCTTTGATATTGGTCACAGCTTAGGTATGTGCTTGGCTTATCGGCAATGACAACAATTAGCAAAAAGTCTAATAGAACTGACAGTATCCTGTTAGCGTCAGCGTGTCTCTACCTACACGCTTCTCATGGGGAAATATGCCTTGCTCCAACAGAGCCAAACTTCTTCAAATGATACAGATAGCCTGTTGTCAAGCTAGAAATTTGGCTAAGATGGAGTGGACCCAGTGTATCGGCCACATGAGGGTCTTCTTTTGATTTGTAAATCAATGGTAAATGCAATTATTATTATTATTATTATTACTAATAATGCAATATAAGTTTAAAGTATATATTAAAAAAAAAAAATCAGCCTTGCTGCTGTACATCATTCTTTGGCTCTTCTAAAATATTTTACTCGAAATACAAGAAAAAATATTTAGAGGTTACTCAGATAACTTGATAAGGACAAATAATTTACCTGTGTCACTGTCCATAACTTAGATAGATACAAAATGTACCAATAAAAAAAAAAAAAAAGTCTTTTGTTTAGAAAAAAGATGAAATTCTTTCAGAAAAATTATTGTCAAACTCTTCCACTAGTATGAAATATTGTCAACAGTGTTACTAGAAAAGCAGAATGAGTGACTTTTGGCAGCCATTTTATGAAGTCAAGCAAAGAAATTCTAGAAGTCATTCAGAAATTCTTATGTTGAAAGAATTTCTTCCTAATGTATTGGAGAATTATAGATTTCTTAAAAAATAAAGGCACATGCAAAATGTAACACACTTTACTTACAGAGTACTGCAAGTTTAATTAAGAGGTCTCTTGCAATTAAAATTGAACTACTGTGTGGTAAGTAGGCCAGAATAAAAACAGTGATGTGTATTGGAGATTTATTATACAATCCTTTTTTTTTTAGAGAATGAAACTCTTCCTTAATGGGAAGCAAGTGTTAACTGTTAGACTGGAGTCACAGTTCTGCACCTCTTGGTATTCATGGCATGCCTGTCTGCAGTGTTTTGTTCTTCCTTCTAGATAAACTGTATATGCAGTAGAAAGTAATATATTTTGTRAAAGTTATTCTTTCAGTCTGTAAAATATGACTTTTTGCTTCTGCAATGAAGGAAAGCAAACTCCAGTTGCATAATTCAGTGATGTAATATACAGCTGTAATACAACTATCATCTTACCAACACATTTTTCACCAAGGCAACATGAGCCCCTGAAGGTAAAAGGTACGATGACCTAAACCTGTGCACTAAAATGAGTATGATTGATCTCYGTTTATTGCTTCTGCTGCTGGACCAGGACCTACAAGTGCTGTGTAGGAACAAGAAACACATGTGTTCATTTTCTGTAAGAGTTTCCTTGCCAAGTCATTCTAGAGCTCTGTGCACAGGCTGGGGTTGGGCTGGAGCCCCATTGCCTAGGCTGGGATGATGTGGGGCCAGGGCCAGCATTGGGGAGGCCCTGTGGGGACCAAGGACAGCAAGGACTGGGCTAGGGGGGCAAAGGCCTGTTAGCCAGAGAGAAAATTCATTGACATACGAGAAGATTTAAAAAAAAAAAAAAAAAGTCTATCTTTTGGAGTTGAGACTTGAGTAAGTTTCCATTGCCATCGTTTTTAAGCAGTATGAGGTTGATCACTTAGGCAATTAAAGCTAAGCTCATTTTCTCATCTCAGAAAAGTATAGTTTTACAAGTGCTCTTCACAGATTGAAATCACTGTGGGTTGTGTCAGATACTTGAGAGAGAATACATGATTTGTTTTAAGCAAGAGAACAGAAAACTGACAACAACTAAAGCTCTGGATGGGTATTCAGAAGATCCAATTTCCATTTTTCGATACTCTTGGCTGTCTTGGTTRAGCAAGTCCACTGCCAGGTGGGAAAAATCTTTCTTTCCTTCTCCTATTCTGTTTTAGTCCTAATGCATTACAGACTGATTTCAGTGGAACTACTCACAGTAAATATAAATAATATAAATATAATATAAGAAAAAGCATAAACTGTTTGCAAGATTTAAACCTTATGTTAAAAGTTTTTTGTTTTTTTTGGCCACTTTTGCAGCAGAGAATTCTTTACTATCACTTTATGCAAAACATTTAATTCTATCTAAATACAAGTATTGCTAATCAGTTCGTTGGCATTTAATCTTTTRCCTCAAGGAAGAAATAACTCAAAATTTTGCCAGCCTATACATTCTTTGTACGATACTGTAATGATAGGGCAAATGAAGCTGAACTGTTATTGATAATCACGGTTTTTTTTATCCACACCCCAAAGAAGTCTCTCTTCCAAATTATGGAAAATTGAGTACTTATGCTGAGCTTCAAAAGCATATGCTATCTTGAGAGGTTATGTTGTCTGTGAGATATAGTGCTCTGAAATGCAATAACTTCTATGAGAAAAAATAAATTATCTTCCTATTCAGAAAAGACAATCACCATTTCTTCCCCGGTAACAAACACCTAAGTTTCCCTAGAAATACTCAAGTTTAACATAATAGACGCCCACTGAAATGCTAATTTAGTAGAAGTATTTACCCAAACTTTCCTGAGAGCCATCTTAACTGTCTGTTACTGCAGAACAACTTCTTGGGTTTTTTATCTGTTTTCTTAGTATGTTTTTTTGAGGTTGGCACTTTAAATTCATCAAGTTGAAATAAAAGTAGGCCAAGTGTGGTCATGTCATCAGAGCCTGCTGTTTGCAAACTCTTGTTTTTTCAGCAGGTAAGTAAGTTTAGTTGTTGTTATGTCTTTCTCTTTGGTTTTGTAAGAAAATGAATTATTATCAGATTGACTGTAGCATGCAATCATGCAAGCTTAGTGTTTATTAGTATCATCATAGTATCTGAATGCTCCAGGCAAACTGAGGGCCTATTGTGTAAACAGACTTCCAGTCTCAGGAAGTCAATCAAATAGAAAAAGAGAAAGTAGAAGAGGGGGAGGAAGGAAGATTAAAACAACAAATCAATAGGAAATCTGTACTGGGGACAAGAATGATAGTTTTTAATTATTTTTTAATCACTTATTTTATTTTGAAGAGGTGTAGATTGTGCGGAGATTTGCACAACCATGTAGAAGAATATAGAGTTCGGCAAAAGATCTGTTAGAAGGAGCTTAGTGAAAGAAAAAAAAAAGAAATGAAAAAAATTATGAGAAAATTAAGCCCCTCAAAAACAAACAAACCTCCCCAAACCGCATCATTTGTCAGAAAACAGTTCTTGTGAAACAAATAATTAAAAACTTGATTTAAAAAAAGCATCTATCATGATAGCTGAGAGGTAGACTATTAGCATTAGGATACTATAGCAAAATTTAACTTGTTAGAAGTTTTTTTTTTCCCCCAAGTCTATGTACAAGTTGTTTTTTTTTTTTTTTTTTTTTTTGGTTGTTTTTTTTGAGGGCGCAAAGACTTCCTAATCTGATACTTTTCAGTTACAACTAAATTTAGTGATGACGGTAGGTTTATCCTAATCCAGATGTCAGGGAGATATTTCGATGTACCTGGATATATCTGGTTACTCTTTTCCTAATTTTTGAATGGGAATTGTGAGGCTTTCATATAGTGGCTGTATTTCCTGTTGAGGTGATTATGATCTTCCGCATAGTGCGCCATGATACTGCCTATCTCATATTTCTATTAAAATCCTGCCTTACCTTGTAACACTGATGAAAACCATCAAACCTGGAGGGGGTGGCAAAACTAGTTTGAGACAAGAGGCAGAGGAGGGTAAACCCTGTTTTCTTCTTTTTTTCCATTCTGTGACCCTGATAACAGCAAAGGTACAAAAGGACATAATAGAACAGCAATACTCAACTGGCCGTTATTTGGTGATGGCTTTTGCAGGGGCGGGGTGGATTTGACAGGGAGGGAGGGGAAAAGGGTTTCTGKTTTTTTTTGCCTTTGTATTTTAATATATATACCTTTGGGCTTCTGACCTAATAAGAGCCTACTGACCATGCAATTGTGACTGAAAAGTCTTTTTTTTTTTCTTTTTTTTTTTTTCCCTCCTGTAAGCAATTCATCTTCCTTTCAGGCTTTACCTCTCAATTTTTGCTGACAATCATGTAGAAAGTAGCTGGCCTGTAAAGCCCTGCCAGAGATGGCATTTTCACAGAGTTCAGATAAAGTACATTCCCTGCAGCTTTTCTCTTTATGGACATTCTTAGTCTTAGAAATAGATTAGGTTACATTTTTGTAACTGGATACTTACTCTGTTAGATAAGTTTTTCTTTGTCAAATCTGAATCTTAAAAAAAGACTATCATGAGAAACATGAGAAACGCACTGCTGCTTGCTTCTTCTTTCTGTGCACAGGCCCTTTCATGGTTGTAGGGGCCATTTACAGATATATTTGTTGATGGGCCTATTACATACATGATTTCCAGGACTTACCATACCTGTCATCATAGCAGTTCCATGGCTTACACTTCAAAACCTGTCAGCCAGGCAACAGATGTTATGTTTTACTTCAGCAGTCTGTCTGAGAGAGTGGGCAGATCACAGTGATGTGCTAGAAAACGGAGTGCATCATCATGAGAAGAGTTTGGTGACACTTGGGTTTTTCAACAACTGCTGCCTCTGAAGGATGACTCTTTGTCAGGTTGAAAACTTGAAAAATGGTTGTCTGCCAAGCTTTGTAAAAGTTTACTCAGTCTGAGGTTTTTTTTATGGATGCAGATTAAATCTTAGTAATTAGTACTGTGTAATTGTCATAGTACTATGTGGTTGTCCAGCGGTAGAGCTACAATGCCTAGCTGTGACAAGGTAGGTGCAGAGTCCCTCTCTCCCCACTTATTAGCTATTTATTTTGGCTGGGTGGAACTCTGTGGTACTGCAGTTAGTTGCCAGTGGCCATGCTTGCTGTCTTAGTGCCAGTTCTGGTTTCTCTAATACTATGATGAGGTCTGTGCTACAGAGCGGGTTCTGGTGTGAACAGAAAGCCCTAATTAAGGGATTAAATTATTTAGTTTCACTTTTTTCACTGGACAAATTTATCTGTAAGTTGGGTATGCAGCATGTTAATTGATTTCCATTACTTGGCTATTGCTAGAACTGCTTCCACAATGACCAATCTATAYGGACTTACAAAAATTCTTTACTATWGTAAAATAGCAAGTACTTGTTTCAAACATGTCTWATTTGTAGGTCTTTTATTATTTCATACTTCTTGCTGTTAATCCTAGTCCATATTAGCTGAAGCAAGTCCAAATGAGGTTACAGGTGATCTTCTAGATGCAGAACATACTGTGAGTACATCTCAACACCTTGAGTGGACCATAGAAGGTATTAGAGCAGTAATGGAAGTTGCTCACTTCTGGTAGCTGTTATGTTTAAAAAAAAAAATCATTCATTTAGTAATAAAAAAATAGTCTCTATGAATCAATTCATGCCCACATTAAAATTGATTTCCAAGGTGTACCTTCTATAAGTAAGCCAAATTGCGCACTATTTATTTTCCTCAATCTGAACAAATAGTCTGTTAGCAAGAACTTGTCAGTCTTATTGGTGGGTTCTAGTATGTGCTAATCAAGTGCACATTAGAGTAGAGCAGAAACTGRTGATAGTTACAATCTCTTCATACTACCTTTGTGCCAGTGTGTGCAAACTCCCATTATATCATGCAAAGAATGAAATCTCTTTCAACAGAAAATGCAGTCTATAAATGAAGATATACCATTTATCTGGACTTTATGGGTTAATTTCGGTTGAGCTTAAAATATAAKCACAGTATAATTTTTTATTAGACCTGAGTTGGGATGGATGAAGGCTACTCATACATAAACTCTAGGCTCAGATTCTCTAGAGCCATTATTTTTATGTTCCACTCTCTGTTGCTCAGTATGAAGAGACAGCATTTACCCAAAGCCAAGTTTTTTATGTTGTTAGATACAGACAGATAAATAAGGGTTTTCTGTGCTTTTTTTTTTTCCTTGAACCATTTAATTTCTTTAGTAAGAAAAATCTGTGCTTAAATATGAATTAAGGTAATTTGAGCATTCACTACAAAATATTTCAGAAATGAACATCATAATCACTTCCTTTTCATCACAATATTGAATAACTTGACTGCTTTTGCCAGCCAACCTCTTCGGACCATCTAGAAACTGCCAAAACATCTGAGATGATACACATTCAATTACAGTATTGTAAAGATGAACCATCTGTGCTAAGGTTTCCAGGACTGCATGAGAATGAAAATGGGAATATGCAAAATCCCACTTAGGTAGTTATGAGTTACAGCACAAAATAAATGAATTCTGTTAGTCCCTAGTGTTGTTAAGTAACCATCATAGACCTTACCACCTACAATTAAAGCCAAGATTAGAAAGAATATGTCAGATATGTTGTGGAATCCACTGMAAATGAATGGAAGGACTGAGTTGCTTCAGTATATTCAAGAAGCAATCATAGAAGTTTTAGAAAAAATCTCTTTACTAATGAAATCAAGTTTATTATATGATTAAAGAATCTGACATTGCTCTGATGCCTCAATTCGTAGAGGTAGTAAAGATGATGGACACGGGATATTACTAATGCTTATTCACCATCCATGATCTCATTCCTTTCCTGGATGACAGGAACTTCAGTAGCTCTGTCTCTATACAGACATAACTCATCCTCGTTTTGCAACTTCTCCAAGGTTCCTACCACATCCATATATGATGCACAGTTAGTGTGTCATATCCACTGATCATTTATACATATGTAAGAGCTGCCCTGAGGCAGCTAAGATCTAAGATTCTTTTGTGCACATATTTTTGAGCAACTTACTGAATCAAAAGGGTCACACCTTTGCAAACCTTAATAGACACCTTTTCCTTCCCTCCTACAACATTTTGTATGTAACTTAGTTAATTCTTTTTCTCAATTACAGAATGTAATTGGGCTTTTATAGTTCACAGCTTGTCCTATATGAAAAGCTGGCTATGGTGATGATAAAGCACAGATTTCTTAAACTGGCCGTCCCCCATTTACACACTGATCTGGTTTTGTTTCTTTAACATTTTGAGTATGCAATGATTAAGTATACAAAGATTAAATATTGTCATCTCATTCCAATTTTTAATTGTATGGGATCTTTTTATATAAAAAGAATTAAAAGATAGAAGAAGCCTTATACTAGTTTTGCAGGCTACCTTTAAATTTCCTCTCTATAACTACTGAGAAGTTGTTTACCTACATGCCATATGTTGACTTTGCCATGTTTAAGCACAAGGACTCTGAATGATTTTGTAACTTATCATTGCTGTGAGATTGGAAGTGACAAGACACTGGATACAAACTTGGGATTTTTTATCTAGCATAGAGTTTTTGTGCTACAAGGCAATCTATTCTGTTTCTCAGTTCACTAAATGTAACACAGTTGTGTTTTAATGTCTTCTCCCATCTCTTGTCTATCTTAGCTAATAAGATTGTAGTTTTTTGGACCTCCAGCTCTTCTAATGTCTTTGTGCAGAACCTAACACAATGTGACATGTGGCTCATTTGAAACATCACACAATAATTCAATATTGTACACCAAGATGTATATAGTTATGCTCAAGWCATTGTTATGGATAAAAGAGAATGTGTCATATAGAAAGGGAGAGCGAAAAAAAAATATYGTTAACCTAAGATTATAAAAACAAATTAGAATTTGTCAAATATTATTGCTAGTCTAGAAATACTAGACACGGTGAAAATTAATACAGAAAAGTTTAATCATAATACCCTAACAATTTTTAAATTAGAAAACTTTTTTTTCTGTTGTTATGCCCATCCTTTCAAGATTTCTTTTAGTCCTACCACTGACAATTTCAACCTTCATCAAGCAGAGAGGTGAGTGATGTTGCAGAGGCTTATCCATGTCCCCAGATCTTCACCAGGAGAATATGATAGCAAAAGTAGAAGAAATTAGTAGTAGGAGAATTGTAGTAGTAGTAGKAGGAGTAGTAGGAGAAATAAAGAGAATGTAGCATCAACTAGAAAAGTAGTGGAAGGTCAATACCAAATGTGCATATCTAAATAAATARAATATGTCTCTATTTGGCTTGAACTTCACAATGAATTTGTAAAGTGCATAAATGCATCTTATGATTTTAAAGGGTTTCCAGAGACACTTTAAAATTTCAATTAAATTATAAACTAGGCATTTATTAAAACAAAAAACAAAATGAATATTAACAAAAAAAMCAGCACCTACAAAAAGCTGCTTTATTTTATTGTTCAAAAATATTGTGTTAATATTTTGTGCAAATAAATCTTACTCTGAATTGATGCATTTGCCAAAAACATACAGATATTTGATGAGCTGGGCTAGAAAATACAAACAGAATATATTTTTAAAGCTGTTTATCCCAAATTCCAATATCCCCAAATGCTTTTTTTTTTAATCACTAAATATTTTGCAAAGCACCATCTAACATAACAAGCAGAAAAAAAAAGATTTTGAGTTGGTTTGTCCAGAGAAGATGGAGGTTTCTTCTTTTTCTGTAATTAAAAATTACAGCTTTTCAGGGAAACAAGAAGAAAAATAGAAGACAAGAGATTATTTATTTTTTTACAAATGATTTTTGTATCTCCAAAGCATCTTTGTTTTGGACTGCTGGGTTTCTTACTGGATTCAAATTGTTACAAATACATATTATATGGGGAAGGAGGGAGTTCTTAATTCCCAAAATGGTTGGTCTGGTGAAACAGCTGCAGCTAACTATGCCAAATCTCACTGGAGACATCAATGAGTAATACTTCGCAAGTTTCTGAATCCAATTACATATTTTGTATTTGTATGAGAGGTGCTTCTTTCCTTCAAATGGAGAAGATGGTGTTCTTTAATAGAAAGGGGAAAACTCAGGCTTAGTAGTCAATATATACAAATCAAATTAACTTTTCTCTTCTTGTCTATTTGTACTTTCTTTCAGCACATCTAGCTGCAAATGTACGGGTTTTTTTTTTTTAATATTTTATAAGTTTGAATAGAAAATCAAACATATATTGATTTTAGGCATCTTTTTGAGTCATTCAATTCAGCTTTATTTAAGAGCGTTGTATCTGACCATAGTTGGACAATTAGGATTAGATCTCAATAATAATCACATATAGATACAGGTGCTTAGACTAGTACAAGAAAATAACTGCAGTGGTAGCATATGATGATGGTTTTCAAGCTTTGAACTCTCTGTATTACCATAGTGACCAGAATGTCATTTGAGAAACGACTTTTAATGACAGCTGTTTTTCTGAGTCAATATCCTCATACAGTTTTGACTTCCACATATTTAACCCACAAGAAAGCTATGCTGTACTCAGTTTGTACACAACTGCACCATGAGTACAGTTAGTACTTTCAAATCTTATCTACTCCTGTTCTTTCCTCTACCTGTAGCTTATTTAATCTAATGATTTTCCGTGTTGTTGTAAATCTCAGGCCAAGTATATCATGTAAGCAACTGTAGCCAAATTCCAGGTGAGGGCTCTGTTGTTATATTGTTAAAGATACTACTTAAACTACAGTGAAATTTGGACTGTATCCTTGCTTCTTTCTCCAGTCTTCAGACTAAAATGAAGGAAGATAATTATTTTGTCCATACCATTCACTATTCCTTTCCTGATATTCTTAATCTGCTGTGCTGGTTATTTTTGTTTGCAATAATGACACATTTCTAAGTGTATGTGGTACAATATACGTATCCATATTACCTCTGAATGAGACGTGACTTTTCCAAGCCTTTAATTTTATACGGTCCATGAGTAGAAGTGATGTAAGTGATGGACAATATTATTTTTGTTTGTATTTCAAAAAAATAGGGACTGAAATCTGTCTGGAATGCACCTTTAACAGCAGACATGGAARAGGATTTGAAAAAGTATTTGCCTCCTCTGTGTCAATTTGCAATTCCGCCCTAGCTGTGTATATTACTTGACAGAGCAACCTTGAGTCCCTTAGAAGATTTTATCGACAACTCCAGCCCTTTGCCAAATCTCTCTTTGTTTTTACACAACTTCTGACTGTCCTTGTTAGGATACATTAGTGTCAAACTGAGGAATGCTGATTAGGGAAGACAAGTCATGTACCATACACAGGCGGCTATCAGAGACTCTGTTAAATGAAGGTATAATGTCTTTGGGCTTTATGGAGCGGATATAATTTTAGGTGTTCTCCCTCCCTTTCCTCCTTCCTAGATGAGCAATAGTTTGTTCAAACAAAGATAATGCTGAAAATGAAATATCTACCAAGATTAAAAAATAAAAGTCTATATAACTAGATTCGGGCCCCAACCGTGATAGCAGGCAGGAATAACTTCATATTGGAAGTATTYGGTGATTGAGTCAGGGTTAGTTTAAGAATTTCCTGGATTGAGAGAGGCATATCTGAAACACTCTCTGCATAGACTAGTTTGATAATTCTCTAATTTCAGATTTTATTCAAGGCTCAGTAATTGCTCTCTGCTCTAGCATATTATTAAGACKGTTTTTAAAAGGGCATGTATTACAGTGTGTGTGCATTTTTGTGTATAATACAGTATCGTGTTTATAATCCTAGGATAGCAATGTGTTGGAGTAAAAGAACAGTATCTGTAAGTTAATGCAATTCTGGTTAATAAGAAAATGAGCAACAATTTGTTTCTTAGGCTGTATGGTATAGTTAAAGATGAGTATATGTATTCTTGCATCCACAGTATTTAATGTACAACATCACAAGGGGAATCATCAAAATAGTGAAAGCCTTTAGAAACCATTGTAGCCAAAGCTTTCTTTTTGAACATCTTGTAATTTGAATATTCAAGGAAAATATAGATTGTCATAGGAGTTATCTAATACAAAAACTAGGTTTTCAGCATAATCACTGCTGGATTTTTTTTTGTTTTGTTTATTTGTTCATTTGTATGTTGGTTTTTAATACCACAGCTCARTATTCATGAATTGACCATTAGCTACCACTACTAGCACAGTAGGAGTGCCATCGCCAGAAAAATTGCATAAAATTTCCAAAGGAACTGATGWATTAAAAAAAAAGAAAGAAAAAATACATTTATCATAAATGAGGATAATGAATTAAATAGTTAGAACAGACAGATGAGAGGGATCACACTTTTTTTTCATAATTCTGAACTGTCATAACTTCGTATTTTATCATAACCTATAAACAGGAATTGCAGCTTATTGTTTCCTTCCTATTTACTTTCAAGTAGTCATGCTAAGTATGAGAGAAGAGCAGGAATGTATGAAGTTCTGCCTGCAAGTGGATGAGGAGAGGGCTGAAAACCTATGAGTAAAGATTAAAGAGCAGAGTAGCATGGGTTACACTTGTGGGCTTTTGCTTCAGGTCTCCTGGATCAGGAAGAAGTAGTAGATGACGCCTCATACAGTGAGCTGGAAAGGTGGGACAGCAGCATCTGCTGCTGGAAGATGCTTAGGTGGAAACGTCCCACAGGGCAGAGGTGGCTGCAGAACATTAATATTAATCAGAATCCAATTTTAAAAGATCCGTGCACTAGCTACATTTTATTTTTTTAATTTTAATCTTCAAGTGATTTTACATAAAAATGAATTAATGCCCTTCCTATCCTTAAGGAAATTGTTGATATGATCCCTGACAMTACTGACATATGGCATCTCAGTAGGAGTGTTACTGGAAATTATGATAATTCCACAGTGCAATATAGCCTCGACTGTTGCTGTCATATTATTTCCTGATAAATACATTATTAACTTGTGACACTACTGTAAATAGACTTCATCAGACCTCAGATAAAGGAGAGAGATTATTTTTTGTTGTTGTTCTCATCATTTGCATCTCATAAATTTCATTTGTTTATATTTCTTYTTAAACACCTTCTAAAAATTCTTCTTCTTTTAAAATTGAATTTTCAGAAATATATTTATTAAGATACAAAACAAGGAGGAAAACATATATTTGTTGCTACCAATTGTATGTTGCTCAGCAGTCTTAACAAAGAAAGTATTAAAAAAGATTTTGCAGAACAAAGAGCAAGTCAAAGCCAAGTGTCCCACAGACCCTTCCAGCCTTGGATCTTGTATATTTTGAAACCAACTTGCTTATATCTTGGGTTCTCAAATGCGGTAGTAGCCCTGAAAAAAAAAAAAAAAAAGAAGATAGAATGGATCTCTCAAGTTATTAAATTCCATCATCTTATTATTATTACTTCTAGAGACTTATAGCTTAATTCCTTCTTCTGACCTTGCATCCTGTTTGGAAGATTATCTCCATTTAGGAAACTGCTCAAACCACTATTCATGAGGACACCTAAAATATAAACTAATAACACTCTCGTACCCTTTCCTAACGTTTTCATGTTAGCTAATAAACACAAAGCTAATGGAATTTCATCCCTAAATTTATAGGAAATGATTAACACTTTCTAGGCAATTAGTGGTAAGCTTAAGCTCACAAATAACTGCATGAGGGATACATTTTCATCTGATGTACACAAGGACTTGAGCATTCAAACGAACAAACAAAGCAGGAGGATGCCTAAAAATCCGTAGATCAGTCCTTCTTCCTGGAGAGAGAACGCAGAATGAAAGCACTGCAACTGAGCAAGCATTTTAAAAACTTTTACCATCAGATCTGTGTTGAATCACCAATGCACGAAGCATGGGGAATAAGCAAGACGAACTGGAGATCTGTGTGCGGTCCCAGCACCACGATCTCATAGGAATCACAGAAACGTGGTGGGATAGCTCTAACGACTGGAGCGCTGTCATGGAGGGCTATGTGCTCTTTAGGAAGGACAGGCTGGGAAGGCGAGGTGGTGGAGTTGCTCTGTATGGGAGAGAGCAACTGGAATGCAT